>NC_056603.1:5658107-5978107 GCF_018340385.1 Cyprinus carpio
CTGATTGTGAAGGAAGCCTGCCCACACTAAAACTAGAACGAACAAAATGTAACACTGGCTCACCCAGACTTTGACCGACCTTTTGTTTTGTCTGTCGATGCATCTTTTGATGGAGTGGCAGCTGTATTGTCACAGGTTCTGCCAGATGAAGAGATTGCCAGACCCATATCCTTTGCAAGTAGAACTTTGTCTCGCTCACAAATGAACTATCCAGCTCACAGATTAGAGTTCTTTGCCTTAAAGTGGGCTTTCTGTGAGAAGTCTAGCCATTGGCTGAGAGGACGGCACTTTACAGCATGGACCACCAACAATCATCTTACCTATATCCTGACTAAACCCCGACTTGATGCATGTGAGAAACGATGGGTGGCAAAACTTGCATTTTACAGTTTTGATCTGAGTATGTCCCAGGAACCAAAAATTGTTGTCGCAGATGTGCTTGAGCCATGAGCCATGGGTTGTCCAGTCTTGCATAGGACATCGCCTTATCACTGAAGCCTACTTGTCTCTCTTGAAGGATGTTAGCGGTGTAGTCGACAACACTGTCCAAGATGCTTTCAAGTGCACAAGTTATCATCAGGTCGTGCAGAAGGATGGCAAAGGTTCTTATGACCCAACCAGGGATGGACTTTCACCTTCGGGTTCTTCTGGGAGCCTGTAGTTTCTGCAGTGTTAGCAGCACACACTGCTGGAGGTTTGAGTGAAGTATTGGGTACAGTGCCAGCCATCTCACAACCACAACAGTTTAGCCCTCCTTTGCAACACAGCAGCATCGTGATTGAACAGGAGAAAGACAGCACCTTAAGTCGGATTTTGTACTATATTGAAAGACGTCAGAAACCATCTAGGAAAGAACAAACAAAGGAATCCACAGGTGGGCGGAAACTGTTGAAACACAATGATAAACTGGTTGTCTCTAATGGTGTGCTTTATAAGGTAAAAAGAGATCCAAAGCTAAACAAGAAACTCTACCTGTTTGTTGTACCTGTTTCATTGAAAGCGCAAGCTCTTCATGGACTCCATGATGCCGCAGGACATCAAGGACGTAGCAGAACACTGTCTCTAGCAAGACAATGATTCTTCTGGATTGGTATGAAAAAAGACATTGATGATTATGTGAAGAATTGTCATCGATGTGTGGTTGGTAAAACCTCAGAACCCAACGCTTGTGTGCTCCATTGGAAAAACATCCGTACATCAGAAACCGCTTGAGCTGGTCTGCATGGACTTTTTGGTCGGCAGAGGTCAAAGAAGGAAAGTCGGTAGACGTGCTGATTGTGACTGATCATTTTACGAAAATGGCCCCATGCGTTTCCATGCCAGAATCAGTCAGCCAAACAGGTCGTAAAAAAAAGACTCTGGAATGACTTCTTTCTGGTCTATGGATTCCCCAAAAGAATTCATTCTGACCAGGGGGCTAATTTCGAGAGCAAGCTAATCAAGGAACTATTGACCATGGCGGGTGTAGACAAGTCACACACAACACCATACCACCCCATGGGTAACGGCATTGCCGAGAGGTTCAGTAGGACTCTTGGAAGCATGATCAGGACATTACCCCCTAAAGTTAAATCTAAATGGCCACAGATCAAGTCAAGTCAAGTCTGCTTTATTGTCAATTCTTCCACATGTACAGTACATACATACAGAGAATCAAAATTGCGTTACTCTCAGACCCCCGGTGCATACAGATAACACTAACAGTATAGCCTAAAAATCTAGATCAAATATAAAATATAAGATATAACTATGCAATAAGGGAATGTAAAAAAAAGAAATATAATAAAAAATAAAAATAAAGTTAAATAAAAGCAGCGCAAGGCACATGGCAGATAGCGTGCAAACCAGTGAACAACACAGTGCAGATAAAAAGATTTTTTAGTGCATAAAAAAAACGACTTTCTTATTCAGTCTGTTTAAAGTGACAAAAGGGCTCAAGAGCAGTTATTTTTATTTAAACTGACCTGATGAGGTGGTAGAAGAATGACGTCAGTTCCATGGTGAATGAGGTAGTGAGCAGACCAATGCTGCACAAAGTGACTGGTGCATGTCATCGTATGTTAGTGGGAGGGGGGTTGGAAGGACCTGGGGATGTGGGATCTGGGGGGGTGGGATTCATAGTTCAGTGGTGCCTGGGGCAGAAGAGGGACGGCCAGGCAAGTTCGGGAGCGAGTTTAGCTTCCTGACAGACCTGATGGATGAAGCTGTCCTTCAGTACTGCTGGTCCTGGCCTGGAGACTCCGCAGTCTCCTCCCTGATGGCGCAGAAAAGACTGAAAGAAGCTGTGTGATGGGTGGGTGGGATCACCTGCGATGCAGAGGGCTTTGCGAGTGAGATGGGTTCCATAAATGTCCTGGAGGGAGGGGAGAGAGACACCAATGATCTTCTCAGCTGCTTTCACTATGCGTTGCAGAGTCTTCCGGCAGGACACATTGCAGGCGCCATACCACACCGTGATGCAGCTAGTCAGAACAACTGCACAGAACATGAGACAACGGGTTTTGCGCCATTCTTTCTCATGTTTGGCAGAGTTCCTCGTCTCTCTTGCTCTTGCTCTTGAAGTTGTTGCTTTCGCCATCTTCGTCTTCTTCTTCTTGGTTCGTATACAGCGCGCAAGGTTATGCGCATGCTCAAAGTCTTCTTCTCCGTGTATAGTGTATATCTGTGGCAGAATTACAGCGCTCCATACCTGGTCTGGCATATATACTACACCGTTTTCAGTCGGTTTCAGTGGTTTTGTGTGTACGCAGATATTTCTTGAGACGACGCCGTGTTTACGGAATTTTTTTTTTAGAACGAGGAAAAAAAATGATCGGATAGGGAATGCACCGGCTTCGTGGGGACGTGGCCTTAGGCACATTAGTATTTTCACCCCAAAAAAGGGTTTTAAGCCAGTTATTTATATCTTTTGCTGTAGTGTGTCAGTAGGAAATATCAGTTTACATTTCCAAACATTAATTTTGCCATTAATTTGAATAATATTCTAGTGAGATTTTTGAATGCACAAGCAGTCTGACAACAGCCGGTGCTCCACATGTAGATCTGATCTCACCATCATCAAATCTGTCTGTGATTACATGAAGAAACAGATGAACCTGAGACAAACTAAATGCGTCTACAGCAAACCGACACACTATTCTTTGGGGTGAAAATACTAACGTGCCTAAGACTTTTGCACAGTAGTGTATGTATAAAGTAAGCATAATTAAATTTTGTATATTTAAATAAGTATAATTAAAGTATGCGTTCATAGGCTATATGTTAAGGGCTAGATTGTCGCCGGAGGAAACAGCTGTGGTGTGATGAGCGGTGAACAGAGCGAAAACTTTACAGTAGATGGGAAACCGATTGCTCCCTCGTGACCTATTGTAAACTGTATTTATGCCAAAGAACTGCACAGATACAGATATTCTAATAATCTATCGATAAACACACCTTGTGTCCTCTGTTTCTGTTTGAGTTCGCTCGCGTTGCTCTGCCGCGGTCTGTGGATTGAAGAGCGTGCTGATCGCTCAAGCATTTAAGAGGCACCGAAATCTGCATTCTTATTCGGTTCGGTACATACCGGTTACATAGGTAGCGGTGCCATATTGGAACAAACAGTACAAAAAGCATGTGAAAAAACACACATTATCTATATGACACTTTAATGTAAGCAGAATATCGCTGTGGAGAGAGATCGCTAAAATCTTATGCTTTCATAACAACATCAGCGCTTGTTCCGCCATCAGTGAGCGTGCACAGGGTTGCCAGATTGCAC
Organism: Cyprinus carpio; assembly: GCF_018340385.1. NCBI lineage: Eukaryota > Metazoa > Chordata > Actinopteri > Cypriniformes > Cyprinidae > Cyprinus > Cyprinus carpio. Next base: position 5,661,868 of record NC_056603.1, read on the forward strand.
AAATTAAATAAAACACCGGGCAGAAAGTGTATCCTTAAAGGAGAAAAGCTCTGTTTTGGGGCTTAAAGCTCTTCACATCTGGCAACCACAAGCATGAACGCTAGTGAAGACTTGTTAGCAATGCAAGATAACGCAAATGCCAAAATTAAAAACACGTTTCAGGATAAATAACGAGGCGGCCAATATCGTGACGATTATTTTTAATTAATCAAGCAAGGTGGATATCGTTATCGAGATTAAAATACGATTACTCGTGCAGCCCTAGTTCAGACTGTACAGTGAGTTCTTTCGTTTATTTAGTTAAAAGCATTTTTACATAGTTTTATATTTGATTTCATGCGAAGTAGAGAACACAGAAACAAATTGATACAGAGATTGGAAATCAATTGAGTTATTACATGTTGAAATTTTTGAGGTGTAACAGGCATCTCTTTAGTCTACTTCTTATTGAAGAATCTTTTGATTGACTGATAATCATACTCCATGTGCAGTTTGTCTTCTCTTCTTTATTAATTGAATACATGAAGTGAGAATTCCATACCTTGTTTTTTTTTTTCTTTATCTTTCTTCACTGTCGGTTTTTCTTGTTATGGTTTGTCCACATTAAGCAGGATTTAAGGGGGGTGTATGTAAAGGGATAAATATAGTTGAGGGTTCTTTAAGTAAATCCTGCTGTAATGTGATCGCGCTTCCTATTGGCTGCGCTGGTGGCGCTATAGCGCACTGAGTTCGAATGATCTGCAGCAGAGCTAGAGAGAACTGCTGTGGGTGAGTCGTTTCTGTTGCAGCTCCCTGTTAAAAGTTAAAAATATGGGTTTCATATCAAATGTTAGACATGTTCATTAATTCTGGGTATTTTGATAGCTTTATTTCTGTTTGCATGAATTCAATAATCTTTCAATGTGTGCCATTTTCCCATGTGCTTTCTAATCATGGGAAATCTTTTCTCGAATAGATGGAGCTGTATTATATCTTAACATGACTCTCCTTTCCACTGCTCTGTGTGCAGGTAATTGTTTGTCTATAGCATTTAAGAATTTACTGTTTTGCAAAGGTTTATCGCAAACTGTATTTTGTAGAGCATTCAATTTGCTGTTTTACATGATGTTTTCCTTTAATTTTATTCTACGTTTAACATAAAGTGGATGATTATCTTACATATTCTGTTCCTCTGTCTATTCATATTCTTAATTGATGTTGAAAATGCAAATAAGAAGAGAAAAAGAAAGAAAGTAAAGCCATGTTGTACTGGCAAAGTTTGTATAATTGTGACGATTCGCGCACCAGAGAGACACAGGAGAGAGTAGAGATCCAATCCCTGGTATTTATTATCAAGACAGGGTAATCCAATTTGTGGTCAAACAAGCATAGGTCAAGCCAAACAGACAGTCCAAAAAATAAACAAAACAAATAAACAAAGGAGGGAACAGGAAAGGAACTCGGAAGACGAGAAGACGATGGGGAATCTCGGATGACGAGAAGGCTGATGACACGAAGGGTAAGGACTCCATACAAACAACAGGGAAAAGACAGGAATATATAGGGAGGCTAATGATAATAGATTGCCTGCACCTGGTGCAATTAACAGGAGTGCAATTACTGTGAAGACAGGACCAGACTAGAGGAATTCTAGTGCCTACCGGTGAAGTGTCTAAGGGGAAAGTGAGCCCACTAGTGGACACCCAGGGAAACAGAGACTAGACAGCGTGACATTACCCCCTCCTCCACGGAGCAGCTGCCAGATGCTCCACCTGAACCCAAGGGAAAAACCAAAGACACAAAGAGACCAGGAGGGAGGTGGAGCGGCAGAGGATCAGGGGGAGGGACGGAGGGCCAGGTCCATAGGAGGAAGACAGATCTTAAAGAGGGTAATGAAGAAAGGAAAAAAAACACAAAAAAACATAAGTCCATGAAGGACATCACGTGACGCCCACCAGGGCGGAGCAGAAGACCACCACAACCGTGTGGTCAGGGCGGAAGCCCCCCAGGGCGGAGCAGAAGACCACCACAACCGTGTGGTCAGGGCGGAGCAGAAGACCACCACAACCTTGTGGTCAGGGCGGAAGCCCCCCAGGGCGGAGCAGAAGACCACCACCTCCGTGTGGTTGGGACGGATGCCCCCCAGGGCGGAACAGAAGACCACCACATCCTTGTGGTCGAGGCCGAAGCCCCCCAGGGCAGAGCAGAAGACCACCACAGCCATGTGGCCGGGACGGACGCCCCCCAAGGCGGAGCGGTAGACCACCACGTCCGTGTGGTCGAGACCGGAGTCCCCCAGGGCGGAGCAGAAGACCACCACATCCTTGTGGTAGAGGCAGAAAGTCCCCAGGGCGGAGCAGAAGACCACCACATCTGTGCGGCCAGACTAACAGGAGGACAAGTCTGGTTGGGCAAGTCTGAAACATAGAACAAGAACATGTTAGGGGTAGCCTCCGTGGCCCCAACAGGAACAGTCGGGTGCTCAGAGAGTTCGACTGAGACATGATGAGTCTCTGGAAGTTCCGCAGAGGCGAGGAGAGACTCTGGTAGTTCATCAAAGCCGTGGAGAGGCTCAGGTAGTTCCACAGAGAAGTGACGAAACTCTGGTAATCCCATGGTGCTTATACTGGATTCCAGAAGATCGGTGCTGACTTGACTCTGCTCATAAAGATTATTGGTGACTTGAATTCTCCCATGAAGAACCCCGGTGACTTGACTCTGTCCTTGAAGATCACCAGTGACTTGACTCTGTCCTTGAAGATCACCAGTGACTTGACTCGGTCCTTGAAGATCACCAGTGACTTGACTCGGTCCTTGAAGATCACCAGTGACTTGACTCGGTCCTTGAAGATCACCAGTGACTTGACTCGGTCCTTGAAGATCACCAGTGACTAGCCTTGACTCTGGAAGGTCCACGGTAACTAGTCCTGACTCTGGAAGGTCAACGGTGACTAGCCCTGATTCTGGAAGGTCAAAGGTGACTAACCCTGACTCTGGAGGGTCCACGAGCACCTGACTCGACTCTGGAGGGTCCACGAGCCCCTGACTCAACTCTGGAAGGTCAACAGGAACTGACCCTGACTCTGAAAGGTCAACAGTGACTGACCCTGACTCTGGAAAGTCGACGGTGACTAACCCTGACTCTGGAGGGTCCATGAGCACCTGACTAGACTCTGGAGGGTCCACGAGCATCTGACTCGACTTAGGAGGGTCAACCGGAACCTGCCTCAACTCAGGAAATACAACGGGCACCTGACTCGACTCTGGAAGGTCAACAGGAACTAGCCCTGACTCTGGAAGGTCAACGGTTATTAAGTGTGTATCTGGAAGGTCGACGGTGATTAACCCTGACTCTGGAAGGTCAACGGTGACTAACCCTGACTCTGGAAGGTCAACGGTGACTAACCCTGACTCTGGAGGGTCCATGAGAACCTGACTCGACTCTGGAGGGTCCATGAGCACCTGACTCGACTCTGGAGGGTCAACCGGAACCTGACTCAACTCTGGAAAGTCAACGGGCACCTGACTCGACTCTGGAAGGTCAACAGGAATCTGACTTGATTCTGGAGGATCAACTGGAACGTGACTCGACTCTGGACGGTCAACAGGAACCTGACTCAACTCTGGAGGGTCAACGGGAATATGACTCGACTCTGGAGGGTCAACCGGAACCTGACTCAACTCTGGAGGGTCAACGGGAACCTGACTCAACTCTGGAGGGTCAACGGGAATATGACTTGATTCTGGAGGATCAACTGGAACGTGACTCGACTCTGAATGGTCAACAGGAACCTGACTCGACTCTGGCTGGTCCACTGGAACCTGACTCAACTCTGGAGGGTCAACCGGAGCCTGACTCGACTCTGGAGGGTCAACGGGAACCTGACTCGACTCTGGAGGGTCAGCGGGAATATGACTCGACTCTGGAAGGTCAACCGGAACCTGACTCGACTCTGGAAGGTCAACCGGAACCTGACTCAACTCTGGAGAGTCAACGGGCACCTGACTCAACTCAGGAAAGCCCACAGTAGCTCCGGGCTGACGGCCATCTTGTGCAGTGGTGCTGGGTTGGTGGCCATCTTGCACTGTGGTGCTGGCTCAGCAGACGTGACGTGAACACTCCTGGGAATCTCTAGGATCTTTGACAGCATGGAGAAATAACCCAAAAACGCCTCAGCGGCCATCTTGGGCGTTGGCGCTGAGCTGGCGGCCATCTGGCACCGTGGCGCTGGGCTGGTGACCACTTTGTGCTGTGGCGCTGTGCTGGCGTCCATCTTGCCTCGTGGCGCTGGGCTGACGGCCATCTTGTGCAGTGTCGCTGGACCTGCGGCCATCATGGGCAGTGGTGCTGGGCCGGCGGCCATTCTGCGCAGTGGCTCTGGGCTGGGGGCCATCTTGTGCTGTGGAGCTGGGCTGGCATCCATCTTGCCTCGTTGCGCTGAGCTGGCGGCCATCTTGTGCTGTGGTGTTGGGATGGCTTCCATCTTCCATGCCTCGTGGTGTGGGGTTAGCGGCCATTCTGTGCAATGGTGCTAAGTCGGCGGCCGTTCTGCGCAGCGGCGCTGGGCTGGCGGCCATCTTGTGCAGCGGCACTGGACTGGCGGCCATCTTGTGCAGTGGCGCTGGCACGGCAGACTTGCGCCTCCTTCCCCCTCTCCGTCCACAATGGTGAGACGGCGGTTCCCAACCGAACTCAGGGTCGCCGGTGGGCCATATTGGAGAGTGATGCCTGACTTAGTCTAGAGTGGTGATTACTGAGCGACCTCCCCTGGTCCCACGGAACACAACCAGGCGAGTACCCTCGAACCCATTCCTCGCCCGCTCGGTGACTGGAGAGGAAATGTGAATAGACATACCGCTGGATCTCTGTTTAGGGATGGAGTCCTTCTGTGACGATTCGCGCACCAGAGAGACACAGGAGAGAGTAGAGATCCAATCGCTGGTATTTATTATCAAGACAGGGTAATCCAATTCGTGGTCAAACAAGCAGAGGTCAAGCCAAACAGACAGTCCAAAAAATAAACAAAACAAATAAACAAAGGAGGGAACAGGAAAGGAACTCGGAAGACGAGAAGACGCTGGGGAATCTCGGATGACGAGAAGGCTGATGACACGAAGGGTAAGGACTCCATACAAACAACAGGAAAAGACAGGAATATATAGGGAGGCTAATGACAATAGATTGCCTGCACCTAACAGGAGTGCAATTACTGTGAAGACAGGACCAGACTAGAGGAATTCTAGTGCCTACGGTGAAGTGTCTAAGGGGAAGTGAGCCCACTAGTGGACACCCAGGGAAACAGAGATTAGACAGCGTGACAATAATTTCCTGGAGAAATTACATTTCAGAATTTGTTTTATTTTTGTTTGTTGTTTTGTTAAATACAAAATAATGCAAGTAAATTGTTTGTTATATTGAGAGCAGCAGAGCTAGAGATAACTGCTGTGGATGGAGCTGTATCATATCTTAACATGACTGACTATTCTCTCTGTGTGCAGGAAAATAAATTCAAATATCATCCACAATCTGAGTGTGTGTGTGTGCTGTTGAAGAATGGGGCAAAGCGGGCCAGAATTGCCTAAGGTCACACACACTCACACACACACACACACACACACACACACACACACACATATATATATATATATATATATATATATATATATATATATATATATATATATATGTCACGGTGCAACAGTGTAATTCTGACTGTGGGTCACGAGGTCTAGCTATGCAGGTTTGGTATGTTTTCTGGTATTTTGCATAAATAGAATATCTTTTTGAATAGGCTTATTTAATTTTAGTTTTTATTTATCTTTTGATGTACATTCTATCTTTCATTCATGGAGATAACATGGACAATGAGTCTGTGCTGGTTTAGTGGTAGATTGCTGCCATAAAATAAAATAACATGAAATTTCAACTATAGCCACTAGATGACTGCAATGATCACTCGATGACTCTTAGCTTTATGTTGAGACATTATTAAAAACCTTTTTTTTTATGTAGAAAAACATAATGAATCTTTGTCAAAGTTTATTTTTTTTATTCATTTATTTATTTCAATTGTACTAAAGTACCATTTTTGCAATTATGTCACAATATTACTCTGTTGTGGATGTGTTATGATGTCACTCCTTCACTTCTGTTCTCCATTGTAGGGTTATTTTTTTATTTATTTATTTTTTTTCAGATCACTAGTGCTCTACATTGTGAATGTTTTATAGTTTAAACTTCCTTATGGACATTTAGTTGTTTTTTTTTCCTGTTGTTTTTGTTCTAGTTTCCTGCTCTCTTTACGTAGTTACACTGACAGTTCATTTGATCACCACACCTGTTCACCTTTTACTTCTTTGGACACCTTTAAAAAAAAAAAAAAAAAAAAAAAAAAAAAAAAAAACTTGTGTTGGGACCTTGAGACTGTGACAGAAGGGAACTCCATCCATCCATACATCCATCCATACATTTTTACAACAAACTAACATTTTAAACTACTTTTTTTTTTTTGTCTTTTTTTTTAATCAGTGTTTTAGTAGCACGAGGAACTGCACAGACAAATGATTCTGATAGAAGGTGAATGCAAAATATAGACATAAATCATCAGCAAACAGACAAATGCGGGATCCTCATATGATCCATGTAGACAAATAAAGTACTACAACACAATTCACTTTTGTTTAATAAATCAAATACTGCAGTACAGCACAGTACCTTGAGTGAGTCCAGCGTGGATGAAGGACTTCAGCACTAAAAACAGAAGAAACACAGATATGAAGCATTTCCATTCATTCAACACAATGCAGATCACTGAAACATGTCTAGAGTTTGAACTGAAAGTGTTTTTCTGTGTTTTGAAGCTCATCATGAGAACTGATGGTGGAGATTCTCCATCATTTAACATCAACACACACAATGACGTCACAGGACTCATGAACCGATACGAGAGTCGATTCACTGATGGATTCACTGCTGCCCAGAGAAGCACTTTCAACCACAACATACAACACATGACCATATTCTCATCAACCAATGTGACATCACACAGTCAATATCTGTCTCTTTAAGTGTTTTTGTTTGTTTAGAGTTTTCTTTATAAATGAACCCTGAGCATTTTTCAATCTGGTTTCTAACCACATCACAACACAGAGACAGCGCTCATGAAGATAATCAATGATATTCAATTAAATACTGATTCTGGTAAAATATCAGTGCTGGTAAACTCAATCTCAGTGCTGTGATTACAGAGCCGATCCTAGACTTCTGGGGCCCTCGCTCCTCAACTCCTTAACCTTTTCTTTCAGAGCAGATTCACTGTCAAGACAACAGTGAGTTAAAAACAACAACAACAACAACAAAAAGTCAGTTATACAAAAAGGAAGAAACTTACAAACAATAGGGCAAATACAACAGAAAAAATATATATATACAGGTCCTTCTCAAAAAATTAGCATATTGTGATAAAAGTTCATTATTTTCCATAATGTAATGATAAAAATTAAACTTTCATATATTTTAGATTCATTGCACACCAACTGAAATATTTCAGGTCTTTTATTGTTTTAATACTGATGATTTTGGCATACAGCTCATGAAAACCCAAAATTCCTATCTCAAAAAAATTAGCATATCATGAAAAGGTTCTCTAAACGAGCTATTAACCTAATCATCTGAATCAACTAATTAACTCTAAACACCTGCAAAAGATTCCTGAGGCTTTTAAAAAACTCTCAGCCTGGCGGCCTTTCATTACTCAAACCACCCGCAATCATGGGTAAGACTGCCGACCTGACTGCTGTCCAGAAGGCCATCATTGACACCCTCAAGCGAGAGGGTAAGACACAGAAAGAAATTTCTGAACGAATAGGCTGTTCCCAGAGTGCTGTATCAAGGCACCTCAGTGGGAAGTCTGTGGGAAGGAAAAAGTGTGGCAAAAAACGCTGCACAACGAGAAGAGGTGACCGGACCCTGAGGAAGATTGTGGAGAAGGACCGATTCCAGACCTTGGGGGACCTGCGGATGCAGTGGACTGAGTCTGGAGTAGAAACATCCAGAGCCCACCGTGCACAGGCGTGTGCTTTTGAACCAGAAACAGCGGCAGAAGAAGCGCCTGACCTGGGCTACAGAGAAGCAGCACTGGACTGTTGCTCAGTGGTTCCAAAGAATGTTTTTCGGATGAAAGCAAATTTTGCATGTCATGCGGAAATCAAGGTGCCAGAGTCTGGAGGAAGACTGGGGAGAAGGAAATGCCCAAAAAGGCCTGAAGTCCAGGTGTCAAGTACCCACAGTCAGTGATGGGCCTGGGGTGCCATGTCAGCTGCTGGTGTTGGTCCACTGTGTTTTATCAAGGGCAGGGTCAATGCAGCTAGCTATCAGGAGATTTTGGAGCACTTCATGCTTCCATCTGCTGAAAAGCTTTATGGAGATGAAAGATTTCGTTTTTTCAGCACGACCTGGCACCTGCTCACAGTGCAAAACCACTGGTAAATGGTTTACTGACCATGGTATTACTGTGCTCAATTGGCCTGCCAACTCTCCTGACCTGAACCCCATAGAGAATCTGTGGGATATTGTGAAGTAGAAATTTGAGAGACGCAAGACCCAACACTCTGGATGAGCTTAAGGCCGCTATCGAAGCATCCTGGGCCTCCATAACACCTCAGCAGTGCCACAGGCTGATTGCCCTCCATGCCACGCCGCATTGAAGCAGTCATTTCTGCAAAAGGATTCCCGACCAAGTATTGAGTGCATAACTGAACATAATTATTTGAAGGTTGACTTTTTTTGTATTAAAAACACTTTTCTTTTATTGGTCGGATGAAATATGCTAATTTTTTGAGATAGGAATTTTGGGTTTTCATGCCAAAATCATCAGTATTAAAACAATAAAAGACCTGAAATATTTCAGTTGGTGTGCAATGAATCTAAAATATATGAAAGTTTAATTTTTATCATTACATTATGGAAAATAATGAACTTTTATCCCAATATGCTAATTTTTTGAGAAGGACCTGTATATATATATAAATAAAATAAACAATTTAGCCTATAATAGCCTATTATACAGAAATTGATTAAAGTAATCAAATGTACAAATACATCACTGCACGAGTTCACCATATAAATTAAACATAAATTAATTCATAAAGTTATGAAAAATATTAAGTGAAGAGCAGTGATTAATTCTCTCCTTTTCTTTTGTTGTTTGATTAACAGATGATGACAGACAGTGTCAGGTTTATACAGCAGGATGCTGTCACAGATCTAATATACTGACTAGCTTTCAATTACTTTATAAAATGTTTGTTTATTTAAGACATAACTGACTGTGTTTAGTGAAAACTCACCAAGACAGACATTTTGACACATACACAGCTCAGAGTAGCCTATATTTGTCCGTGTTTCACTCTGTCTTGAATCGCGCTTGAGAAACTGCAGCTCAGTGCTCAGAACTCATTTTTTAGTATTGATCAAGAACGCAGGAGGCTGTATACGACAGTCACATTACATGATTTGACTGATTTGGATGTTACGTAGGTAGAGAAGAGGAACATTACATTTAAATTAAAATTAATTTTTTGATTTCCACTGACCAAAATCAAAAAAAAAAAAACTGAAATTAAATCATCTTTGAGAGGAAGGGGGCTCCTGGTGTATTGACTCTGTCCATCATAATGCACTTCTAGAGAGACTGGGAAAGGGTTTTCTGGGATGGTCCTCAAATGGTTCAAGTCAGAAGGGAGAGGTTATTATGTGACTATATGAGAGCATAAGTCTAAGGATCAGTGCATTGAAGAAATTAACAGCTGGATATGCCAATTAGTGAAACAAAGATTAACCTGAAGTCATTGCATTTGGAAACAAAGATGAAGTTCTCAAGGTGAATGCATATCCTTCACTCCGGCGCCGGGACACCACGGACCCTGGGTGCATCCGCAGTGGAGGACGCGAGCCAGGCCCCGGGCGACGAGATGTCCCTCTTCGGTTTTGGTGTTCTAGATATGGAAACGGATTCGCTTCGCTCTGCTATGTGGGATGGGATGCTGTGATGTTATGATAGTCCATCGTCTGACACATCTGTGCTACGTTAGCCGAAGGTAAAGTGCACACTCACGGTTTCCCTGGTGCTCGTGTTCTCGATGTTTCTGCGCAGATACCTGCGATCCTGAAGGCCGACGAGAGCCCCAGAGTGGTCGTGCTTCACGCTGGGGTTAATGACACCAAATGATTATATTGTTATAAATGAGTCTACTCCACCAAACTACTGTGATAAACATGAGCCCCGTCAGACTGGTCGTGGGGAAGGTGTTGCAACAATATATAGTGATATTTTCAATGTTACCCAGAAAACAGGATACAGGTTTAAATCATTCGAAATACTTCTGCTTAATGTTACACTGAAAACATATGCAAAAGAAATCTATTGTATCTCTTGCTCTGGCTACTGTGTATAGACCACCAGGGCCGTATACAGAATTTATAAAAGAATTTGAAGATTTCCTCTCAAACCTGTTGGTTACCGCTGATAAAGCGCTAATTTTCTGAGATTTTAACATTCACGTTGATAACACAAATGATGCATTTGGACTTGTGTTTACTGACTTAATAAACTGTTTTGGAGTAAAGCAAAATGTCACCAGACCCACTCACTGTTTTAATCATACGCTAGATTTAATTATATCGCATGGAATCGATTTTACTGATATAGATATCATCCTCAAAGTAATGATGTTACTGAACATTTCCTTGTACCATGCATTCTGCGTATTGATGATATTAAATATATGGCTTCGCGTTATCGTGCGGGCAGAACTATTTTTCCAGCCACCATAGACAGATTCGCAAATAACCTGCCTGATTTATCTCAACTGTTCTGTGTACCCATAAATACACATGAACTAGACAAAATGACAGGCAACATGGGCACTATCTTCTCTAATACATTAGAAGCTGTTGCACCCATCAAATTGAAAAAGGTTAGAGAAAAACGTATTGTGCCATGGTACAACAGTAATACCCACTCTCTCAAGAAAGAAACTCGTAGTCTTGAGCACAAATGGAGAAAAACTAACTTGGAAGTTTTTAGAATTGCCTGGAAAAACAGTATGTCTAGCTATAGACAGGCTCTAAAAACTGCCAGGGCCGAGCATATCCACAAACTCAAAGAGAATAACCAAAACAATCCAAGGTTTTTATTTAGCACAGTGGCTAGATTAACAAATAACCAGACACCACCCGATCTAAATATTCCCTCACAGGTTAAATAGTAATGACTTTATGAATTTCTTCACTGATAAAATAGATAACAGCAGAAATACAATAACAAATGTAGATACTATCTACAGCGTCTAATACTTCAGTATTTTATCCATCTATACCAGCGCACCCAAAGATAAACTGCAGAGCTTTATAGGACAGGAAGAGCTAAATAAACTTATCACTGCATCTAAACCAACAACATGTTTTTTAGATCCTGTACCCACTAAATTACTGAAAGAGTTGTTACCTGTAGCAGAAGAACTACTTCTCAATATTATTAACTCATCGTTATCTTTAGGTCACGTCCTTAAACCATTCAAGCTGGTGGTTATTAAGCCTGTTATTAAGAAACCACAACTAGATCCTTGTGAACTGGCAAATTACAGACCCAATTCAAATCTTCCATTTATGTCTAAAATTTTAGTTTGCTCAATTGTGCTCCTTCCTGCAAAAAAATGATCTCTATGTAGAATTTCAATCGGGTTTCAGGCCCCATCATAGCACAAAAACTGCACTTGTTAAAATTACAAATGACTTGCTTCTTGCGTCAGACCAAGGCTGCATCTCATTGCTAGTTTTCCTTGATCTTAGTGCTGCATTCGACACCATAGATCACGACATAATCATAGATAGATTACAAAGCTATACAGGTATCCAAGGGCAGGCTTTAAGATGGTTTAGATCCTACATGTCCGATCGCTACCACTTTGTTTATTTAAATGGGGAGTCATCTCATTTATCATCAGTAAAATATGGAGTGCCACAAGGATCTGTCCTAGGTCCTCTGCTATTTTCAATATATATGTTGCCCCTTGGTAATATCATTAGAAAATACGGGATTAGTTTCCACTGTTATGCTGATGATACGCAACTATATATCTCAACGAGACTAGATGAAACTTCTAAATTATCTAAGCTAACAGAGTGTGTTAAAAATGTAAAAGATTGGATGACCAATAAGGCCCTTAATGGTTTAGCTCCTGCGTACCTAACTAGTCTTCTACCACGCTACAATCCATAACGCTCCCTAAGGTCACAAAACGCTGGACTTTTGGTAGTACCTAGGATAGCAAAGTCCACTAAAGGAGGTAGAGCTTTTTCGCATTTGGCTCCCAAACTCTGGAATAGCCTTCCTGATAATGTTCAGACACATTTTCTTTGTTTAAATCTAGATTAAAAACACACCTCTTTTGCCAAGCATTCAAATAATGCATTTCATAATTTTGGACTGCAGTTTAGGCTTGGGCGGTATCCAAATTTTGATACCGTCAAACCTCCTCCCTATTTTACCCTCGGTATACGGTATTACCGTGAATATTAAAAAATTATGACGGTAAGGCTCAGACAGCGTCACCAAAACTGTTGGCTTGTTCCTAAAAACCGTTTCAGAAACGGAATACCAAACACTAATATTGAAAACAATAACAAAATAACATGCACACAACAATATTAACAACTTTTATTAGCAACAAATAGCAGTTTATAAAAAAGTGCAAATACAACAGTCAAACAGAATTAAATTAACATAAACATCCAGAACAGTTTTCGCGCAGAGAAGCAAACACAAATCAATTAAATTAAATCACAAAGAGATGAAATTCAAAAGAGTTGAATTAACATAAACATCCATATAGTAAAATTATTGCAAAGCAATAGGCCTAAATAAAACCTTCTTCTTTCCAGTCTTTACAATATAATTTTTAACGAAAACCATATAAAAATAGGCTACCTGAATCAATTAAATAAATAAAAATAAACACAGTGCGAATAGGAACGAATGGCAAGTGGCATCAAATATAGTCAATTTTTTTCCATAGAAAAAACAGCATGTTTACTTTGTCCTGCTTTAACAGGGCACGTTGTGGACCGACAACTTTACCTGCGGTGCTTGTGGCACAGACGCACAGGTACTTTCGTGCCCCTCGCGACATCTGGGGAAAACGCCCGGCAGCATTTTTCCACCAGAGAAGTGGGTCCTCGTCTCCTTAAGTAACTGGCTCCAAACAGTATGCTGTTATTTCATCTCCGACTACCGAGCTACCATTGCATCGGCTTTTTTTTTTTTGCGACTTCCCAGAGTCATCTTTTTTCGTGAGGGTTCGGGTTGCGCCTCTCCCTCTTCCACTCTGATGGCCACTGGACCTGCTGCCTCTAAGCTCACGATATCAGCCTGTAATTCAGCCTTGTTTCTCAGCCAATGCGTTGTCATCCCGTCTCATATCCTCCACGGTAACGAGGGTCAAGCCAAAGTGCATTTTCGCATTATTTTGCGCACTGAATCGGATTCATACTTGGCCTCCAGCTTTGTTAGAATTTTTTTATGTTTTATTGACTTTGTTAGCTGGAGGTCATTTTCTGACGCAACCAACACATTGTCTGACAAAATATAAGTGAAGTCACCGACTGGTATCAGTGCAGCTTTTAAACGTAAACGAAATTCGTTTATTTAGGCCTATTTATTCATTCATTCGTTAACGAATGAATTAATTAATTGGCCTAAATAAACGAATGAATGATGATGAATAGGCCTCATAATGGTAAGCATAAAACGTGCAGAGAGTTCCTCAGGGGGCAGGGGCTCAAATGTAAAAAAAAAAGGGCATATATATATATATATATATATATGTATATATATGTATATATATGTGCTTTGTATCACATAAAAAAAATTATATTTAAAAGTAGGCTATATTAAAATAGGAAAACTTTTTTTTCCTGTATTTTTTATCAAATAAATGCAGGCTTGATGCGCATAAGGGACTTATTTAAAAAAAAAAATTGCATGCAAATTTGACCAAATGGAATAATATACATTAATTGAGTTATTTATTTATGCATTCATTCTTTATTTAGGCCAATTAATTCATTCATTAGGTCCTTACCGGTGCGCGATTCGCAATCTTTCCCCCTCTCTCTTTCTCCTCCACGCTATCACGTGATGACAACCATGCATTAACGCATTTTTAGGCATTAAAATAAATTATATTTAATATTTAATCCTTGTCTCCTATATAAGTGCATTGTTTTTTTGTTTTGTTTTTTAATGACGGTATGACCGTATTGAAACTGATACCGTTGCTATTTTTAGATCCCGCGGTATACCATATTACCGTATTACCGCCCAAGCCTACTGCAGTTATATCTGATCAAATGCGCATTATTATTCTTTAGCTTGGGTTAAACTAATTAATTTTACTTGGCTGGAACAGCAGCTATGCTAATTATGTCTCTATTTGTTTCTCTGTTTTGCCACGGGATTTACATCCCGTCTGTTTATGTCACTGGAAGCATAAAGACCAGAGGAATGGTGTAGGATTTTCTGGTTCTAGTCGGAATCTGGATGAGCTCTAAATGAGTCTACTCCACCAAACTACTGTGATAAACATGAGCCCCGTCAGACTGGTCGTGGGGGAGGTGTTGCAACAATATATAGTGATATTTTCAATGTTACCCAGAAAACAAGATACAGGTTTAAATCATTCGAAATACTTCTGCTTAATGTTACACTGCAAACATTTGCAAAAGAAATCTATCGTATCTCTTGCTTGTTAATGTCTTTTATTGATTTTTCCGAACATTTCTGCCGTATGCACACAAACTGACAGTCATCACTGATAAGCTACTACTAAATATTGTAGAACGTCTCAGGTTACGAATGTAACCATGGTGCCCTGAGTAGGGAACGAGACACTGCGTCCTCTAGGGGTCGCTATGGGGAACACCTCGTCGTGACCCGTGTCTGAAGCATACATTGAAAAAACACCAACGAGTTGGCCGGTGACAGCCTCTGACGTCACTACCGGCGCGACTATAAACAGGCATCGGGATAACACGTCATTCACTTCTTCGTCTGAAGCTTGCGTCCGAAGCATGGCAGGGAGCTAGAGGACTCAGTGTCTCGTTCCCTACTCAGGGAACCATGGTTACATTTGTAACCTGAAGGATGAGACGTTCCCTTTCAAGGGAACTTCAAACTGCGTCCTCTAGGGGTCGCTATGGGGAACAGTATACCCACGCCGCCATGCTGAGGGGAGTGCAGGCCAGAATCATGGCGAACACTAAGTACCAACTCTACCATTTCCATGGGAGTTGCCCCTGGGACGTTTAGACGGCTGTCTGTGACAGTACCCCTTACGGCCAAAGGCCTAAGCTACATACCCAACTTAATTGTTAGGGCCTCGGCCCGGGGTAGAGCTAAACGCTTGGAATCAGGAAAGATTCCTTAAAAGGGATATGGCTAGGAACCTAGCATTTTATACTAAGTCTTGCCTGTCACACAGGGGCTACCGCTTGCTTCCGCAAAAGCTTGCTGAAGGAGCTGTCTCAACAGATCTCCAGTAGCAACACCCTGTTTAGATAGGTATCCGAGGATAGATAGGTGGAGTGGCGCCCAAGATGAACGGGGCTTTACCAACTCAAGAAAGGGCACGAAAGCAACCGCGCGAAGCCCTCACCATATAGGATTTTAGAAAGAACGCAGAATACTAGCGTGCGAACTTACCACCAGTGTGGATTTTTCAGAAAGTGTGCAAAGACTTCACGTGCACACTTACCATAGCATGGATTTTCAAATACTGTTCTAAGGAACGGTCTCTCGTGGCACTCTGATAGAGCACTCATAGATGGAATGGTGCATCTCAAAACAGTATGTTTGAGAGTCATCAACTCGATCTGTGGAAATAATGCTGGAGCTCTCTGGGAAAAAAACAGTGAACTCAGTCTCATATGAGAGGGAGAACTCCTGAATCCAGAGTAGCACGCTCATAGGCGACCCTTCTTGGGAAAAGGGGAGCTCTGCTAAACTACCACGAGAATCGCCCAAATAGCCCCTCATGTTGAGGGAAGCGATGCTTTAAGTGTATAAACGAATACACACTGGCTGAATGGAGCCCAAGGAACCAAGGTCTAGTCATTTCAAGAAAGGGAACGAGGCGGAGCGCGTAACCCTTTACCATACAGGATTTCAGAAAAGTGCGCAGAGTCTTGCATGCACACTTACCAATACGTGGATTTTTAGAAAGTGTGCAAATTGTTCACGTGCACACTGACCACCATGTGGTTTTCAGAAAGTACACAGAGCTTAGTGTGTGTACCTAAAGGTTCCTAAGCATCGCAGAGGCGCTGAACCACACGGGAGAGGCAAGCTCAAATTTTACAAACCTCTAGCGAGGGGAGCATCACCTGAGGCAGCATATACAAGAAGACTTCTGTAACTGCCACCTTCACTTCCCGCTGGATGCGACAGCACAGCTAAGCGGCCAGGAGACCCCTCAGGGGTGACCTGGTGGACATCCATGAAATTCCCTGCAGTGCTGTGCCAGGCCTGATGATCAAGGAGGCTCCTGCAGAAACCTGTGATCTCAGCCGCCTAATAACAGAACATGAAGCCGAATGGCTGGTGCTGACGAGTGTTTAGTAAACACTGTAACTGAGCACTGCAACGGAAACTCACAGAGTTTATTAGTAGACAAATAGCCACCAGCAATTGTTTTGTGATATATACAGAAAGGGTTATTTTTATACTACCCACCCTCCTGCGCTGGGAGCCCCGCTCAAGGGGCGCCTCCTTTTAGTCCGGACCATCAGTAAGGTGGTTGCTATGAACATAGAACCAGCCAAAAACATTATAGGTCCAGCATAGGAGACTGTTATGCGTTAGAGGTGGAGAGCTGGTGGTTACAGGGGAATTAGGAAGGGGAGGATAAAAGCAGAAGTTAAAAATCCCTAAAGGGAACGAGTAGATACCTCAGTATCACTCTGACTCAGACGAGAACGCTGCCTCATCTGGATCACATCCCTTAGGTTCTGCTTACCTCCTTGTGACCCTCAATTCCTCTTACCCCTGTCGCGAGTCGCGACACTAGCCTTCTGTGCCCGTCTTTGATCCTCAGATCGAGACAGGCCAGGACCCCTATGTTGTTCGGGCTCAGACCTGGACCTTCGTGGAACGAAGGATCTGAAAGCAGCGGAGTGCGCCTTCGTCTCCCCCGACCTTCTCGATCAGTCTCTAACGGAAAATACCGAAAAATTTCAGAAGGCGAAACCTGAGCATCGAGAAGAAAGCCTTTTCTTTCTTCCCGATGTCTGCCAGGTTCATCCACAGAAGTCTCTCCGCCACCACCATGGCCGCCATAGTCCTGTGCGCTTGGCAGAGGCGGCCTGCTTGGTAGCCCGGATGGAGGCCTGTGGTGCGTGTGCAGCTCGGCTACCTGATCAGGAAAAAGGCC
This sequence comes from Cyprinus carpio, assembly GCF_018340385.1. NCBI lineage: Eukaryota > Metazoa > Chordata > Actinopteri > Cypriniformes > Cyprinidae > Cyprinus > Cyprinus carpio. The sequence goes on from NC_056603.1 coordinate 5,679,334, forward strand.
CTTCGCCTCTATCCAGGTCTCTTAGCAGATCAGTCTGATATGCTTGAAGCGCCACCATCGTGTGTAATAAAGCCACAGCCTGACCTGCTGCTGCGTATGCCTTGCCATTTAAGCGAGATGTATTTCTTGAAGGGGCTTAGATGGCAAGGAGGGAGATTAAGAGAGGATGTCTCCCCCGCAGAAAGAAAGCTCTTTCTACAGGGGGCAAACTCTCATAGCCGTTTTCGCGCATCGCCGCGATGTCAGCAAAACTCTTATGCCGAAACCGATGGATGCGAGAATTCGCGCACGGCCTCTTTCTTTCTTCCTTTCGATCTCTGTATGGAGATCAGGCAGAAATGGAAGGCTCACCTGAGCTGGAGGGCTATGGTCGGAAAGATAACGCTCATCGAGGGCGCGATCCATAAACTCCAACAGCTCTACATACGCAGGGCAGGAGAATTGAGAAGGCTCAGCCTCAGCTTCTTCACCATCCTCAAATATCTCCTGATTTTCCTGGGTAAAAACCCAGCAGAGCACTAACCTCAGTATCAGAAAGTGTTAAAGATATAACATCATCCTCCCGAGGCTCTCTCTCTTTCCTTGAAAAAACGCTCGCAATTCACGCAGATTGCCCTCCTCAAAGACATCGCGTGCGTGCTCTTTACCCAAACAAATGACGCAAAGATCGTGTGTGTCATCGGGTGTCAAATAACGCCGACACGGATGCACACATTGTCTAAACGCTTGCTAGTAGTCGTCATGATAGACAGAGAAAGAGTGCTCTTACATTTTGTACAACTCGGTTCTTTCAGATGCACGCTTCAAACAAAACGGTCAGTTTTTGAAGACAAAGAAGAGAATGACGTGGTTATCCCGGTGCCATATTATAGGTCGCGCCCCCGTGTGTCGCCGGTTAGTGATGTCAGAGGCTTTCGCCGGCCAACTCGTTGGTGTTTTTCAATGTATGCTTCAGACACGGGTCACGACGAGGTGTTCCCCATAGCGACCCCTAGAGGACGCAGTTCGAAGTTCCCTTGAAAAGGAAACTTAATTTTCTGTAAAGTTGCTTTGCAATGATTTGAATCGTAAAAAGTGCTATACAAATAAACTTGAATTGAATTGAATCTTAACTCAAGGAACAAAACAACAAGAAATCAAGACAAGAATCTTGATGTGATTCTGGAGTCAGATCTTATTTTCAGTCGTCATGTCAAAGCAAAAACTAAATCAGCATACTATCATCTCAAACACATTGCAATAAATGTTTTGTTTCTACTCTCGTTCATAACTTTATCAGCAGCAGGGTGGACTATCGTATTTAACTCCTGACCGGCCTTCCCAAGAAGACCATTAGACAGCTGCAGCTCATCCAGATTCCGACTAGAACCAGAAAATCCGACACCAGTCCTTTGGTCTTTATGCTTCCAGTGACATTTACTATTGATTTTACAGTATAATTACTTGCTTATAAATCACTCAATGGACGACGACCTCAATACATTGCAGATATGCTCACTGAATATAAGCCTAACTGACCTCAGATCATCAGGATCAAGACAGTTAGAAATAGCAAGGGTTCACTCCAAAACAAGGAACGTCTGCTTTTATGCGGCACGCAGCTGGAACCAGCTTCCAGAAGAGATCAGATGAGCTAAAACAGTAACCACATCTACATCCAGACTCAAAACACATCGGTCCAGCTGTTCATTTTACTGAATGAGGCTCTGTGCTGCGTCCCAATGATTGCACTGATCTGTATTATATATGTATCCTCTTTTTTTTTTTTTTTATTATTTGTTTTATTTAATTTTTTTTAAATTTTTAAATTAATATTATTTGCTTTTATTGTAGTGAATATTTTTTACGATCATTTAATTTTAATTATTATTTTATGTTATATTATTATTTTATGTTATAATGTTAATTATTATTTCCCTTGAAAGGGAACGTCTCAGGTTACGAATGTAACCATGGTTCCCTGAGTAGGGAACGAGACACTGAGTCCTCTAGCTCCCTGCCATGCTTCGGACGCAGGCTTCAGACGAAGAAGTGAATGACGTGTTTATCCCGATGCCTGTTTATAGTCGCGCCGGTAGTGACGTCAGAGGCTGTCACCGGCCAACTCGTTGGTGTTTTTTCAATGTATGCTTCAGACACGGGTCACGACGAGGTGTTCCCTTGCCTTTATATATATGTCAGTCTGTTCTGTGTCTCAGTTGTGTTTTGCTTTCTTCCCTGTGACTAGCACACATTAGGAAAGTCAATTTGCAAAGATTCATAAAAAACCCTTATACTCACTTCTACTGTAGATGAAGCTGGATCACGAATAATTCGCTTAAACGTAAAAGCATTTACGCAGATCGGGATCGGCGCATTTCCTTCAAAAATGAAAGTAACGTTAATCCTCTGCGTCTTCAGCGGCTTAGATATCGGGAGTAAATGACGACAGCTATGTTCATTATTACATACAACAACAAAACGATGTGGTCAAATGATGTGGTCTGAGTAAGTTTCATTTCTAGGTCCTTTTAGCAGGTCTGAGATCATTTGAGGTGTTACTCGAATAAACTAGGTGTGAAACACCCTTAAACCATTAAATCAATTCAAAACAATTGGCAGAAATGTAGCTCAAGCACTGTTTTCACTCAAAACATTTCACAAAATAAAGTTTTGAAACAATAAATATGTTGCTCATAATGAATGCCAAGATTGTCAAGCATTAGTGCACTGAAAAAAGTTTTTTCAAGCAGTACCTCATCCAATTAGTAATTTGTCTTTCAATTCAATTCCCCATTATTTGTATTATTTTTCAAGTAATATTTTTTTTCGTTCAAAACTTTGATAAATATAAATATTTTTCATTAAGAGCTCAACTAAGACATATTTGTTTTGACAAATATAAAATATCTAGGTTAATTTAAATTAACTCATATTATTAAGTTTATCTCCTGACCACGCCCCCACACTGCTGCTGCGAGTCCGTTAATGTCACCGTGATTGTGTGTGAATTCAATGAGCTGTGGATGAGAAGGTGGAAACTTTGTTTTAGATAAGTTAGTTCTATGGGCGCTCTTTTCCGTTATTTAGCTTTTGTCACTCTTTCTTTTGCTCGAGAAACTGTTTGTGATCAGCGGAAATTGTTGTTTTTCTAAACGACGGGACATTTCTCATGCATTAGCTAACTTAGCTAGTTTTCTCACGCGCCTGCAGCAGACAAACCGCGCTCGATCCCCGGGCCAGCTAGCTCTACTGACATTTTATTCACCTCTTCCTATTTCTTTTTCACTCTAAGTTGTTTGTGAAGAGTGTAAGTTAGTTTTAAATCTCCAGATCAGCTGTATGTCATGTGGGTTAACTGAGACCTGTTCTGAGGAGCATCACTTTATTGACTGGCACACTGCACAATTAAATATAAACCCTTAGTCAGATGCCCTTATGAAGACTGTAACTTTAATGTTTACTCTTTACAGAAAAGTTGTCAATGACAAGCCTGGCATCACCCAGATGGTATTTCAAAGATCAGCTCTTTTAACAGTAAACCAGGTTTGTATAAGTGCATTCATCTCATGTTGTAATTGCCATAATTACAAGATTCCAACTTGGAAGAAGCATTCATGATTTTTTATTTTTTTTGCTGAGAATGTGAGAACTGACTTCACACATCTGCTAAAAATGACACCGAGACAAACTGGTTAAAGATAACTGAAAAAACAGAAGTTAAATCTTTTTTTCTCTCTCTTTTTTTTTAAGTGTGATTTTTGGACCACTATATGGATAATTCATTTTCAATAAGAGGGGCAGAAAGAATGAAAAGTGATCGAGAAACTTGTGTGTTTCACCGCTCTTCTCAAACTCTCTGAATCTCTAACGGAGAAACTATTTAAAGATACAATACCATACCACACCAAACTCATATTAAACACAAATACATCTGACTGAACTGAACTGCTGAAAATAAGAAGAAAGAGTATCACATCATAAACAGCAAAAAGCACATGTCCCCCACAGAGCCTCCATCTTCACAAGCAGCACAGATCAAATGCATGTTCTCTGAAAACTCTGTATTGATCCCACACGTAACATATCATCACATTAATCTGAACAATAAACAAATACGATAAACAGCAAAATTCATAGAGCCCTCAGAGCCTACAATCATTCATTTATCTTCAGCTGAATATACTGTTAATAACAGAAAAACTGAAGATAGCGTAGAATATAATGAAATATCTCACAGAGCATGAGATGGCAGTGCAACTGGACTGGCACCCCATACTGGACACATTAACAGGGAATGTTTTAACAGTGATGCCTCCCTAAAATCAGACACTTCCTGCGTTTCACAGCTCAAGAAGAGATGAGGGAGGAGACACAACTCTACACAGAAACACAAAACAGGAAGAAAAAGAGATCCATTGTAAGATATTTAGCTGCTCTTTCAGTGCATGCAAGTTGTTAAATCAGTTTTTCTACTTGAAAAGACTGTTTCACAGAGAATGTCTTCAGTAATTGTTCTCACACTGCATTATTTTGTTGTTCACAGCCAGAGCAGCAATAATGTACAGTCTGTGGAAAATAATGTGTTTTAACTTTAAACCACATAAACACATTTCATTACACCGAATACACAAAATAATGTTATTTTTTAGCAACGTCACATGACCCCTTTAACACATGTTAGACTGCACCACCCCATAAACACAATCACGACTAGAAAAAAAAAAAAAAAAAACCTTGAAGATATTTCACTTCTCTTTTGGTATGGTCACACTATCAGAGACAAAATATGAACATCAACACATGTATAAATGACTTAAAGTGAATATACTGTTACACACACAAGTGACAGATCAAGTCTATAACATGATATTGATTCAGACTAGATGGAGCGACGAGCCTCCACAACAATATTCAAAATGTTTATTTCTTCTCTAAAAGGAGTTACAAGACAGCAGTTACTTACTCCAGGAGACTCTTGTGTATCTTCAGCAGGATTATTTATTGAGAACAAGCTGTTTGTCGCTGCAGTCATTCAGTCTAAAGCAGTGAAACACTGGAGTTTAATATACATTTTAGAGAGCAGTTGTTACAGGTCAAGACAAGCTTTTTTTAGCTTTAAAGCATGCAAAGCAGCAATGGGACGCTTGCCACATCTTCACAGACTGGAGCAGGACCACCAAACGTCCATCACAGACAAAAAGGTGATCGTCTCAGGTTTGACTATCGATATGCAGAACAAGAACTGAAAGAAGCCTCTCACTAGAAATGTTGCTTCAGCAGCTTGCTATTACTGCTGCTTTACTGTCAAAAAAATAAGAAAACAGAGACTCTTAAATCTGATATTAGACAGGGCTTCTAAGAAGGGGAAGTAAATAAAATTGACATGCACATGTTGCTGGGCATCTTTTGCTCTTGGGGTAGTATTTTGAGGTTTATGAAACTAAAGATGCAGAATAAGAATAACTATCTTCCCCGCTCTGGTTAAAACTATAGAGCAGAAATAGAGCAGACGTCAATCTACAGTCATCAGCTCAACCTTTATTAGGCCTCTTAACACTTCTGTCATTTTCTCACTACAAGCAGCTTTTAAAGTTAGCAATGCACAAATAACAATGTGTCTGCATTTTATTTTATTTTTTTTACTACCTACGGCCTCAGAAAAATGAGGCCCACTATATAGAAACAACCAACAGAATGCTGGTGACTTCCATACAAGGTACATCTACAAACCACACCACTGACAGAAACATCTGCGAGAACTCACTTTGACTCAACATTCTTCCTTCATATTTGTCCCTTCTCCCCCACAACTGTACTTAGACTGTAAAGACCCAAAATATATAATAAACAAAATAATAATATAATAAATATAATAGTGGTCATGACCTCTGACTACAGATGTTGCTTTATTTTGCTCCAAATATGAGAGGAGAAAACACAAGCACGAGCTGCTCGTGCAGGAGCACAGACGTCATCGAGCTCATCGTCAAGGCTGTGTACGCATCTAAGGAGAGGAGCGCTGTATCTCTTCGTCTGAAGAAAGCGCGCGCTGCCGGTGGCTACGATGTGGACTAAATCCACCGGAGATAAAGCCCAGAAGAAGCAGCTGCTGACTAAAGCCGCTCGGAAGAGCATCCGCCACCGGTGGAGCTTTATTATTGTTATGATATGACATATTTAATAATAATAATATAAAAATTTGTTATTTAATTTCCACAATGAGCATTGCAAGACCGAACTGGACTCGGATTAGACGTAACGAGTGACGTTTAGTAGAACCGCCCCATGATCGTGGTTTCACCTAGGTCCTTTAGCGAAGAATAAGATCCCCTCTCCCTTGATTTTCTCAGATGATCTTCGTGTGTGTGAGTTGAAAGGAGAGTGTGGACGTGTCTGGAAGAGCAAAGGGCGGTAAAGGACTCTGAAAAGGAGTTCTTGGTGATAATATCCGGGGAATCACTAAACCCGCTATTCGTCGTCTTGCTCGCCGCGGCGCGTCAAGCGTATTTCTGGGCTGATCTACGAGGAGACGCGCGGTGTGTTGAAGGTGTTTCTGGATGATTGATGTATCACACGACATGGTGGGCGGGATTAACATTTTAAAAGCCTCTGATTGGCTTTAATGTGGCCAATGAAATTGTAACCGTGATACACACTAAACGTAAACTTACACTGTGCTAGGTTCGAAAGGAGCTAAGTGATATAAACTGTACCCATAAAAGGAAATATCAGACCAGGTAAGTAGTAACCAGTAACTTTTACTCACATTAAGTTGCAAATAACAGTTGAAACACAATTGTATAACATGTATATGAAAAAAAATAAAAAATAAAAAATGGGCCCTTTAAAATAAATGAGTCTCTGATTTTGTCCTTTTGTAGTCGTTAAAGTCTGTTTTGTGATCACTTTCTGTATTAATCAATCCTGTCAATAGTTTGGTGTCAAAAGTGTGTGTCACCAGTTCTGTGACAGTTCCTCCTTTTAAAAGGAAGTTTGCACTTGGATGAAAGTGGGTACCAGCTCAGGCGACTGATACTTTCCTACCACCAGAGGAAACGTTCGATGAGTTGGTCTGCGTCTCTTCACAATCACACTGGGAGGCTCGCCATCGATAGAGAAGGATCTTCCAAGTAGTTTTCACTCTGTTCATAAGAACCTGACCTGTTTTATTTCAAACAGGAAATTTAAAATAATGTTCTATATATGTTGTACAACAGACATACTAAAGCATAACAACCATGTAACATTAAGAATCACATGCTGCATAACACTAAATGATCACATGTTCAGGCCTATTTATCACACTTTAGTTCAACTTCAAATCTCAACTCAATTTCTAGAATATAACATACACAACCTTATACTTAATTAATAACAGCTGATAATAAATCAACAAAAATGGCATACTCTTATATCCCTGGATTAGAGAAAAACTGTAAACAATACAGGCTCTACATAAATTAAGTTGCAACACATAGCTGTAGTTGCAATATTAATACTCTAATTTTAGTACCCTTTTTAAAACAAAATGTTTTATCTACTCAAAGCAGAATTTAAACATTAAAGTTTAACATTTCCACTCACAACATTAAAATAAAATCATCACAGAAACCATATAGTATTTTTTTATAACATTCCCTTCATAGAAATGCTGTGTAATTCACTCAGCTATTCCTTAAAACAAAACAAATGAACATAAAACAGCTGTGTTCAAGTAACTTAAATATCAGCTTACTATTTCTGTACTCTTTATAAGCTTTGTATCACAGTTAGCAAGCGATATTAACATCATGCAGTTCACTAGCTTACCGAGACAAATACAGGTGGAAAACGGAGTTTTCCAAACTCTCGGTTGCTCCTCCTTATTCTGTCTTCTGTGTTGGTTCTTTAGCTTGCTAATACACTCACTTTTATCACTCTGTTAACTTTATATCTGTAAATTTCCTCTCGTTTCCCGTCGCCATCAATCGTGTTCGTCTTCTCTCTTTCTCTCACATACTCGCCGCGCATGGTTGAATCACGCAATTTGCCTCGTCTCCTGTCAATCATGTTCAGCTAGGGGAGGGAACTATCACTCCTGATTGGCTGATTTCTTCCTAAGGGATATTACACTATTTTGGCTGTTTTTTTTTCCTTAAAGGGATATTACACTATTTTAATACAATTTTAAAGTAATTTTAACCCTGTATTGCCACTGGGTTACACACTCCCCTCCTTAACTAACATGAGTCCCTTCATGTTCTCTTTTTCTAATGATTACTTTCAAACGTTTCAACTAAAGCTCGATTAAATCCCTTTAGAATGGTCTGGGCAAAAGAAATCAAGGGACTGCCAAGTTGAGGGTAAGTAAATTTCCTAGGTGCTCTTCTGGAACGTTCTGACCTACGAGGAGGTTCAGCTGGTTATCTCATTGATGTCATTGTCTGTTTCAACAGTAGAACTTGGGTCACTGGTTATATCTGTTTGGGGGCTATTCTTTTGAGACTGACATTGCGAATCCTCTCTTCCCATTGCAAGTTGCTCATGTAGGTACTCCTCTAGATGTTGTACTGATAGTTCCTTTTCCATTTGGGATGTGTTGATCTCATTTACTCTCTCTGTTTCCATATCTCCATCCATTTTTTCAATTCTTTCCTCAGGTTCAACTGCAAAAGGTAAGTTCTCTTCAGGTTCAACTTCAACAGGTAAGTTTTCCTCGGGTTCCACTGCAACAGGTAAGTTTTCCTCAGGCTCCAAATACATGGAACTTCTCTCCACAGAATTAGGACCGTTTCCAGCAGAGGACACGTCAGGTAAGGTTCCAGGTAAGCTTTGTTGTTCCATGCCAGGTAGGGTTTCAGAATCAACAGGTAAGTATTCAGCTCCAACCCGTGTGCTTCTCCTGCGAGCTGCCTCACCATTTTCCTTAGGCATATCCATGACTTTAAACAGTGTTGTCTCTACTTCAGAAACTTTGATGGGGTAAAATTGAGGATCCATATCATCATCATCATCCTCTGAACAGGTAAGTTGTTCACTTGGTTGGGAAAATGTCTGCTTGGTTCTGAGCCTACGTGCGGGTTTTGGCTCGACAACAACTTCCTCTTCTTCAGAAAGGAAACCACAAGGTAGGAGCAAATCACGATGTAATGTGCGAGTTGGCCCATCCTGACCTTCAGGACACACCACATAGACGGGTAAGTCTCCTGCTCTCTTTTGCACAATATAGACTTTTGACTCCCATCGGTCAGCCAGTTTGTGCTTTTGGCGAAGTCGAAGATTTCGCACAAGAACTCTGTCTCCTGCCTCAAGTGTGGATTCTCTTACTCGCACATCAAAACCTCTTTTTGTTCTTATCAGCCACTTTTTCCGCGTTTTTAGTTGCAAGCTGATAGCTTTCCCTCAATTGAGACTTTGATTTTTCACATACTGGGAATGTGAAGTAGATGAACTGTCTTTAACTGGTAACCCAAATGCGATGTCTATGGGTAATCTGGGCTGCCGCCCAAACATCAATTCATATGGTGAAAACCCTGTGGCATCGTTTCTCGTGCAATTGTATGCATGCGTGAGTGGTTTGACATGCTCACGCCACTTTGTCTTCTCCTTTTCCTGCAAGGTTCCCAGCATGCTCAGTAATGTGCGATTAAATCGCTCCACTGGATTTCCTCTGGGATGATATGGGCTTGTCCTCACTTTACGGATGCCGGCCAAAACACAGAGCTCTTTGATGGTTCGCGACTCAAAATCGCGCCCCTGATCACTATGGAGACGTTCTGGGAACCCATAGTGACTGAGGAACTGCTCCCATAGACATTTGGCAACTGTGCTGGCCTTTTGATCTCTCGTTGGAATGGCCACTGCATACCGTGTAAAGTGGTCGGTGATAACCAGGATATCTTTGGTGTTATGACTATCCGGTTCCAAAGACAAAAAGTCCATACAAACCAGTTCCATTGGCCTGCTGGTGTGGATATTGACCAGAGGTGCAGCTTTCTCTGGCTGACTTTTCCTCTTGACACATCTCTCACAGTTCTTGATCTTTGTCTCAATATCAGAAGCCATTTTTGGCCAATAGAACCTTGACCTAACCAGCTCAAGAGTACGTTCAATACCCATATGTCCCATCTGGTTATGGAGACTGGTAAGTACTGATGACCTTAACACATGTGGCAGAACAAGTTGGAAAACTGGTCTATTGTCACACTGTCGTCTCCTGTACAATAGGTCATCCTTCAATTCAAGACGACTCCTCTCCCTGAGCATCAGCTGAAACTCTGGTGACTCAGCCTTGCAACTGGTAGGTACAGGTTCTTGGGACTGAATACATTCTATGATGTTTCTGATAACTGGGTCTGCTCGTTGTAGTTTTGCTAGCTCATCTGTGCTGTAGTTTGGAACTGTAAGAAGACTTGGGAATCCTTCCTCCTCAAACTCAGTAGGGACGGCCTCTGGATGTATAGCTAGAGACTCTACTAAGCAAGGATTAGTGAAGTCTTCCTCACCACAAACAAGAATATGGCACTGACAGGCCGCCCTGACTGTTTTCTTTGCAGCAGAAATCATTGCTCTCAGGATTTAGATGGTGGGAAGTGAACTCATGTATCCTCTGACTTTCGCCCTGAGACTGGTTGTCATTTATTAAATCACCATGAGGCCTCCTTGACAACCCGTCAGCATCCTGGTTCTGCTTGCCTGCCCGATATGTGATGTCAAACGTAAAAGTGGACAGTGAAGCTAGCCAACGATAGCTAGTGGCATCTAGTTTAGCAGTGGTAAGTATATACCTCAGCGGATTATTGTCAGTGACAACTTGGAAGTAGTTACCGTACAAGTAGTCGTGGAATTTTTCAGTGATAGCCCACTTTAAGGCTAAAAATTCCAACTTATGCGCTGGGTATCTTGCCTCACTGCGTGATAATCCTCTACTGGCGTAGGCAATGACACGGCTCTGTCCATCCTGTTCCTGATACAATGCCGCTCCAAGTCCAGTTGTACTGGCATCTGTGTGAAGGTTATATGGTAATTTAGGATTTGCAAATCCTAACACAGGGGACGATGTGAGCTTGTCTATGATGTTCTCGAAAGCCTGCTGACAAGCAGAGGTCCATCTTTCCGCAAAAGGCTCCTTGGGGTGAAAGTATTTGCCAGGTGGTTGGGTTGGCTTGTTTCTCCTTTGAGTTGGTGGATAACCAGCAGTCAGGTTGGTCAAAGGCTTCACAATCTTGGCATAATCTTGTACAAATCTCCGATAGTAACCAGAGAAACCCAGGAAGGATTTTAATTCTTTCAGGGTCTGAGGTCTCGGCCAGGTCTTGAGTGCTTTAACCTTTTCTGGATCCGTCTCAACTCCGTTCCTTGATACAATGTGCCCTAAGTAACGTACTGATGTTTGGGAAGAAACAGCACTTTTCTGGTGATAGCTTAAGGCCACTATCTCTTAGTCGGTTCAAGACACTGATCAGTCGTTTTTTCATGTTCTTCCAAAGACTTTGAGAAAACAATCAAGTCATCAAGGAAAAACGAGCACTTCCCTCAGATGCATATCACCCATGCACTTCTCCATCAAACGCTGGAATGTGGAGGGTGCATTCGTTATCCCTTGTGGCATGCGGTTCCATTCCCAAAACCCTAGAGGGCAGACAAAGGCAGTTTTTTGTTTTGTCGCTTTCCTCCATCTCGATCTGGTAGTATCCAGATTTTAGATCCATTACAGAAAACCATTGAGACCCACTGAGTGCAGAAAACGACGACTCTAAATTAGGTAGAGCATATGCGTCCCTGATAGTTTGGAGGTTTAGCTTTCTGTAGTCTACACACAGTCTGATATCACCATTCTTCTTTTTGACGACTACAATTGGTGATGAAAAGGGGGACTCAGATTCCCTGATAACTCCAGCATCAAGAAGGGTTTTGAGATGGCGGCGCACCTGCTTCAAAATCTTGTGGATGTATTGGGCGAGGTCGCTGTTTGAATGGTGTTTCATCTTTCAGACGAATGTGATGTTTGACTTTTGTTGTGTGACCGAAGTCAAGGTCATGATGAGCGAAAACATCAGAGTAGTTATTTAGCTTCTCGATTATTCTTGTCTTCCACTCCTCAGAAAGTGGTGAATCGCCAAAGTCAAGCTCCAGTTTTTTCTCTTTTCGACTAGAGGTGGCTGCATCTCGCTGATTATCAGAAGGAAATGATTCTTCATCTGGGTTAGTAGGTTTTTAAAAAGGATGAGTATCTTGCAAAATGTCTTGAACTACTGCTAGCTCAGCAATGATACAGTTAGTTGGTAGTGTTATATCATGTTCCGTTTCGTTTCTCAGTATTACAGGTACCTTGTAAGGATGTTGAGTTGGCATGGTGATAAGACAACAGTCTGTGAAGATTCCACAAGGTAAGGATGACATCGATGGAGGCTCCAACAACACCCATGACTCATTGGTAACTTGGTTTCTTGCACCAGCAACTCCTTGTAGTATGACCTTCTCACCACCAGGGATTGTGGCAGGTGTCCTGCCTCTGAGTTTTACTGGTCCAAGTCTACCACCGAAGCGTTGCTGGTGTCGTAGCTGCAGGGTTCTGAGTACTTGGGCATAACCACAAAATGTGGTAGATCTGAGAGTGTTGTCATCACAGTACTCTTCATAAAGAGGGTCCAGAGTGTTCGTCCCAATGAGTACTGGTATACTGCTGTTTGAGCGAGTGTCTGGTACTATCAAAGCTAGAGTTTCTACTTCTGGTTCTGAAGCGATAAACTCTTTAGGAAACTTCAGATTTATCGCCACATATCCAGCGTAAGGGACAGGTTCGCCATTAGCTCCTTCAACCTCTAATATGTCACTCACAGGTTTGATTATGTACTCTAACAGATGGTCATTGTAGAACGACTGGGATATGGTGGTAACCTGCGAACCTGTATCGAGTAAGCAGTTGCACCCGACTCCACCAACTTCAACATTAGCTGTGCTCTTTCGTCCAACAAGTCCTTTTGGGACACTCCTGGCTTGTTTTACTTTCTGTTCTTTCAATATTGCTTTGGTTTTAAGCTTTTCTTGAGGACTTTTTCTTTTTTTTTCGGTTCCTGATCGTCCTTCCACAGGAACCGCTTCTAGTTTAAAGTGGAGGGGTTGCTTGATGCAGTCTTCTCATCCCAAGCCTGTTGCTTTTCTTTTAGCTCTTTTCTTTTAGCGTCAACCAGCACAGGATTAGCAGGGTTACTGCAGCTGCTAATTATGTGACCATCTTCCCCACATTTAAACAGTACCAAGGCCGTGGTCTCTTAGTGGTCACAAACTGAGCTGAGGACTGCTTCTGAGACACAGGCTGGCTCTCTTTTGGCTTAGCCCTCTGAGCATTAGGCACTTTATTTCTCACTGCTTTCTCTCCCTTGGAAACTGTGAGAAGCAGCAATCTGAGCTTGGAGGTCAGCTATCTGTTTTTGAATCTGTTTCATGGTCGAAGGTATACTGTTATCTTGGATTTTCATGTCATAATCAGGGATTCCATCGACACACACAGCTTGTGCATTAGCCTGGGCTTTTGTTTTTGTGAATCCGAGGTGCTGCTTCATTCGACTTGCCTTGGCGGCTCGCTTATCCTCTTCAGTCCGCAACAACAACAAAAACTCTCTGAGAAGGTGGGTGGGTTTATTTTGTCTCTGTTCCAGCTGGAGAGTTGTGATCACTGTATTGTCCCAACACCCTCTACAGAACTGTTTGAGAAGCTGTCTGTCTGCATCACTGGCACTTACAGCCCTCCTTTTCACAACGGCACTCAAGGATGACTGCAGTCTATGAAGGTAGGTAGATGGTTTCTCACCTGAATTCTGGTGAGTGTTAAGAAATTTTGCAAATAACTCATCACCATCCTCTACAGTTGCATATGCAGAGTCAAGCTAACTCAGGTAATCTTGTGGAGTAGCATGACGATCTAAAGGCTTCACTACATTAGCAGCAGGGGGTAAAAGGCTATCAACAATTCTTCTCACCAACTGTGAATGAGAAACAGTGGGATCAGTCAAGTAGAAGTCAACACTGGTTCGCCAGGTTTCATAATCCACCTCATAGTTCGGGCAAGGGACTTTTCCTGAGAAAATCTTCAATTTGGCCGGTGAGTGCAATTGAGATGAAATTTCTGCACTTTTCACAATGTGTTCCACCACTACCCGTTGAACTTCAGGTGTGCTGAGGTGATCATGAGATAAGGTAAAGTTAGGCATGGGATCCCTCATAAAAGATGGAGTGAATGTAGCTGTTTGGTTCAATGTAAGACTGTCTTTCACCAACAGTTTGACTTAATTCACCAGTGGAGTGAGGGTTAAGTGGAGTTTCAGTGGAGTTATGATGTTGTCCCAGTTGAGCTGGTGTGGGTCTGGGCTGAGCTTGAGTCGTAGGTAAGATGGGCTCTATCCTTTCACTCACTGGCGGAGTTGGCTCATGAACTGTCTCTACTTCTTCCACTGGGGGCCTGTGCTCCAATAGTTTCTGTAATCCTTGTCAACTCCCCTCGCAACATGTCCTCAAATGACACACCACTTAATCTGGCTATGTTTCTAAGTTCAGACAGAAAAGTGTGAGTGACTTCAGTGCCTAGTTTGCTGCTGTGAACACTAGCTAGTGGTTTTTACGTGGTGTATGACATTGGAGTCCTCAGAAGTGGGTCTATCTAGCGGCAGTATAGTTTCAAGTGACTGCAGTGTTGCACCTGATTTAAACTCGATGATGGCTTGTTTGTGATATTCAGACTCAGGATTCTCAATCTTAAAGATCCTACTGATTGACCCCCATTGCTTTAAGTAATCGAAAATCTCCTCATCTACAGGGGTATAGGATAACCCACTTACTTTGACTGAATTTGGTACTTTGATATTTTCGTTCTCAACAATCTCCATTTTACAGGTGTAACACTCAACCCTGAAATTTTCAAACTTTTAACTAAAAAAAAATGCAATTCAAAGTGTTATCTGCAGGTGGCGCTCTAACTGGCTTTCCTGTATGGCAACAGTCTACTCACAAAGCTCCTGGCTGGCTCGCCAAGTTTATGTAACCGTGATACACACTAAACGTAAGCTTACACTGTGCTAGGTTCGAAAGGAGCTAAGTGATATAAACTGTACCCATAAAAGGAAATATCAGACCAGGTAAGTAGTAACCAGTAACTTTTACTCACATTAAGTTGCAAATAACAGTTGAAACACAATTGTATAACATGTATATGTTAAAAAAATAAAAAAAATGGGCCCTTTAAAATAAATGAGTCTCTGATTTTGTCCTTTTGTAGTCGTTAAAGTCTGTTTTGTGATCACTTTCTGTATTAATCAATCCTGTCAATAGGTTCGGTGTCAAAAGTGTGTGTCACCAGTTCTGTGACAGTTCCTCCTTTTAAAAGGAAGTTTGCACTTGGATGAAAGTGGGTACTAGCTCAGGCGACTGATGCTTTCCTACCACCAGGGGAAACGTTCGATGAGTTGGGTCTGCGTCTCTTCACAATCACACTGGGAGGCTTGCCATCGATAGAGAAGGATCTTCCAAGTAGTTTTCACTCTGTTCATAAGACCTGACCTGTTTATTTCAAACAGGAAATTTAAAATAATGTTCTATATATGTTGTACAACAGACATACTAAAGCATAACAACCATGTAACATTAAGAATCACATGCTGCATAACACTAAATGATCACATGTTCAGGCCTATTTATCACACTTTAGTTCAACTTCAAATCTCAACTCAATTTCTAGAATATAACATACACAACCTTATACTTAATTAATAACAGCTGATAATAAATCAACAAAAATGGCATACTCTTATATCCCTGGATTAGAGAAAAACTGTAAACAATACAGGCTCTACATAAATTAAGTTGCAACACATAGCTGTAGTTGCAATATTAATACTCTTATTTTAGTACCCTTTTTAAACAAAATGTTTTATCTACTCAAAGCAGAATTTAAACATTAAAGTTTAACATTTCCATTCACAACATTAAAAATCATCATAGAAACCATATAGTATATTTTTTATAACATTCCCTTCAATAGAAATGCTGTGTAATTCACTCAGCTATTCCTTAAAAACAAAACAAATGAACAATAAACAGCTGTGTTCAAGTAACTTAAATATCAGCTTACTATTTCTGTACTCTTTATAAGCTTTGTATCACAGTTAGCAAGCGATATTAACATCATGCAGTTCACTAGCTTACCGAGACAAATACAGGTGGAAAACGGAGTTTTCCAAACTCTCGGTTGCTCCTCCTTATTCTGTCTTCTGTGTTGGTTCTTTAGCTTGCTAATACACTCACTTTTATCACTCTGTTAACTTTATATCTGTAAATTTCCCTCTCGTTTCCCGTCGCCATCAATCGTGTTCGTCTTCTCTCTTTCTCTCACATACTCGCGCGCATGGTTGAATCACGCAATTTGCCTCGTCTCCTGTCAATCATGTTCAGCTAGGGGAGGAACTATCACTCCTGATTGGCTGATTTCTTCCTAAGGGATATTACACTATTTTGGCTGTTTTTTTCCTTAAAGGGATATTACACTATTTTAATACAATTGTAAAGTAATTTTAACCCTGTATTGCCACTGGGTTACAAAATCATTCTGTGGGTTGGTCAATGGAGACACGCAATCACAGACCGCCGTCTTCTCTTCTGAAATTAGCACAGAGCAGTGAATAAAGACCGTGTGATGGAGCTGAGATTCAAGAAGCTTTATTAGCATGGCGAAGAAAAGTGTTTTTACATTTTCCAAAGCATAGAACATTGAAATAAACATTTAACACAAATATACATAAGAATAGAAGTATATAGCATACAGAGTTTATATATCTGTATACAGTAAAAAGAAAGTACTAATAAAAACTCAAATAAAGAGACAGGAGAAGGACTGGATGATGTCATGTCAGTGTGTGTGTGTTGTACAGTGTTTTCTTCCGGCTGTGACTTGTGCTTCTGTTCTGCTGCTTGTTCTTTTATCATGGCAGGACTTGACGTACCTTGCAGCAGTGTTACAGCTTGTTGAGGTTTCTCCAGAATGTACCGCAGTTTTGTCCTTTTGTTGTGTCTGCTTGAAGTCTTTGTGCTGGTTTGTGGATTGGGGGAAGAATGTTTCCCCTTAATCTGTGTAGAATTAGGGCATGTTGTTAAAAAGTGCAGTTGTGTTTCCACTTCATGTTGTGTGTGCAGTGTGGACACCAATCTGTCTTCTTCTTCTGGCAGCAGGTCTGTCTGTGTCTGTCTGTCTCTATAGTGAGGTTATGCTCACTGAGTCTGGACATGGTCAGGACTTTTCTGAGTTTAGGGTCTGCCAATTTATATTCTCTGTTTTCTCTGGGTTCAGTTCTTGGTAGTTTAAGGCTTTATGGTGGAGGGTCTCAGTATGACTGCTTTTTAGGCAGAGGTGGAAAGTAACGAATTACATTTACTCGCGTTACTGTAATTGAATAGCTTTTTTGTGTACTTCTACTTTTTAAAGTAATTTTTTAAATAATTTTTTTAATCTGTAATTTAACTTTTACTTAAGTATATTTTGTTTGAAGTATTGTACTTCACTACATTTTAAAACACATTAATTACTGAGTAAAAAATTAAAAAAATCGCTCGAAACTACTGCAGTAAATAATGGGCAGGAGAACAAACTGGCACTAAAATCACAAGAAAGATGCGGACGGACAAAACAGGCGTTAGTGGTGCAGACCCCGCTGAAAACCGTCATATTCTGAGGTTGAACTCGAAGGAAATGAAGTGAACCCCTGGCCATATTTATGCTTTATTATGCAGTGTAAGCTGTGCAAGCTGTGCTTGCCTAGGGACACCAAACTAGCAGCTTATAAAATCTCGACAAGACATCAACACTTCGCAAGCATGTGTAGAGGTAAGCTAAATAACTGCATCGTTGCACTGGTGGTTAAAATGAAGATATTGCCTGTTTTTGCTCTATTTCTACAACAAAAAATAATTCCAAACACAGCCACCAAAGCACAGTTTTGTGTCTATGAGCAACATAACAGTGTTTCGTTCCTGAATGAATCAACCGTTTAAATGATTCGGTTCAATCGCAATGATTCACTTATTAACAGGAACTTGCTGACACATACTGGCCATTTTAATTTCACATCTAAAGTATCTTTTGATTTTTTTTTTTAAATAATTTCTTATCATTTCAAATGAGTATTCAACATTTTATGTCTTGCATATCAAAACATTATTCATGCATTTGTAACTGCAGGTTAAATGCATTCTTGTCCTACACTAAACAGTATGTAAATACATCTAAATGCCACTTCCGATGAAGCTTCTGCATTTCCTCTGCATTGAAAAGATGAGTTTGTTGATACTGATTTTCCTGGTAACAGCCAAAATGTCTTATTATTCTAAATAACTGATTCCTTTCATTAAAAACAACTCGTTTGAGATTTATAGGCCTGGGTGTCAAACTCAGTTCCTGGAGGGCCGCAGCCCTGCAGAGTTTAGTTGTGGTGTTGATCTAGAAAACATACCATTTGTTTTTAAAATGATCCTGAATGATTATATTGTATTTATCAGATGTGTTTAATTAGGGTTATATCTAAACTGTGCAGGACTGTGGCCCTCCAGGAACTGAGTCTGACACCCTTGGTCATATTTTTTTGCCTCCCACTGTTAAAATGTAACTAAGTAATTTTTACTCTGAGTAAATTTTAAATGAGCTACTTTTTACTTTTATTTGAGTAGATTTTTAGACTGGTATTTTTACTTGTACTGAAGTAAAATATTATTAATGTAATGGTACTTTTACTTGAGTAGAATATTTTTGTACTCTTTCCACCTCTGTTTTTAGGTGTGCATGGAATTTAATGGCTTTTTTATTTTAATTATTAGTGGGTACAGCCCTAATTCTGCTCTGCAGGCATTGTGTGGAGTTTTTCGTTGTACACAAAGAATATTTTTACAGTATTCTGCTCTGCAGAGTCTCTATTGGGTGTTTGTCCCATTTGGTGAAGTCTTGATTTGTGAATAAAATGATATAAATATCAGTTGTCACTCAGTCTTAGTAAGATGAGATTTAATAGTTTATATTTAGTTTCAAAACATGTAATGCAATACATGCAAATGATTATCTGAGAAAAAAAAAAATAAAAAATACAGTTATGTTTGGATAAACAGATAAAGTCGGTTCAGTCCGGTAAAAGCATAAAGCCCTTTTATTTGTTAAAGTATAATATCAGTCAGATGACAGAAGACAGAAGGTTATTATTTATATTTTGTCTAAACAAAAACATTTATTCTAAAAAAAGAAAAAAAATGCATCATAAACTAAAAACATGTGAAGATGTTATTTGACATCACATAACTGTTGATAGTTTTATTTGAAACAAGGTCTGCTCAGTCTTATCGGTGGAGGTCTGTTCACTTTAAGTGTCATAATGAACCTTGTAATGCAATAAAAACTTCATAATCATGGGAAGAAGGAGGCAGGAACCAGCAAACATTTAAATGAAACTTTAATTACAAAATAAACACAAAATAGCGCGACAGCCCCTCACGGACGACTGCCGCGCACAAACACAAAATAAAACCCAGGCCTGGTCCTCTCTCATCTTACACATTCGTCGCTCCTCCCTTTATCCTTCCGGAGCTCCTCCATGGGACTCTAGACCGGTGAGTGGCGCAGGTCTCCACCCACCCCACTTGTCACAAACTTGTTCCTCACATTCAATAAAATGTTAATGTATCAGATATTATTGATGTCTCTGTCTCAGCTTTTATTGACAATCAGGTTAAAACTGAATAAATCATCTCTGGGCTGAAATGCCATTAGTTTGAACATTTCTCATCCGTGAGCCTGTAGAAGAACTTATCAACTGCAGTAAAATGGACTGATTTTTATTTAACAGTTTTGTTTGTTCCCTGAAAGTCTTTAAAGAACAACTTTCAATAGTTTATAGTGGAACTGACTGACAAATTAAAAACTCTTTCTGGAGTAGAGGACGAGCAGGAGGCCTTTCTGTGTGGAGTTTGTGTTCTCCGTGTGTTGGTTTGGTTTCTACAGTACAGAGGCCTGATGTATAAACTGATGTATGCAATTTTCCACAAACATATCGGGATTCATAAAAATAAACTAGATGTAAATATGTGTGCACCGTACAGACACTAGACCATGTGTACACACTCTTTTACTGGAGGGAGTGAAATACTGAAGGAAACAGAATGATTTTAAAGTCTGTTTTACATTTGACACACATTTAGATTAAATATGACACTCTCAATAATGAAGATAAGCACTGCAATTTCATGAAATTATCCAGAAATTACATTATTTTATATGAATATTTGCAGTGGATGTGCTGCTTTCGAACAGTTTTCCTGTGGTTTGGGATTTAATGTTTTAATCACAGGGAGGATTGCTTGGCACATGACAATTCTGCTCTAAATTGTGTCCTAAATAGCAAAACTCATGTTCTGAGAGAATAGTTTTGTGTGAATAATGATTACTGATGTGAACTTGATTCGTCTGATGGCTCTGGAACATAGACGCAACGACAGACACAAGGATGCACTCATTGATCAAACAGTCCATTGTCTGGTTTGAACGGGTTTGATGACAGTACTCTAGATCCTCTGTTCACAGGTGTGTCACACACAGACAGCAGACTTATGATAACCCCTTTCATGCTCTTCCCAATATTGTGACAAACACCATATTTAAAAGATAGAATTAGAAGGAAACTGTAAGATATGCATGTTTTATTTTCAATATGTTTTGTTATTGACTCGGTGATTCAGACAGTTATTTACACTGCAAAAAAATGGCTTTCCATTAAAATATAGGCTATAAACATTGTGAAATATATGTTTACTTTATAGGTAAAATTGCATAAATTTGAATAGCAATGTGATCATCTCAAAATGCATTTATAGTACATATCTCATATTATCTGTGTTGTATCCTTTATCCTTTACTGTGATAAAAATGGTGTCATGTGGATGGAATATGCATGGAAATGATATGCAGATTATGTTATGAATATCAAAACTAGGCATTGTAAACTCCATATATGGCTATTTCAGGGAGGAGACGGGGTGGAGTTTCATGTACTTACAATCTTCCGCTGACTGGATATTACAAAGGTAATTTTTGCAGGTTCTGGTTTACACAAGATTTATAAATCTAAAAACTTTTGTACATACACAAAATCTCGCTTTTGTGAGTACACACACATTTAGGAGGAAATCTACGTAAAGTTTTATACATGAGGCCCCAGGAAAATTAGAAACACTAAATTGTCTGCATGTGTGAGAGTGTGAATGTGTGTCTGTTAGTCTTGTGAGTTTCCTTCAGCCTGAGACTCCAGCATCCTGTGACTCTGCATGCAGTTTGAAGAATGGATGAAATCAGGTTGAAGTTTGTTCCTCTGTTACAGCGTACTGGCTTTGGTCTTCAGTAGATGTAACTGTGACACACACACACACACACACACACACACACACACACACACACACACACACACAGCATTCACTTTCACAATTCAGTTTGACACTTTTGTTTTGCTTCCACTGCAGCTACTGCGTATGAATGAGCACCATCTGTTGTTAATATTGATTTATAACAAAAAAAAGACAAAGAGTAAAGGCCTGTCTGTCAGTGAATGTGAATGGTTCACAGAAAAGACAGTCAGAGGAGAGAGACGGATCAGACAGAAGTGTTACCTCTCGCTCTGTAACATTTGAACAGCAGCACGACTGTCGACAGCAGATACGGACAAGCTGCCAGAAGAAAACTGAGGATGCTGGAAACAGAAATCTGACCTGAATGTGACACTGAAAAAAACAACAAAAAAAAAACAGCACTTATTGAGCAGCACTGCAGATCTCCTGAAGGCTTTCAAAAAGTTTCTTGGGGAACCCCAATTTTTATGAGTATGTCATTTTGAACAACAGGCAAATATTTATCACAGTATTAACTCACCATTAACAGACAGATGTATTCGGTCACTGTCCTGTGATGAGTTTGGTCTTCCATCTCTCTGTCCTCTACACCAGTACTGATCCTGATCAGACTCATTCAGTGCTTTAATACTGAGAGTGTCTCTGTTTACAGTGTAACGATCAGACGACTGTAACATTACACTGCTGTATGTGTCTTTAAACCACTCATATCTCCAGTTACTGTGAGTCTCAATCACACAGGTCAGAGTGACTGTCTCTCCAGTGAATACAGGACTGTCTGGAGTCACAGTCAGTGAAGATCTGGGTAAATCTGTAAAATATAAAACCAGATAAATACCAGATATGAAATATGTATACAATGAAGTGATATTTTAATCTTTTTAATCTAATGTAAAGTCTCAAACTTTACATTAGAGTTGCCCTTGACTAAGGATTTTTCTGGTCAACTAGTAGTCATTCATTTGAAGCATTAGTTGACTAATCACACTTTTATTAATAAACCATTTAAATAATTGTAATGAGCCTTTAATTGCATACATAGCCTAATAAATGCTTAAGCACATGCATAAAGCTTGCCACAGCGCACAGCAGAAGTAATGATTATGAATGTGATAGGGAAAATCTGTAAGGAGACTGCATTAACATTTTAATAATTCACTGATAAACTGAATGCAAGTTTCATACAGATTACATATTCTGAGAATATGTAATATGTACGAATTGGTTTATTTGAAAGTACCACCAAACATCAAAATTTTTGATTGATGACTTTGACCTTTTGACCTTCACCCCTCCCCCACCTGCCCACTCACATGGCTTTGACCTTTTGTCCAATTAATGGTCACAGCTGTTGTTATGACGTGATATGACATCTGTTTGTAATAAATCATGCTTATATGTCATCAGCCATGAAATTACTCAATATTTACAACATCCATGAATGATCGGCAGCTGTGATATGACATCTATTTTTTAATATATCATGTCATTAGGTATTAACCTTATGACAAGTATTACGGTCACACACACAACTTAACATTATTTAGTAAAGTGATTTCCACTTTGATTAAAATATATATAACAAACGTGATTAATGTAACCATTTTAAAGAAAAAAATTATGTTTTGTTATAGCTTTTGGAGCAAGGGCGCCGCCATCTTGCAGTACCACCACGTGTGACGTCAAGGGGGTTGGTTGCCTCCAATGGTCAGTGCAGTAATATATGCATTTCTTTACATTTTGAACACACAAATGTTATTTTAACACACAAATAATTTGGTTTTCACTAGGGCCGCTGCTGGCCAAATGGGTACAATAAGAAGGATTGTATTGTTGTGCCCCCCTCACATTTTATTTAAATGGAAGTTGTTTTTCTAAATAATGCGAACTTGACTGACTGCTTCATTTACACTTTAAGGAGTTATTCCCCATTAAACAAGAAGGTGTTACATCCAGGACATTTATGTACTTTGCGCAGCTAAATGGGCTGAAACTTTTCTCACAGTTGCCATTTTCTTTGACCCGCGAATCGGGAGGCAGAACATAGGAGGACGGAAAATGCAGAGATTAAGTGATTTTTGTTTTTATACAGTCTATGGATTTATGTTATTCACACATTATTCTTCTCCAGTCCCCTGAAGGAGAATTTCAGGTGCATGATTGATGACTGAAGATGACAGACTGATAAAAGGTAATTAAATCATTACTGCTAAGATTTTCATTGTACCACTGACTGACACCCTACCTCTCTGCCTGAGATCATACCTGTCTTCTTTCCTGCATGTATCTGTTTTACAGACAGTAATGGATGTAAAACAAACAAACAAACAAATTGGTAAAAGCATCCACCATGTTATGTTAATCTAATGAGGTTATTTTTTTTTTTGGAGTTCTTTTGTTGGAAGCTGTTCTTCTGTTGTTTGCTGTTTTGTAGGAGGACCTGGGGCTGATGTTTGAAGTTGAGGTGAGCCATGAACAGTAGACTACAGTGTGTGAAACACAATCTAATCAAAGCTCTACACTTATTGCACATTTTGTTATTCAGATGATTTCAAAGCAACTTTAGTTTTTTTGTTTGTTGCTCTACACAAACTATGCTATCAAACTGAAGATAATTTTTGTTCTTTTTCAGTTCATGGCCAAAAGTATTCGAGCAGTTGTATGACAGTAGGTAAAAGTAATTTTACTCATAAGGTTTGCCTTGCAGATAAATACTATTATCCCCCTCTCCCCCAGGGCCATTCTCAGACCAGCCTATCCCAACACCTTTCTATATTGAGTGAGTTAAAAACCTCATAAGATATGACAAATGACTTACATAATCTACTTTTAACAAGTTTTTGTTGGTGCTTTTTTAAGAATGTGTTCTGTGTTCATCAAAAGGGAGTTATATGGGTTTGGAATTAAATTTTTGAGTAAATTATTCCTCTTATGTTGTTGCAGATGGTTCATGCTGGAATAACAGAAAAAAAAATCATGCAGTTGTATGACAGTAGTTAAAAGTAGTGTAACTCATAAGGTTTGCCTTGCAAATAAATGCTATTTATCCCCTCTCCCTCAAGCCCATCCCAACGACTTTCTATCTTGAGTGAGTAAAAAAAAAAAAAAAAAAAAAAAAAAAAAAATATATATATATTTTATATATTTTATATATATATATATATATAATATATATATATATATATATATATATATATATATATATATATATATTTTTTTTTTTTTACAAGGCAGCCCATCACAACACCTAAGATGGTGCTTAAAGGCTGTAGGGAGGGTCATCTTGTGCAATATGACCACATTGTGCTTGCGTTGGATGGACAGTTAATCACAGGAGAACAAGGACATCTTGACAGCACTGGGACTCCTCCTGTGTGCATATTTTGTGTTTGGAATCCAGTATCCTAAAGCAGCGGTTCTCAGTTCTAATTCTGGCGACCCGTCCCTTGCATGTTTTGCACGTCTCTCTTATTTAACACACTGTATTCAGATCATGAGCTTGTTAGAAAAGAGCTCCACGAATGAGCTGTGCTCTGACTGACATGGTCCCTACACAGTGTCCCTACACGGAACATTCATTCACAGATTTACACTGCTTCCTGTCATTGTAAGTCAGTATTTTCTCTATTTCTGGGCCTCTTCCAGCTCTATTTGCTGTTTATTGTTTTTTAAATCCTGAAGGACGTGCAGAAATGTTTGTACACTGCTGAGAGTGAACAAGCGTTTGTGTGTGTGTGTGTGTGTGTGTGTGTGTGTATATATATATATATATATATATATATATATATATATATATATATGTATATATATATATATATATATGTAAACCGGGATTCTCTCTTCTTCAAAAATGTAAATATTTCAAGCTTGTTGCATTATTTTGTAGATGTATAAAACAACAACTCCGCAGTATATTGTATATTGTAATGTTGTATATGTATATTCCCTGGCTTGTCAGCACTCATTTTATTTGCTGCTGAAAGAAATAAATTAAAAGGTTTTGAGGATGTACTTTGTTTCTAAGCATTTAGTACAGGAATTTGACTCTTAAAACCTGCAACTTGGTATAAAAAAAATTGTTATTCATCTTAAGTAAAAGTGTCATTTAGAAGCATATTGGCTCATCTATAGTAGTCAAATATGACACCTCTAATGTTTCTGTGTAACACATTTTGACAATGTGCTATTACCCTTCTTATCTTTAAGAATATGTGCTATATAGTACCAAAAGAGGTTCCCCTATGATAAAAAGCCAAAGAGCCAGCATTGAGCATAATTTTTGTTGAAGCAATAAAGTGCTATATAGCATCTCTTATGGTTCTACATAGACAAAGTGCTATATAACACCTGTAAAAAATAGGTGCTAAATAGCACTAAAAGTGGTTCCCCTGTTATTATGAGCCAAATAACCTCTTTTAGTGCTATATAGCAATTTTTTTTTTTAGAGTGAATAGCTACCAAGATAAATTTTGGTAACTGCAGTTTGGCTAAAACTATGAATGAACACCACAACAGCTTAAGCAGCAAACTTTGCAAAAGACAACATTTACTGTAGTACAGAAGAACAATGAAATTCAACTCACCCTTCACTGAGAGAGAAACAGAGCTTGATTGTGATGAGTTTGGTCTCTCATCTCTCAGTCCTCTACACCAGTACTGACCCTGATCAGATGTAATTACTCCTCTGATAGTGAGAGTGTCTCTGTTTTCAGTGTAACGATCAGATGACTGTAACATTATACTGTATCTGCCTTTATACCACTTATATCTCCAGTCACTGTGAGTCTCAATCACACACTTCAGAGTGACTGTCTCTCCAGTGAATACAGGACTGTCTGGAGTCACAGTCAGTGTAGATCTGGGTGAATCTGTGAAGAAAGAAGACAGAGCTCTTTCAGTGAACTAGTCAGAAAGTCTGGGTTTTTTTTTTTTTTGGATTATGTGAACAAGTGAAACAAGTGAAAAGAGGTTTTCACAAAAATGAGTTCATTAAACTCTTGTCTAGTGATCCCAGTGCTCCACATTAGAGCCCTGCGCGGGACTGTTTTCTTAAAACCGAACCCGCCCGCTCCCACTGAGTGTAACCTACACGTGTGTTTTATTTTTACTTGCCCTCCTCTTCCGTTTCTAGCTCTCTTTTATATTCAATTTCCTCATTGATTTCCGCCCATTAGAAAAAGTGAAAAGCTGGTATGGATTTCTTCCAAATCGCCACACTACCAGTACCTAAGGACCATGGTATCCCTGTTCTTAATTGGCCAGCAAACTCGCCTGACCTTAACCCCATAGAAAATCTGTGGGGTATTGTGAAGAGGAAGATGCGATATGCTAGACCCAAGAATGCAGAAGAGCTGAAGGCCACTATCAGAGCAACCTGGGCTCTCATAACACCTGAGCAGTGCCACAGACTGATCGACTCCATGCCACGCCGCATTGCTGCACTAATTCAGGCAAAAGGAGCCCCAACTAAGTATTGAGTGCTCTACATGTTCATACTTTTCAGTTGACCAAAATTTCTAAAAATCCTTTCTTTGTATTGGTCTTAAGTAATATTCAAATTTTCTGAGATACTGAATTTGGGATTTTTCTTAGTTGTCAGTTATAATCAAAATGAAAAGAAATAAACATTTGAAATATATCAGTCTGTGTGTAATGAATGAATATAATATACAAGTTTCACTTTTTGAATGGAATTAGTGAAATAAATCAACTTTTTGATGATATTCTAATTATATGACCAGCACCTGTATTTTTTTTTTTTTCTAATTTAAATGGAAGTTGTTTTTCTAAATAATGCAAACTAGACTGACTGCTTCATTTCCACTTTAAGGAGTTATGCGCCATTAAACAAGAAGGTGTTACATCCAGGACATTTATGTACTTTGCGCAGCTAAATGGGCTGAAAACTTTTCTCACAGTTGCCATTTTCTTCGACCCGCGAATCGGGAGGCAGAACATAGGAGGACGGAAAATGCAGAGATTAAGTGATTTATGTTTTTATACAGTCTATGGATTTATGTTATTCACACATTATTAATTTTGTAACATCACATTGGACTCGCGGCGCAAAGCTGACGAGGAGGTTGCTTTTTAACAGGAACACTGAAAGTAAGTGTATTATCTCATTTACAATATATATTTTATAACATATTGATTTATAGTGATTTTTAACTTACAAGTCGTGTGCGTTTAAATGGGCCAAAACTTTTCACTCAGACGACATTTCCCTTGACTCGCGGTGCAGACACGGATGTTTTAACAGAGCGAATACTGAGAGTAAGTGTTTAGTCTCATTTACACATGTATTTTATGACGTTATATTATTTTATAATGATATTTTTGTGCTGTGCAGTCCTAAACCTTTCTCATGGACATAATTTTCTTTGACTCGTGATACTGAGAAGACTGAGAAGATGTTACTTTTTGGAAAACACCAAAAGTAAGTGATTTAATGTTACCTCATTCACAAAACACGTATTTATAACAATACTTATATTGTTTTACAAAGACATCATGTGATGTGCGCTACAAAATTTTTCTCAGAGAGACTTTTGCTTTGATTCACAATGCGAGCAGGAAAGAGGTTACAATTATCAACAAGATACCTAAATTAATGTTAAGTGTTATACCTCATTTACAATGCTTTTTGTAGCATCATACTGACAAATCAAACCATTGTAAACATGCATGTCTTGTGACCAAATATCATATCATTGTGATGAGTGGGACGGGGCCGAGAGCCGTGGGAACAGAGCGAGGCCGTTGGAGTAATTGAAATTGAGTGTCACCTGCACCACTCACCGGTCTCGAGTCCCACCGTGGAGCTCCGGAGGGATACGAGGAGGAGTAACGACAGTGAAGGAGGAGAGAGGACCAGGCCTGGATTTTAGTTTGTGTTTGTGCGCGGCAGTCCTCCGTGAGGGGCTGTCGCGATATTTTGTGTTTATTTTGTTATTAAAGTTTTATTTAAAATTTTTGCCAGCTCCCGCCTCCTCCTTCCCATGACTACACACGTTTTGCTTTGTTACAATCATATATCATGAACCTTGTAAGTTAAGTTATTTTGATGTGTTGATTTACTGGATTTGGGACCTATTTTCAAATATTCATTTGAAATAACTCTTTACAGTATACTCAAACGTTCTATATTGAGTGAGCTTAAAAAAAAAATTAAAAAGTGATTTTGTCACCTCATAAGATATGACAAATGACTTACATAAGCTACTTTTAACAAGTTTTTGTTGGTTCTTTTTTTTAAGAATGTGTTTTGTGTTCATTAAAAGTGAGTTAAATGGGTTTGGAATTACATTTTTGAGTAAATTATTCCTCTAATGATTTTGCAGATGATTCATGCTGGAATAACTGAAAAATCAAAAGGAAATTTGTTTGAGTATAAGATCATCAGTACATTGTCAAGTTGGATGAAAAGAGCCCTTGTTAATGTTTTTAGGACACATACAACAGACAAGGGTAAGCCACATTTCCATATTTAAGATTATTGATTGTCATGTGTAACTTTTTGATCATTAATTTTAGTTATTTGCCTAATAATAATTAGTCTGGGCTCTTTCTAGTAGGGCTGCCCTCGACTAAAGATTTTCTAAAGACTGTATTTATTCATTTTTTTTTTATACATTTTATTGGCAGCCCCAATTTTTTACTATTTAACTACCCCAATAGGTTGATGCTGGAGAAAATGAACAAAGCATCAGGGAACATCAGTGTGTAATGAAGGAGGAACCCGAGAATCTTCGACCAAACGTAGAGCTCCTCAAAGAAAGAATGGTGCTGATAAAATACTATCGGACAAATTTTGTGTCCAAATATAGCACAGAGGAAACTCTCTCTTAGTACCTGTGTTTCATACTGGCCAAAATGCTTAGTACAGTAGTGTGTTAATTGCCTCCTTATTTAATTGTATGTGTTATTACTAAATTTTAATGTGTGTCTTTCCTCTGCCTTCCTCTCAACATAAGCTCCTTTGGGATCTGTGAGACCACGCCAGTGTTGATGTGGACCAACCAAATTCTCACACAGCACTCTGTAATGACACCCGAGTCCTTCAAGTTTTGCGGAGTCCCCTGAAGGAGAATTTCAGGTGCATGATTGATGACTGAAGATGACAGACTGATAAAAGGTAATTAAATCATTACTGCTAAGATTTTCATTGTACCGCTGACGGACACCCTACCTCTCTGCCTGAGATCATACCTGTCTTCTTTCCTGCATGTATTTGTTTTAACAGACAGTAATGGATGTAAAACAAACAAACAAACAAATTGGTAAAAGCATCCACCATGTTATGTTAATCTAATGAGGTTATTTTGTTTAAAGGCCTTCAGTTGGAAGCAGCTCTTCTGCTCTTGCCTGCTCTGTTCAAGGAGGACCTGGGGCTGATGTTTGACTACAGTGTGTGAAACACAATCTAATCAAAGCTCTACACTTATTGCACATTTTGTTATTCAGATGATTTCAAAGCAACTTTAGATTTTTTGTTTGTTGCTCTACACAAACTATGCTATCAAACTGAAGATAATTTTTGTTCTTTTTCAGTTCATGGCCAAAAGTATTCGAGCAGTTGTATGACAGTAGGTAAAAGTAATTTAACTCATAAGGTTTGCCTTGCAGATAAATACTATTATCCCCTCTCCCCCAGGGCCATTCTCAGACCAGCCTATCCCAACACCTTTCTATATTGAGTGAGTTAAAAACCTCATAAGATATGACAAATGACTTACATAATCTACTTTTAACAAGTTTTTGTTGGTGCTTTTTTAAGAATGTGTTCTGTGTTCATCAAAAGGGAGTTATATGGGTTTGGAATTAAATTTTTGAGTAAATTATTCCTCTTATGTTGTTGCAGATGGTTCATGCTGGAATAACAGAAAAATCATGCAGTTGTATGACAGTAGTTAAAAGTAGTGTAACTCATAAGGTTTGCCTTGCAAATAAATGCTATTATCCCCTCTCCCTCAAGCCCATCCCAACAACTTTCTATATTGAGTGAATAAAAAAAAATATATATATATATTCTTATTATTATTTTTTTTACAAGGCAGCCCATCACAACACCTAAGATGGTGCTTAAAGGCTGTAGGGAGGGTCATCTTGTGCAATATGACCACATTGTGCTTGCATTGGATGGACAGTTAATCACAGGAAACAAGGACATCTTGACAGCACTGGGACTCCTCCTGTGTGCATATTTTGTGTTTGGAATCCAGTATCCTAAAGCAGCGGTTCTCAGTTCTAATCCTGGCGACCCGTCCCTCGCATGTTTTGCACATCTCTCTTATTTAACACACTGTATTCAGATCATGAGCTTGTTAGAAAAGAGCTCCATGAATGAGCTGTGCTCTGACTGACATGGTCCCTACACAGTGTCCCTACACGGAACATTCATTCACAGATTTACACTGCTTCCTGTCATTGTAAGTCAGTATTTTCTCTATTTCTGGGCCTCTTCCAGCTCTATTTGCAGTTTATTGTTTTTTAAATCCTGAAGGACGTGCAGAAATGTTTGTACACTGCTGAGAGTGAAAGAGTGAAAGATACTGCAGTACATCAGAGTGTACAGCTTAGTTTGCACATGGTTGTGTATTATTAATTTTCAGTAATTTCACTCACTCACTATTAATCTTAAAAAGACTAGATTTTCCAAATAAACTAAAGAACTAAATGTAGGCCTAAGACCATAGGGGAAAAAGTTACCTGATTACACGGGCTACGTGTGTGTGTGTGTGTGTGTGTGTGTGTGTGTGTGTGTGGTGTGTGTGTGTGTGTGTGTGTGTGTGTGTGTGTGTGTATGTATATATATATATATATATATGTAAACTGGGATTCTCTCTTCTTCAAAAATGTAAATATTTCAAGCTTGTTGCATTATTTTGTAGGTGTATAAAACAACAACTCCGCAGTATATTGTATATTGTGATGTTGTATACGTATATTCCCTGGCTTGTCAGCACTCATTTTATTTGCTGCTGAAAGAAATAAATTGAAAGGTTTTTAGGATGTACTTTGTTTCTAAGCATTTAGTACAGGAATTTGACTCTTAAAACCTGCAACTCTGTAAAAAAAATTGTTATTCATCTTAAGTAAAAGTGTCATTTAGAAGCATATTGGCTCATCTATAGTAGTCAAATATGACACCTCTAATGTTTCTGTGTAACACATTTTGACAAATGTGCTATTACCCTTCTTATCTTTAAGAATATGTGCTATATAGTACCAAAAGAGGTTCCCCTATGATAAAAAGCCAAAGAGCCAGCATTGAGCATAATTTTTGTTGAAGCAATAAAGTGCTATATAGCATCTCTTATGGTTCTATATAGACAAAGTGCTATATAACACCTGTAAAAATAGGTGCTAAATAGCACTAAAAGTGGTTCCCCTGTTATTATGAGCCAAATAACCTCTTTTAGTGCTATATAGCAATTTTTTTTTTTTTAGAGTGAATAACTACCAAGATAAATTTTGGTAACTGCAGTTCGGCTAAAACTATTGACTAAAAGTTGACAAAAATGCAATGATTTTTCTTCGACTACAACTATGAAAGACTCAAATGACTAAAATGTGACTAAGACTATTAAGCATTTTTGTCTCAAGATAAAGACCAAGACTAAATCAAAAATGCCTGCCAAAATTAACACTGAGGTGCAATATTCTTTGTAACAATTTGCGTGCATGTGAGGCCATTTTGTCAAATGTGTTTTTTTTTTTTTTTTTTTTTTTGGCCAATTAAGCTTTCGGCAATTATTTAAAATACAGGTCCTTCTCCAAAAATTAGCATATTGTGAAAAAGTTCATTATTTTCCATAATGTAATGATAAAAATTAAATTTTATATTTTTATAATATATTTTAGATTCATTGCACACCAACTGAAATATTTCAGGTCTTTTATTGTTTTAATACTGATGATTTTGGCATACAGCTCATGAAAAATTAAAAAATTAGCATATTTCATCCGACCAATAAAAGAAAAGTGTTTTTAATACAAAAAAAGTCAACCTTCAAATAATTATGTTCAGTTATGCACTCAATAGTTGGTCGGGAATCCTTTTGCAGAAATGACTGCTTCAATGCGGCGTGGCATGGAGGCAATCAGCCTGTGGCACTGCTGAGGTGTTATGGAGGCCCAGGATGCTTCGATAGCGGCCTTAAGCTCATCCAGAGTGGTTGGATCTTGCGTCTCTCAACTTTTCTCTTCACAATATCCCACAGATTCTCTATGGGGTTCAGGTCAGGAGAGTTGGCAGGCCAATTGAGCACAGTAATACCATGGTCAGTAAACCATTTACCAGTGGTTTTTGGCACTGTGAGCAGGTGCCAGGTCGTGCTGAAAAACGAAATCTTCATCTCCATAAAGTTTTTTCAGCAGATGGAAGCATGAAGTGCTCCAAAATCTCCTGATAGCTAGCTGCATTGACCCTGCCCTTGATAAAACACAGTGGACCAACACCAGCAGCTGACATGGCACCCCAGACCATCACTGACTGTGGGTACTTGACACTGGACTTCAGGCCATTTTGGCATTTCCTTCTCCCCAGTCTTCCTCCAGACTCTGGCACCTTGATTTCCGAATGACATGCAAAATTTGCTTTCATCCGAAAAAAAGTACTTTGGACCACTGAGCAACAGTCCAGTGCTGCTTCTCTGTAGCCCAGGTCAGGCGCTTCTGCCGCTGTGTCTGGTTCAAAAGCACACGCCTGTGCACGGTGGCTCTGGATGTTTCTACTCCAGACTCAGTCCACTGCTTCCGCAGGTCCCCCAAGGTCTGGAATCGGTCCTTCTCCACAATCTTCCTCAGGGGTCCGGTCACCTCTTCTCGTTGTGCAGCGTTTTTTGCCACACTTTTTCCTTCCCACAGACTTCCCACTGAGGTGCCTTGATACAGCACTCTGGGAACAGCCTATTCGTTCAGAAATTTCTTTCTGTGTCTTACCCTCTCGCTTGAGGGTGTCAATGATGGCCTTCTGGACAGCAGTCAGGTCGGCAGTCTTACCCATGATTGCGGTTTTGAGTAATGAACCAGGCTGGGAGTTTTTTAAAAGCCTCAGGAATCTTTTGCAGGTGTTGTTTAGAGTTAATTAGTTGATTCAGATGATTAGGTTAATAGCTCGTTTAGAGAACCTTTTCATGATATGCTAATTTTTTTGAGATAGGAATTTTGGGTTTTCATGAGCTGTATGCCAAAATCATCAGTATTAAAAACAATAAAAGACCTGAAATATTTCAGTTGGTGTGCAATGAATCTAAAATATATGAAAGTTTAATTTTTATCATTACATTATGGAAAATAATGAACTTTTTCACAATATGCTAATTTTTTGAGAAGGACCTGTACATCTGATCACTTTTCACAATAATCAAGAAACAATGTGAATGAACACCACAACAGCTTAAGCAGCAAACTTTGCAAAAGACAACATTTACTGTAGTACAGAAGAACAATGAAATTCAACTCACCCTTCACTGAGAGAGAAACAGATCTTGATTGTGATGAGTTTGGTCTTTTATCTCCCTGTCCTCTACACCAGTACTGACCCTGATCAGATGTAATTACTCCTCTGATAGTGAGAGTGTCTCTGTTTACAGTGTAACGATCAGACGTCTGTAACATTACACTGTCTTTACTCCACTCATATCTCCAGTTACTGTGAGTCTCAATCACACACTTCAGAGTGACTGTCTCTCCAGTGAATACAGGACTGTCTGGAGTCACAGTCAGCGTAGATCTGGGTGAATCTGTGAAGAAAGAAGACAGAGCTCTTTCAGTGAACTAGTCAGAAAGTCAGTTTTTTTGTTTTTGTTTTTTGGATTATGTATACAAGTAAAACAAGTGAAAAGAGGTTTTCACAAAAATGAGTTCATTAAACTCTCGTCTAGTGATCCCAGTGCTCCACATTAGAGCCCTGCGCGGGACTGTTTTCTTAAACCCGCACCCGCCCGCTCCCACTGAATGTATAACCAGGCCCCCCCGGCTCCCGCAATGTTTGTGTCCACTCCTGCTCGCTCACGCGGACTTTATCTCAGAGCTTATGAAAAATGTACACAAATAGGTAGCCTACTAAGACTAAGTATTCGTTTAAGTTAACACCCAGAATAAAATATTTTAAACATGATTGCATTTAAATAATATGAAGTAACCAATGCTAAACCAAAGCACCACACATGACAAAAACATTGTTTTGTTTTTTTTTGTTGTTTTTTTTTATAAGCGTTATAAAACATTAACCGTTAAAACAAAACCGCAACTAACGGCTAGGCATACTGCATACATGCACCAAACGATTAACTAGGAAATAAC
This sequence comes from Cyprinus carpio, assembly GCF_018340385.1. Taxonomy (NCBI): domain Eukaryota; kingdom Metazoa; phylum Chordata; class Actinopteri; order Cypriniformes; family Cyprinidae; genus Cyprinus; species Cyprinus carpio. The sequence continues at coordinate 5,714,032 of NC_056603.1, forward strand.
TTTACCATTAAATAAATAAACACAGAGAACTTTGAAAATACGCTAGATATAATTCTAACAAAATAAATACAAAACGAAATAAATAAAACAAAATAGAATGCTTCTAAAAAATCTTACAGATTTCACATTTACAATAGCTTGCTTAACAGGTTATTGCAATAATAATAATAATAATAATAATAAGAGTTAACAAACAAATGAATTTGATCACTGGGCCTTATTGCTTTGCTTACTCCATATTACTATGAAGGAAAAGTATATTGCTGACTGACTGCGGTCCCAGACTTGTCCGTCTTTCTTCCAAGATCCGCCCATACACACTAAATGCCCAATCTGATGGCGCACTAGATGCGGAATGCTCAAAATAAAACGTGTGAATTTTGAGGACAGGAAATCGCTTTTTCCCATTTTTTTTTTAGTGACAAATGAGAATTGTTTCCAGATGTCTGACTTGCCTTGCTTTGCTTTTGTCAAGTAAACAGCAGCTTTAATTTTCTTCTCAACTTCTTGTGTTGACTCCATTTCTACTACACACCACCGTTCCCCGCGGGCAGGGATAGGCAACTCTGGTCCTGGAGGGCCACTGTCCTGCAGAGTTTAGCTCCAACCCTAATTAAACACACCTGAACAAGGCAATCAGTGTTTTCGGGATTACTAGATAGATACAGGCAGGTGAGTTTTTATGAGGGCTGAAGCTAAACTCTGCAGGATAGTGGCCCTCCAGGACCGGAGTTGCCTATCGCTGCCCGCGGGTCTCCCGCGAAATGTTCTGACCGTCCACTCCCGCCCGCAGCAAAGGTAAAACCGCACACTCCTGCGAGATTTGCTTTGGGTCCCGCGGGAGCCCAAACCCAATGCAGCCCTCTACTCCACATAGCAATTAAACATCTTAAAATGCCTTTATTTGTGTGCTTTCTAAAGTTTTCAGTATTTTTCTGCTCATTACTTGACAACTGGTGCTCCTGCTCCCCCTCAGCACAAGTGTGGTATTGTTGTAAAGCGCACCAATCCAGCTGTGAATATTCAGAGCTGATACTCAATGTCATGAGTCTGAACCAATCAAACATCATTTTCAATCAGACTTAAAACCCACAAATCATGTAACTGTGCTATAAGTATATATATTGCATTGATTTTTCTATATATATATATATTTTTTTTTAATAAAGAACAAATCAACCAATAAAGAGTGAGTGTATAAAGTATACAGTCTATAAGAGAAACGTAACAGATAGACACGTGTAACTTAATCATAATAGTTTATTGCAGATGTGTTAAAGAGCAGTACCACAGTAATCCAGCATTGCAGTTGCACTTCTCTCTGGCAGAATATAATAGTAGTGCGAGGAGCAGGGCATATAAGTTGTTAAACTCTGGAAATACTATCCCGAGCCACTCCGTCAAGATGCATCATTCAAAACACGCATCACCGGAAACACGCCATGTCACAATCTATGATGAAACCAGCGAGAGCCAATGAGCGTTTGAGATTGCGGCCGTAAAACTTCTTAATGGTAATTTTTTTAATTATTACTATAGCTACAGAGGAAGGAGATACATATCACAGATTAATGGTTTGAATTTGGATCTGTTCCTCACACCAAGCATCACATGGATAAAGAGGATTTAAATAATAAATAATATACTTTCATGATCATTTTATTTAATGCTTGTGCATGACAGCATACTAATAAAAATGATGTGCCCCCACTCTCTATTATAGATCAGTGTGTACCCCATGGTAAACCAAATTAATATTACATGATAATGGCTAAATTATCTCTCTCTCTCTCTCTCTCTCTCTCTCTCTCTCTCTCTCTCTCACTCTCTCTCTTCATGTAGGTTTTATGATATTTTTTGTTTTTTGAATAATAATACAAAATTTAATAAAATTATAATTAAGTGCAGTTTAATGCACTTGACTGATTTGCTTAATTTTGAAATGATAATGTTTTATTCTGTTTTGACTTGCCATTTCAAAGACTACATTTTAACAATACTACACTTCATTAAAATGTATGTGATCATTTAACCATTATCATGCAATATTGTATTTATCTTGTTTTTCATGGGTCACATAATACTCTGCCAGATTATAGCCTGATTTGGGTCACATATCACTGGACTGATCTGGGCCACACTCCTCCCACCAACAATCGGCCCTCATATTGTTTGCCGGATCCCCGCCCTGCCGTCATTGCCACACATGGCCCAGCTCTGGCTGAAAGGGTCCATGCCATTGCCGACAGGAGGCCAGCAGTGCCAGCTTGAGGCCACATTTGGGCCAAGTCCATTTGCTATGTGGGAAATAACACCTTTGGTGATTGTTCAGAACACCCTGCATGGTGCTTTGTGTCTTATCACGGAAATGTAAATCCTCTGAAAACACGTAAAGAAAATGGCAGAAATTTCACATTTTCAAGCTTTTAATTCACTAGTGACCAATGCATGCAGGATAATATTTTCTGACTGCTATGAAGGGAGAATGATAATGGACTAAATTACATCAGAAACTTTGGGCTGTTTCTCACAAAACTATTGTATAAAGGTAGAAGAGCTGAAATATAGAACATAGGTTACTGGACTGGTTTCTTAAAGGAGATATATTATACCCCTTTTCAAAATATGTAATATAAGTCTCCAGGTGTCCCCAGAATGTGTCTCTGAAGTTTCAGCTCAAAACACTCCACAGACCATTTATAATATCATTTTGAAAATGCTTATTTTGAGTGGAAGTAGGTACACGCTGTTTTTTTGAGCCTGTCTCTTTAAATGCAAATGAGCGGTTGCTCCCCGCCCCCTTTTCCAGAATAGAGCTGTGCCCTTACAGCTCATACCTGCTAAAAACATCTGTTTTGGTTCTGATTATCATGTTTATCAGGCTGAAATCATGCGTTTTAAACCATATGAGTTTAAACTTCTGATATAAGGTTTTCTGAGAGCACACATCAGAAGCACACGGACAGAAAGCGGCTGTCACAGCATGTGAGTAGGCTACTAAACTAAGTTCTTATTCACACACAAGTTTACGATAAAAACAAATGAGTTACAAAAACAGTCGGTTATGTCTGTGAAGGTAAACTGTTTTGAAATAAATCACATTTATTTCAGATCTGTGTGGCAGTAGCAATACAAAGTAAATAAATCGATAAATACACTGCTCTGTTGTCTCCTCTGAGGCTAGTGTTCTGTGCTCGTCTGTGCAGCCGAAGACAGAACAGTTAGCACGTTTTGCTCAAACTTTCAAGTTTACGCTGTGGGTTAGTGTTGTTTTTGGCGGGCTGTTTTAATTTTAGTCTTAGTCTAGTCTTTGTGTGAAGCTGTCATTTTAGTTTTTATTAGTTTTAGTCACGTTCATACTCTTTTTAGTCTAGTCTAGTTTTAGTCGAGGAAAACTGATGACATTTAGGTCTCTTTTTAGTAATGCAATTCTATTTAACCCAGTCAATATAGTACAAATAACTTACCTAGAAATATAGACAAAACCAAAATTTTCCTTTAGGCAAACCCATTTCAAACAAGGTTATCTATAATATTATTGTAACCTTATAGACTCAAGAATACATCCATTCCAGACACGGAAGACTCTCTGATTTGAATTTACAACATTTATTTTACAAACCAAAAATGTTAGAAGTACAACACATAGCCTACATTTAAATAAAAATAATAATAATAATAATCTGCTAATTTTTCTCCCAAAGACGAACCCTGGCTGGCCAGCCATCTTTCCCTTTCTCTGTGTCAAGGCTGATTTATACTCGATGTGTCCGTAATTTCGCTTGGGTGAGCGCGGAAAATATGACGTCATCGCGGTGTCGCTGGAAGTTCGCTTTGAGTGCGCGCTAACTATTCACGTGGCGGAGTAAACTGCATTTTTTGTGTGTTTGCAAATTGTTTGGGTTGCGGAGTTGAAAGGGTTCAGGGTGATTCAAGCCGAACATGCACGTCTGTGTTGGCGTTTGTGTGAAACAGAAGCAGTTTAATGTGAAGTTCAAACTCCATCAGGTGCTTTTTGATGAAAAACACTTTTTTGGAAAAAAATGTTTGCATAGTTTGTCCAAGGCTTCTTATTTTAAGTACATTTTATTTTTATTGTATAAAATAGAATTAGGAATAATTTAGATATTAATTATACACTATTTGCTTAAAGTTGTCTTGTGTTTGATGTGTAATACAGCCAATAGTTTAAGATTCTTTTAAGTTTGTACATAAAGAAATTATTAATTCATCAACTCATTCATCATAAGACTTGTACTGGCAAATGACTTCTCACCGGTGATTCCCGACGGTTTTAGAGGACAATTACTCCTCGTCGCTCCCCTGTCATTTCAAAGAATAGTACAATGGCGAACGTGACAAGTGTAAAAGCCTCGTCCGTTTGGGAAGGAGCGCTCGCAGTCAGCGGGGCCAGGCGAAAGTACAAATCCCGCTTAACTTTGTTTGTTGCATAGACAGTAAAAGAAATGGACACAGCGACCCCATTGGAACTCAATTGAGACAAGTGAAGCCCATTTTTAGCGATTTTTAGAACTTCCGTTTCTGACGCGCAGACTCAAACTAAGCTTGATGACGTCAGCAACCTGTCTGACAGATGTAAACCTTCTAGTAGCTGTGCGTGCAAACTGCCATGGTTAATCTTGCAGAGACGGCGAGCTTGAGCGGGGAGTTCTTTGGCGTGAGTGAGCAGGAGTAAGTATTCTGATTAATTATTTTTTATAGTATTTTAAAATGTAACGCCAGTACGCCATATCTCTTGACGTCTCCCCGATTGCCTGCGGGCTTCTCTTCCTGTCTGTACGGTAATTTCTCTACTGTGCGACAGAGAGTCGAGTGGTTATGACGCAATTGTTAGCCTATTTTTTACAAAAAACTGTTTCTACGGGGCCATAATGTAACATAGAAGGTAATGGAGCCCTTTTATACATTGTCGTGTATCTTTAGAAATAAATAATGGACAAATGGAGTCTTTAAACGCCTCAGATGTAAAGTTATTCGCTGTCAAAGTGACGCCAAAATGAATGGGAGTCAATGGGATGCTAACACAAGTGAAGTTCTGCTACAAGATGGCGGCACGCGGCCGACTTCAACTTCCGGTCGACTTCCTTCCCCCCTGGTTTGTTGTCATCTTCTGCCGCGAGTGGGACTTGAGGAAATGACATCAGTCGCGTCTGCGCAGTGAGACACAGGAAACAGAAATATTGCAAAATAATAATAACGACTAAACGAGATGAAATAACGTTATAACATTTCGTTTTGTCTCATTTTGGTCAACGATATTGAAGAGACATTTTAGCATAGTTTTTATATTGTAAACCACATTTAGTCTCATTTTTATTCGTCAACAATATTGCATTATACATTTAATTATAGTCATCGTCTCGTTTTTGTCACGTGATAAAGGTTCATTGACGACGATATTTAGTCATAATTTTCGTTGACGAAAGCAACACTACTGTGGGTGTAAACTAACAGATTAAAGGGCGGTAATATTATAAGATTATGAGGTAATATTATGAGGTAATATTATGAGATCTCTTTGCCACTTCACCAAGGGAGCGAAATCAGATGCGCTCGTTTTCTCAGATGCTTGCAGAAAAAGGCTTACCAAAACAAAGTTACTGGGTTAATCTATTTCACGTTCCCTTGGTTGGTAGATGCTCCGGGGACCTGATTATAGCACTTAAAACCTGGAAAAGTCAGATTTTCATGATATGTCACCTTTAAAACAATCATGAAAGCTCCTGTCGCCATTTATAAGTGACATAAGTCATAGTAATGCAACAGAAAAGCCATATTGGTGCCCAAACAACCCTTCAGTGAAAAGTTCTTAAAAGAACCATTTTGCAGTGTGAAGAACATTTTAATAATCTCAAGACCCTTTTGTTCAATGGAAAGATATCATGTATGTTAAAGGTTCTTCATTGAACCATCAAAACCAATAAGAAGCTTTATTTTTAAGAATGTACTAATACGGGAAGTTCCCACAGAAACATTATTATGTTCAGGTCTGTGCTCGCATACATCAGACTGAAGACTTTGTGTCATGTTTCTAGAGTGTTGTGTTTTTATGATGATACTTCATACTTCAAATTTAAAATACATTTTGAGATTCCTGTAATCATATACAGGGTTTAATTTTTTAATTCTCTTTTAACTTGCTATGGAGCTATTCACACAGGACCTGTTCTTGTTTTCACAATATATGCAACAACAAAACCCTCAAATGAAGTGTAACATTTGAGAATGAGAACGTCTTTTGATTGGATGTGTGATCATACATGTAGTGCAGAAGGACAATGAAATTCAACTCACCTTTCACTGAGAGATAAATAGCAGAGCTTGACGGTGTTGAGACTGATCTTATCAGTCCTCTACACCAGTACTGATCCTGATCAGATGTAATTACTCCTCTGATAGTGAGAGTGTCTGTGTTTACAGTGTAACGATCAGACGTCTGTAACATTACACAGCTGTATGTGCCTTTATACCACTCATATCTCCAGTCATATATTTGGTCAATTCTCCATCCCCAGTAACTGTAAGTCTCAATCACACACTTCAGGTTGACTGTCTCTCCAGTGAATACAGGACTGTCTGGAGTCACAGTCAGTGTAGATCTGGGTAAATCTGTGAAGAAAGCCAAAAACATAAAATGATTTAAAGTCTGCATGAAATCAAAATTGACCTTATTTACTCTATTACCACACATTACTAGTTTAATGTGAACAATTAATCTGTGCAAGTTAATACGCTGAGAAAAAAAAAAAAAGGTTTGTCTTCCATTTGCTTTCGCTCTGGGATGGAATTCCTTCTCTGATGACGTCAGTTTAACAGCTTGGGCAGAACATCCTTAAACACACCCCTCCAACTGTTAGATTGCCATGAGTGAGAGACAGAGAGGAGGAGCGCAAAAATAAAATCACACCCTATATTCAGTATTCAGTTTCAGCTGGAAATACTTCACAACACTGAAATAAAGTCAGCAGCAACTTCAGGTTAACACAGACTTTAAACAACTCTTTGTAGAAATATTATAATTATTTCACAGAACTGAACAATTCATCCAGTGCAGTAAAATGACAGACTTCTCTTTGATGATGCTGGATTTCTCCAGTTTATTCAGTTTTGTCCACTTCAACCAGAAGCTGCAGCTCTGCAGAGTTTAGCTTCATCCTTAATTAAACACAACTGATTCTGCTGATCTTAATGAATCACTGCTCTGAGCCTTGGATCGAAGATCCAAACACAGCTTTATTAAGGGGTAGTCCATAATTGTAATAGGCAAAGGGCAAACAATAGGAACAACAGTTAAAACACAGACAAACAGGGAAATTCAGGAAACCAGGCACAAGATTAAAACCATGACATGAAAACCAGCTCAGAAATGCAGTGTAAAACACAAACAAGACTTTGCAATGAGAGTCAGAATCCATTGGGGACCATATTCATAAAACATCTTAAGGTTAAAAGTAGCTCAAAACTCACAGATCTACATAGGACAAACTCTGGGTAATAATGGGTGTGACAGTCCAAATTTTAAGACTCCTAAATTTTTGCTTTTAGAGTATTTCACAAAGTGTTTTAAAACTAAAATCAGGTTATAAATTTGTGAAAAGTTAGGGGTAGTCAATACCAAATCACAAACCATCCTAAAATCACTGTTGCCAGCAATTTGCCTCACAACATAATGTTTTTTTTTTTCTTTTTTTTTTTTGAAACATTTCACAATCTTTTCCCTTTAATTGAATTATATCCTTCTATCTATATATCCTTCTTTTTATGTTCAAGATAGTCCAGATGTAAACCATAATGAGCCTTTATAGCCTATTCCATGCTCAAACACACAAATGGAGCTTGCCGCAAAGCAACAGTGAAAGTAATGAATTAGTGTGACAGTAATAAAAATAACAAATAACAAGGAGTTATTTTAATTACTTCTTAATAAACTAATGTTTTCTGAATCATTGTCAGCTGCAAAGATGAAGTTGACAGTACTGACTCGCCATCTCCACAGTAGTGACTCGCCTTTAGAGAGAAATGAATCTCTCATTGGTTATTTGGTTCTTTTAGATATTTCTAGCTTTATATATATATATATATATATATATATATATATATATATATATATACTATTTTTTATGTTTTTGAAAGAAGTTTCTTCTGCTCATCAAGCCTGCATTTATTTGATCAAAAATACAGAAAACAAATGTAATATTGTGATATATTATTACAATTTAAAATAATTGTTTTTAAATTTATTATACTTTAAATTATCATTTATTTCTGTGATGCAAAGCTGAATTTTTAGGATCATTATCACATGATCCTTTAGAAATCATTCTAATATGATGATTCATTATCAAAGTTGGAAACAGTTCTGCTGCTTAATATTTTTTCAGAACATGTGATACTTTTTTAGGATACTTTGATGAATAAAAAGTAAAAAAAAAAAAAAAAAAAAAAAGAAGCTATGTTTTTAAAAATATAAATATTTTGTAATAACAATATACACTACTGGTCAGTAATTCGGGGTCAGTAATTTTTTTTCTTTCTTTTTTTAAAATAAAATCAATACTTTTATTCAGCAAGGATGTGTTAAATTGATAAAAAGTGATAGTAAAGAAAATATATTATTAGAATATATATTATTAGAATTAGATATATTATTATTATTATTTTTTGAATAAATGCAGTTCTTTTTAACCTTTTATTCATCAAATATATTAGACAGCAGAACTGTTTCCAACACTCATAATAAATCAGAATATTAGAATGATTTCTAAATGATCATGTGATAGAACTGGATGTTACATGTGACACTGAAGGCTGGAGTAATGATGCTGAAAATTCAGCTTTGCATCAACAGGAATAAATTATTTTTTTTAAGTATATTCAAATAGAAAACTATATTATTTTAAGTTGTAATAATATTACACAATATTACTGTTTTTTTCTGTATTTTGATCAAAAAATGCAGGCTTGATGAGCAGAAGAGACTTCTTTCAAAAACATAAAAAATAGTAATGTTTCCAAACTTTTGGTCTGTACTGTATATATATATATATATATATATAAGGAGATGGGTTGATTACTTGTTGATTGTAATATGTTTTTATCCAATGATTACATGACAAAATTTGTAGTCAGTAATATAATCTCTTAGATTACACATTTTTGGTAACGTAATCTGATTACTTTTGGATTACATTTAGATTACATTTGTGCTAACCCTTATTTGATATCACATATATTGAATTAGTCTAATCTTGTACTATTTTGACAAAGAAAAAATATATTCCACAAAATATATTTAATTCACCAACAAGAGACACAATAGCTTCTTTTTCAAGTGCAATGTATGGACAGTTAATCCTTAAAAAAATACTAACACTAATGTACCTTGCTGTTAGTATTTGCTAGTAACACTGAATAAAACAAAATCACATCTTATGATTTTAAAGGATATTTACTTATAATTAAGTAAATTTAGAAAACAGCTACATTACATAAACCAATATTGAAAAACATGAAATTCACAGCAATATCACTGCCAGGTTAAATAATTAATCTAATAAAACACTAGAAGTGTATATGAATGTATCAATGAAAAACATAAAAATAGCTACATTGCAAACATGAACTTTGAAAAAGACTAAATTCACACAGCAATGAAATTTCTACCCATCTCAAAACATTTTAAGTGCATAGTAACAATGAGGAAAAGACAAACAATATTACAATGAATATGAAAGAATATTAAACTCACAACAATAACATTGCTAATATATATATATTCTGACATCCCTTCCCCTCTCCGCCGGAAAAACTCGAAGAATCACAAATGTATATATGTGGCAGGTTTAATAGGAAAAAATATAAACGTTTAAAAAAAGGAAATTTAGGAGAATCAGTTAATTGTGAACAACTTATTACCATTGTGTAAATAAAATGTAATCATGTAATCCATAAAAAAGTAATTGTAGTCTGATTACGAGTATTTTAAAAAGTAGTTTACTCTAATAACAAGTACTTGAGTTTTGGAATCTGATTACGTAATCCAGATTACATGTAATCCGTTACTACCCAGCTCTGATTATATATATATATATATATATATATATATATATATATATATATATATATATATATATATATATATATATATATATATATTTCTCATGTATATGAGGCAAGTATTTGATGAGTTTAGGTTATTTTTTTTATGATGTGCTTCCATTCAATGATGGAGACAGCAGAATGCACATATGTTGCTACTTCTGTTTCCTTGTGACTTTAAAATGTGGATGTGAGTCCTGAGAGTTGTAAGAGACTTTAGTTAAAAAAAAATGCAGTTTTCATTCTCATGAACAACTGAACTCTATGTAAACCTCACTAGCTTCCTAACAAAATTACTGGATTCAGGGATTTGCATCTTATACACATCTTCTGCACTTCTGCATTTGAACAGAACAGAGACTAGAACATGTGATAACAGCATTAACAGCAATCATAGAGTGCTTCCACGGATGGACAACTCTAACAACTAACTGGAAGGAAGGCCTGGTTTATTCTTTTTCTCAGATTAATGTTTTCAATGGTGATTTAAATTTCATTGCACTATTCATAATATATTTATTTATACTTGCCCATTTATAACATATACTTCATGATTCTTAATAAATCAGTCAATCAAACTTTATTACAGACTCAAGGTCCAAAAAAAAAAAAAAAAAAACAGACAATAGGACAACATATACAATCCACAGAATCTGCAACACACACTAAAGAGTTACAAAATACAACAATACCAATGTCTCCAGAGCTTTGACTGATAACGTGTAGTGCTAACCCTTATATTTGATAGACCCACAATAACATAATTTTTAGCCAGCAGATAAATCGATATGCAAATGTGGCCAGCTTGACATCCTTCTAATATACTAAGGAAAGAGACAATGACAAGATACAGTATCTAACAAAGAAGTATTATTTTATTCCTGACTGAGCCATAAAGGAGATTCAGCGTTAATGTTTTGTTCAGGGAAAAGTTTGGGGATTTCAATCCAATAAAATAAGAAAAACTGTATGGTGTGATGACATACGCAGTGGTTGTCATGGGAGACGGGACATTGGCGGGAAGTGTGTCGATGAAGAAAAGTGATGCGAGCTGTGAGTTGAATTCATTCCTGAGCTCTGTCAAATAAAAGGCAGTAAAGTTCCAGTTTATGTGTTTGCCTGCATTATGACGTGACGTGACATACATACAGCAAAGTATGGTGACCCATACTCAGAATTCGTGCTCTGCTTTTAACCCATCCAAAGTGCACACACACACAGCAGTGAACACACACACACCGTGAACACACACCCGGAGCAGTGGGCAGCCATTTATGCTGCGGCGCCCGGGGAGCAGTTGGGGGTTCAGTGCCTTGCTCAAGGGCACCTCAGTCGTAGTATAGAGGGTGGAGAGAGCACTTTACATTCACTCCCCCCACCTACAATTCCTACCGGCCCGAGACTCGAACTCACAACCCTTGGATTGCAAGTCTGACTCTCTAACCATTAGGCCACGTCTTCCCCAAACGACTTATTTCAACGGACTCATTCTCAAGAGACGGAAATTTCCTCCTATGGTCTACAGCCCCTTTTATATTTCTGGTGGCAGCGGGCTTGGACGACGTGCACGGCACGTGAGTGAACTTTCTCTTCGGCGGGTATTAATCAGTCTCCACGACGTTGGAGACTGATATCGAGCACAAGATTTCCGCTTTGTGTCATCCATGATGTCTATTTTGCTTTGTTTCAACCGTGGACATATTTGTTTATGGATTTCTCACTGCAGTGTCTGATCACAGGAGATTACAGCGTCAGTTTGACCGGGAACTTTAAAGAAACAGGACAACGCATAGGGTAATCCTTGTTTATTTTGGGACATTTTATTATTGTGGGATACTCTGACTTCTGAACTGTGAACTATAATGAGTGAACCAGACTCAGCACACGATTTGCCTGGCGCGAGTAGATCACATGAAGTGCAGCGCTTTAATGGACATTTTTTGGGCGATGGGAAAGAAGATTTTCTCCACCATGGTGTAGGCAAGTGACTGTGGAGGTTAGCGCTGATTTTGATAATGCCAGGTTAGCAAAGTTTTTGCCAACTTGTCTTGGTGGTACTGCTTTTAATTACTGGGACAATTTGCCTAGTGACATTAATAAATGTCACTAGGTGAAAGAAATAATGAATGCTGTTTTTGGAAAACAAGTTTATATGTCCACATTTTAAAGTTATGTTAATGCACTCACACGTCTGCCTGTCAAGGCTCTCCAAGTTTTCACAGCAGAAATTAGCCATTTGGTGGATGAAGCTTTTCCCACATATGAGGCTAATGCAAAGAATGGGGAAAAATTCTAAAGTTTTTTTTTTTTTTTTTTTTTTTTTTTGCTGGAATTGAACCTTTTCTACAGCTTCACATACATGAACAAGGTGTAGATACACTGGATGAGTCTCACCCGCAACAGTGGAGTTCCTCAGCAGCAGCACTTCCTGCGGGCCACTCAGCTACATCAGGTGACTTCATGAAACTTCAACGGACCTTGGAAAATTTGACAGAGAGAGTGGATCAACTTCAGCTTGAGGTTAACAGACAGAGGAATGCCGGAAGATACAGTTCTTCACCGGATTGACAGCGTCACAGTCTTATCCCGGACGATTTACGTGGGCACACATCAGAACGTCGCAGGTATGACAGACATTAATATACTGACTGTGACTCTTTTTATGAGTGAAATAGACTATCAAACAGGGATACGAGTGGCGATAGGGACTATTACAAAGCACGCAGATAGGAGGACTATCGTGATCAAAGTTCTAGGATGTCACCGGAACGTGGACAGCGCATTAAAGCTCGGGACTCTCTGGATCGTGCTTCTTGTACGGACAATGGTCGAGGCAACAGGTCTTCAGACAGCTACTCAAAGTGGCGGAGTCATCAGTCTCCAAGTCCTGGCCACGTGCTTTTCCAGTCTCCTTCACGTGTTCATCAGCACCAGGCAAACTATCAGTAGTTGACAATGAGGGCCAACTGCCAACTGCTACTGACACCTGGCCCATTGGTAACGTTGTTGAGCATCATGTGACTTCAGACACTGGTCAGGGGGTGACACAAAATGTGGCACTTGTCATCGAAGATGTGTTAATACGAGTGGCGTCTGTACTTCCCGGTCAGAGAGCACCTGTCCATCAAAAGCTCACTATCCAATCAGAGTAGATCACTGTTAAGGCCGCCCCCACGAGAAGTTTGTGTCAAAACACCAAACGAAAACTGCGAAGCGCAAGCGAAATCTGTGGCAATGCATTCAGAATCCACGATTACCGAAAACGAATCTTTGAAAAACATTAACAAAGAATAAGGCATATTTGAAGAGCCTGTTAAATTTGTGCGACTGAGTTAATATTTTTCATTTTCATTGTTTCTTCTTTTGTAATTGCATACATTTTTTGATAGTTTCTGAAAAAGTTACGTTCAGTTTTATAAAGTTACGTTCATTTTTATAGAAGCAAATGTAATTCCATATTCCCCCCTCATGCCATCCAATATATATATATATATATACAGTAACTCATACAGCCCCTGTTAATGAATCAGTCTGTTCCTAAGTGAAAGGATAAATACAAATAAATACAAATACCAATATTTTAAACTTGACCAACATGGTTTCTGAAGTGGTCCTGTCCCCTTGCATTATACAAACTAAAAATATTTTCCTGTGTTCGTCTGAAGAAAGAAAGTCATAAACATCTGGTACAACATGATAGTGAGTAAATAATGAGAGGATTTTCATTTTTGGGTGAACTATTTCTTTGAATAGCAATATGTGATGCAGAGGCTAAAACATATACCAGACAGAATACAAGAATGTGTTGCATTAATGAGGAGAGTCATAGAATTAAAATATACTGTACAACATTAACATTTTGAAAGGCCATTTTTTTGTGTTGTCTATTCAACATCACTGTCTAAGGATAATTAAACTTTAAATTGTTTATTTGAGGTATTTACATTTTTTTTTCTTCTCAGCAAATATTGATAATAATTATTTGTGACTAACTAGATTAATTAATAAGCAAATCATTAGTTATTAAGATTAAAAAAATACTCACTGACAAGTCTTAATTGCTACTCAATGTGTCATATAATGACATAATATCCACTACCTGGTAAGAACATCACAAAACATAAAGTTACAATTTATTTAACATAAAATGTTCATTTATACACTTTTTATATATATTTATTTACACTAATATTATATATATATAAACATTCCCACAAAAATATTAATTGTATTTAAATTCTCATCACTGATTTATTTGCACTCAATCTTGTGTATTTAGCTAATATATTACAGAGCTAATGGCTCTATCAAAACAGAAAGAATAATGAATAAACATTTTACTACCTAAATATGCTTCCTCAGATTTGATAGTAAACTTTTGAAGCCAGACATTTACCTGATGAAAGTCACAACTGAAGTAGAAATGTGTGTGCTTGATGTGTGAAAACAATGATCATTGGTTCTCACATCAAGCACACACATTTGAACTTCTGTTTACCATATTTATTGTGCATAACATAAAATAAAATGTTATGTACTTTTTTTAGATGAAATAAAATTTTAAGGAGTAAAAAGTACTGTTTTATTCTCCAGAGATGTATTCAAGTAAAAGTACAAGTAACCAGTTTAAATTGTACTTGAATAAAGTAAAAATCCCCCAAAATAATAGTTAAGTAAAGTAATCAAGTAAAACTGCTCATGTATTTTACACCTCTGCACTCACATAGACTACATTGCAAAAAGGGCCAAAGCAGAGGTTCTACTTCCTACGCCAGCTGAGGAAATTCAACCTGCCACAGGAGCTGCTGAAACAGTTCAACCATCATTGACTCTGTCCTGTGTTCATCCATAACTGGTTTGGTTCAGCTACTAAATCAGACATCAAGAGACTACAGCGGACAGTCAAGACTGCTGAGAGGATCATTGGTGCCCCTCTGCCCAGCCTCCAAGATCTTTACATCTCCAGAGTGAGAAAAAGGGCTAAAAAAATCACCTTTGACCCCTCACACCCAGCCCACTCTCTCTTCCAACTGTTGCCTTCTGGTCGGCGCTATAGAGCACTGACCACCAGAACAGCCAGGCACAAAAACAGCTTTTCCCGCAGGCTTTATTCAACCTGAACAATTAATCTTCATAATTATACATCGCCAATCACAACTATCATAGTTATCTGACATATGTATATTAAACTGCACACTTTTTTCTTTTTTTTTAAATATATAATAGAGTTATATTACTTCCCTACTGTGTTATTCCTATGTATGTCTGCACTATGTTTCTTTCTTCTACACTGGAAGCTCCTGACGCCAAGTCAAATTCCTTGTGTGTGTAAACAAACTTGTTAATAAAGTTCTTCTGATTTGTTGCAACGCATAAAGGCTCTAACAACAGCACACTGCTTAGGGCAGCTATGGACCATCTACAAAGTATTTGTAAAGGATAAAACGATTAATTGTTTCCCATCGGAATGTTTTGTAGAGTTGACAAAACAAGAGCAATTTGTGCACCAAGGTCTTTGAAATATATAAAGACAAACACTCATAATGCTCACTTGAATTTAAATAAGAATTATTGTAAACAAGATATGTGATAGTGGTCATTATTATATTATTACTATTAATAAATATATTAATAAAACAAAAACAATATTAAAAATCATTATCATTCCATAATCCAGTGGTTATGCAGTAGGCTGATTCCAGGTCCTTGTGACAACATTTTAATGTCTGTTGTTTTCACAGAAGTATGACACCCAAAAAGTACACGCTATTGAAATTAAAACCAATAAATAAATTCCTTTAAAATGAATACACTCTTCTGTATCAACCTGATGGTGTGTGTCTTTGTTACTGTTTTTATACAAACATTTGTATATTTGTTTTAGTCACAGCACTATAATAAAAAACATGGTACTGAAATTCAACCATTAAGACAAAGCTGGCAAAGAGTGTTGTTTTGCAGTTGGTTTGATGAGTTTGAAAAACTAATTTTTATAAATTAATTCATAACACACAGTTTTGTTACATAACTTCAAAGGCTGTGTCTTGTTACAGTGGTTTAAGCCACAGAACTATAATAGAACACATAGCCTACTATAGAAAATAATAATAATAAAAAAATCATAATTTAGTTTAAAATAAATACAATCTTCTACCTTAGTTTCAAAGGCTGTGTCTTGTTACAGACTTCTTAAAGAACATTTTGCAGTTGTTTTCATTGTCAAAAGAGATGCAAAAGTCACGCCATTGAAATTCAAAAATCACTTGCAAAACCTTCCAAAGAGTCGCCAGCATTACTGCCCCCTAGAGGAAGATACATTAAACGAAGGAAAGGAAAGGAAGTTTGACATTAAAACCTTTAATAAATTAATAAAAAATACATACAGTTTTCCATCTTTAAAAGTCGTGTCTTGTTAATTGGGCCTAAAAGAGCATTTCTATGCAGGTTTTTTTCTCATTTGTAAATCAGGATGCATGCTATTGAATTAAATTCAAATCTGTTAATAGATTAATTAAAAATGAACATAGAGTCTTCTGTTTCAACTTCAAAATGTGTGTCTTGTTTCTGATTCTTAAATGAACATTTAAATTCAGGTTTTACTCTCATATATAATTCAGGACACATGCTATTGAATGCAATTCAAATTTCATTTTAATGTTTTGTAAGAGGGATCACACAAAATGCATGTTATATTTTAGTACTGTCCTGAGTAAGATATTTTGCATCAGATATGTTTACATATAGTCCACAAGACAAAATAATAGCTGAATTATGTCAGAAGCTTCAGAAGAAACCTAGATGTTTCCCAGAAGACAAAAAACTATTACAATGTGCTCAAAGAGTTTGTGAGACCTGGAGAGTTTTTTTCTGAAGAATAATGGACAGTTTGACTGCTCAGGACAAATAAGCGACTCGAGAACAACTATTAAAAATAAATAAATAAATAAATAAATAAATAAATAAATAAAGGAATTCAAGTCAAGTAAAGTTGTTTATTTTCAAATAGTTTAATTTAATTCTATAGCATGTGTCCTGAATTACATATGAGAGTTAAACCTGAATTGAAATGTTCATTTAGGAATCAGAAACAAGACACACTCTTTTAAGTTGAAATAGAAGACTGATTTTAGTTTAACTGATTAAAGGTTTTAATGTCAAACTCAGTCAAAACAACTGCAGTATCTTCCTCTAGGGGGCAGTAATATTGGAGACTCATTGGAAGGTTTCACAAACTATTTTGTAATGTCAATAGCATGACTTCTTCATCTCATTTGACAATGAAAACAACTGAAAAATGTTCTTTGAGAAATCTGTAACGAGACACAGCCTTTGAAACTGAGGTCGAAAATTATTTTACACTAAATTACATATTGATTTAATTGTCTATAGTGTGTGTACTTTTATAGTTCTGTGGCTAAAACCACCATCAAAATGTTCTTCTAGGAATCAGTAACAAGACACACCCTTTGGATTTGAGAAATTATAAATGAGAGTAAAACCTGCATGGAAATGCTCTTTTAGGCCCAATTAACAAGACATACATTTTGAAGTTGAGATGGAAAACTGTATGCATTTTAAATTAATTTATTAAAAGTTTTAATGTCAAACTCAGTCTTGCAAATGCAACATGTTCCTCTAGGGGGCGGTGTACTGCACAATCTATGAAAGGCTTTGTGAGCTTTTTGCTCAATCCTTACATTTCAATAGCTTTTGCTGTGTTGAATTTTAGATGTTAATGTATGTGGATGTTTTTTCATGAACCAGTAACACGATACACCCTTTAGAATTGGGACAAAAAAGCATATTTATTAGAAATGAATGGATGTATTTTTTGCCATTTCAAAATCGTGCATATACATGTCAACAACATATAAATGTCATTATAGGAAACAATTACAAGACACTCCCCATAAAGCTAAAATAAAAGAGTATTTGTATTTTTTATTCATTGATGTATGTGTTCACATTATAATTGCATGTGGTGTGCTCTCTCGCTCCCTCTCTCTCTCTCTCTCTCTATAATATATATATATATATATTCAAATGATATCTAACTGTTATTCTATGAACAAGTCATTGAAGATGAGATAAAATGCTGTATGTTTACAAAAATTATGTTAATAGGTTTGATTCAATAGCATGTATTTTTTTTTTTTTTTTTTGAAAGTAAAAGATACATAGAAATGTGGTTCTATGAACCAGCAACAAAACACACCCTTTGAGGTTTAAATGTCAGACTCTGTGTATTTAAAATTAATTTATTCACATTTCTGAATTTTAAACTCAGTCAAAACAACTGCAATGTGCACTGCACATCTTAATAAGCTTTTTCTCAATTTTATACATTTTAATTCAATAGCGTGCATTCTGATTTACATATGATAGTAAAATATGGCTGTAAATATTGTTCTTTGAACAAGTAACAAGACATATCTCTTGAAGTTTAGATATCTAATTGTGTGCATTCCTAATTCATTTATTTAAACTTCTGAATGTCAAACTTGGTCAAGACAAGTGCAATATTCCTCTTGGGACGGTAAACTGCACATTTGTTGTAATGCTTTGCAAGCTTTTTCTAAATCATTCCATTTCAATAGCTGTTGATGTGCTATAGTCTGTGAATAAAACCAATATCTAAATGTTATTGAATGGACCAATAATAAGACGCACCCTTTAGATCTGAGATTTATTTTTTATACTTTTCACAAGTTAAGCATTTAGATGGAATAATTGCCTTTTGCTCTTGGTTTTGCACTTTGCAGACAGTCCCTGTCCTGCACTTTTACATTATAAGGTCTATATTGTTACAATACCTTAAGGCAGATTAAAACAGATAAAACACATTCTGTGATCTCTTCTACATCTGAAAACAATTACAACACAGTATGTTTCTTGTTGTTGTATTAAATCGTTAAAGAACTATTGATGATTTCCAAGGCTGAATCTCAAATGGAATGTCAAACGTCGAACCAACTAACGGTAGAAAAACTCATGTAATTGGCACTGATCTTACATATTGTTGCTCTCCCCTCTAATACATTACAGAGGACAAGAATTACTGCATGCTCAGTTAATATATGAAATAAACAGCGTTATTTAACATTTTAACAACTATTACAAACATAGACGTAATTTGCGAGTGGGACGGGTGGGGCATGACCCCACCACTTTTTGCCAGGGCTGATATTGTCCCTACACTGTAAAAAGGTTGCTGTAAATTTTACAGTAACTTGCTGGCAGCTGGATGCCAGCAAGTTACTGTAAAATTTTTTGTAGTTTTTTTAGTGTATTTTAGTTTGCTGTATTAATGCATGTTGTTTTAATATTTTTATTACTGTTATTGTATTTTTCAATTACAGTACAAGTACTGTATTTTAATATACAGTAATAATACTGTATATTGTATTATTATTTACAGTATGAGTACTGTTTTTTTCATTTACAGTACAAGTACTGTATTTTTATTTAATTAGACTTTTTTGTAGATTTGAGTTTAGCTTCATTTACTTTATTATTACAAAATTAATTAAATTTCAATCTACATGTCACAGGTAAGGTTACAATAAAGTTGATGAAACGGATCTAATCACAGCAGTCAAAGTTTTATTTAACATAAAACTCAAAATACTCCGAAAACAAAGCAACAAAACCAAACACAAAAAGACAAACCAATTAATGAAATTAACAACAGGTGTAACTGATGTTTAACGAATGAAAAACCACTAGCTGTAAACTATAAGTTTTTTACTCCCCAAAAAATTCATAAGTTCTCATGAACGTTTGTCATTAAAATATGCTGTTTCATTGTTTAACATTTAACAAGTTCAAACAAATTTAACATTTAACAAATGTTACAAGTTTAACATTTAACAAGTTCATAAGTTCTCATGAACATTTGTCATTAAAATGTGCTGTTTCATTGTTTAACTATTTCATTATTTAACATTTACTTTAAAAAGTACATTCTACAAATGTGTTTAAATTCATCCTGTGTATTTGTAACATGGCTAAAAATTTAAACATGCTGAAAAGCAGAATAAGCCATTACAAAAATAACAGTAAAAACATGTTTTAGTCGTGTTTTCTTTCAATAATTTTGCCAATCGAATTCAACAAGCTCTCTGATGAAAGATGCCACAAGGGGATTCAGGCTGGCGATTTTTCTCTGCATCCTTTTTCCAGATGCCCGGCTGATCTGTGATTTTGATTTTGGTTTATTCTCAGAATGAACCTGCAAGCACAAGAAAAAACACATTTATCAAACCACTGATTTCCCAACAGTCATAACATGGTGCTGTATGCACTTTGATGTTAATAAAAGCAATATGTACTATATAAATAAATAATTAATTATACATTGTAGACAGATTATAAATAGATTAGACAGATTATAATGAAACTTTGTGAGGTTGCAATTAAAACGATGGACACTTTTTTAGTGATTATAAAGGGACAGCTCTTTGCGTGCTTTCTGCCATGCCAAATCAAACATAGTAGATTATTTTTGCTTTTCTGTTAAAATTAACAGTGGTTTGTGAATTTAGATAATTTATTGGGAATGTTTATGCTGGGATGTGTTGTCTCTAGGCCACTGGTTCTCAAACTTTTTAGAGAGTTGTACCCCCTGAGGCTTTTAACATCCATCTGCGTAACCCCTCTCTGCAGTCACACCTTTTTCAGTAAGGGACAATATTTGCTCCTAATATTTGCTTTTTTTTACATTTACAAATACTTTTATAAAATAAATAATGCTTTAAATAAAAATAAAAAAAATTCAATAGAGAAATATGCAATGATGGTAAAAACAAAGTGATGCTTTAAATATTAAATTAAAACCCCCAGTACGTGGCGACAAGTCACTATCATTATGAGTGAGGCATTCATTCATTCAGTAAGGAAGCAAATGGCTGTAATTATGAATGAATCATTGAATTATTGGCTCTCATAACTTATTCAAAGCCGCAGATTCATTCACAAACACTGCTGTGTGGTGCTGTTCTGCAGTAGCTTTCTTTGTTGGTGTTTTTTTTTGTGGTGAAATATTGTGTATTTTTGTGTTTTTAATGTGAATATCTTATTATTATTAATATTTTTTTTTTTTTGAATTTTTTATAATTAATTTTAAATTAGCAATCGAGTGGATATTCGTATTAAACACAAGAACTCACACGGGGAATTCTTTCGAGTGAGAAACGGTGTATCAATCACTGTCTAATGTTAGCTAGCTATAGGGTTGCCACCTTCCATGCATACTAACGTTAGTTGAAAGTTGTACAGGAGGTTGTATGAACAAGCAGTTACTCTTCAGGTGCTTTAAGGCTAGCAAGTGCAAAGGTAGAAACTAGCTCACTACTCACTAAATAAGGCGTGAAACTATCTAAATCAAAACATTCATTTGGCATTTGATTTAAAAAATAGTATAAACCAGGTGAGTTTGCAAGTTTACCTAGCATGATGGCTGGTTAGCTTTACTAGCGATTAGCAAGCAAATAATATAATACACATTCATTCATGAATATGAGTGCTATTTTTTAATGTTTAATCTGCAGTGATACTGAACTTGCTCAGCCAGCTGTGTCATCATCTTACCCAAACATTGGAGTGTCCGTGCTCAACTTAACTAGCCATAAGGCAGAGGCGGCATCTATGCAGGTGAACCGAACAATGGTGTAATGATTCAGTTCGACTCCCAGACAAGACGATGCTCACCCGACTGGCCAATAGGAACGTGGCCCCGCCCATGACACAATTCTCACAGTGAAAGCAAAATCCTGACAGGAGAGCTAGAAATTGCATCGAGAGCAAAGAAAAGCGTTTCGAGAGAAACACTTTTTTTTTTAGAGAAAATGTTTTCACACTGATAGCAAAAAATATATATTTGAGAGTTTTTTTTCCAAAGTATTTTGAGAGAGATTTTTTTTCTCAGAAATAATTTTACAAATTTTAAATTTTTTATTTTTTTTTGTTTTATGTGAGAATATTTTTTAAAATTTTTTTTTTGTCTAATATTATTATTTTTTGCTATTGGTATGAAAACTTTTTCTCTCAAATATTATTTTTTTCTCTCATGAAATGCTTTTTTGCTATCAGTGTGATAACTTTTTCTCTCAAACTTTTTTTTTTTCTCTCAGATCTTTTATTTTCTCGCATGTAATAAAGACACAATTCTAACTACATAGAAGTGGTCACAGAATAAGAATATGTAAATAACTAAACTTTGACAAAAATGTCAGATAGAACCTTATAATTCCAAGGGGACGATATTACAAAGATTTCTGAAGTATCAAGTGACACTGAAGAATGGAGTAATGATAAAAGGAACACATTACATTTTAAAATATATTTAAATACAAAACAGTTCTTTTAAATTGCAATCATATTTAAAATATGACTGTGTTTCTGATCAAATAAATGCAGCCTAAAAGCTTTAGAATAAGAGCTTGTGATGTACAGCCTGGTTGGATTGGCTGCTGCCTAAAATAATTTACCTCTTTATTAACAAAAAATTAATCTTCAACGTGTGTTCAAGAGAGCAACGCGACACATGCATGTTGTGTTGACACAAGAGCAGACGTTCAGTCAGCTCTCGTGTGTCCGTCTGCTGGTAGATGTTGACCAACTTTAATCTCAGCCATAGTATCCATTAAAAAAGGCATTTTAATAGACTTACCAAGTGCAATCAGTCTTGGGGTACTGGGCAAAGAGAGGCTTCTCTCTGCATCTGTTGGAGTTGCAGTGACCTAAAAGTAGAGCAATTAATAACAAAAGGTTGGGAGAAATTAATTACATATATAGAGAACATACTTGCATCTTGTTTTAAAATACTTTTCAATGTGCTTTCCAATCAAGTTTATGCTTATGTCACTGTGTGATATCTTGTGATACAACCCCTTGACCAGCACAAAATATGCACTTCAAAATACTGTTATAATACAACCTCCGTCTTTAGTGTTGCCTCACTTTTCTTTTCGTCATTCAATATAGTTTGCTGTTAACGTAAAGTTTCCACAGGGTTCTCCTGCTAAGCTAATTTACATTAAAGAGGCAGAGGAAACATTAAGAAAGCTCTCTTTTTTTCTGTCTCACTAACTATTAGTCATATAAGAGTGGTATAATCACCAGCTTTTCCTCATTGAATTGATGTTAGCTTACCAGTTTCCTCAGATGACGGTAACCGCCAGAAAATAACTCCAAGTCACCTCCGACGTTCCGCGGTTCTAACAGCAAAAAGCTTTAAATGAAAACAAAATATTCACTTCAAAATACTATTATAATACAACCTCCGTCTTTAGTGTTGCCTCACTTTTCTTTTCGTCATTCAATATAGTTTGCTGTTAACGTAAAGTTTCCACAGAGTCCTCCTGCTTAGCTAATTTACATTAAAGAGGCAGAGGAGCATTAAAAAAAGCTTATTTTGTTTCTGTGTCACTAAATATCAGTCAATGTAAACTTTAATATTCACCCCGTTGAAGTTGTCATAATGATGACGGCAGTAACCATTGTAACATTACCTCACGCCTTGACAAACAGGCAGAAAAAAAGTCTCTTGACGACAGGAATATTGTCCTCACATTAACAACTCACTCAATTTGCAGCACTGGTTCGTGTTAGGTTGCTGTTAATAAGTGACTGCATTTTAAAATATCTCGGTTTTACATAAAATAATTACAGAAACAATACTAACCTTTTTGTTGAGTCTTTCCTCAGTTGCCCCAACCAACCAAAAAAAAACTTGAAAAGAATTCTCCGTTGTCATTGGTCAGTTTTTTCGCGGGCATTGTCGCTACTGTAAATCGATTTACAGTAGAGAATAATTACAGTACTAAACATATATTTTCCCATAATCCTTTGCTATTTACAGTATTATACTGTTGGCATATTTAACAGTATTATACTGTACATATTATCCGTTAAAAATCCGTTACAGTGTACCACTTTTTGATAGTAATTTGAAAATATCTTGCGGAAAGTATGTATTTAAGGGAAAACAAGATAATAATCTAATTAGGGTGATAAAAAAATAATAATAATTAAACTCCCTACGCATATGCATAACTTGTGCAGTGCAGTAACGACGTGATTTGCAGTTGTCACACTTTTCGTAATGTCATTATAGCATTTTATTTTAAAAATGAAGTGCTTCCTTGTGCTAAGTAGGCCTGCCCTCTACTAAAGATTTTTCTAGTCATCTAGTCACACGTTATATTAAATTGATTAATATAATAATATATTAACCATATTTAAAATATAGGCATTCCATGCTCAAGCTCGCGCATAAAGCAATATCCTCAAAGCACCGGCAAAGGGATTATGAACGTGTCCGGGTAAAATAAGACATTTAAATTATTTATTAATAAACCAGTGCTTTCTGAGTCACCGAATGCCGACGCTGACTCACCATTTCTACATGGACGTGCCTTTAATAGAAATGCACCTTTTCAAACGGACTACAAAATTAAAGAATATTACAAAATCAATTTTTTATTATTCATATAAAAAATAATAATAAACTGTTTTGGTTATATTTACTATTAATTGCAGGTCTCCAGACTGCTCTCCAGACTCCAGACCAACTAAATATTGTGAGCGGTCATACTGGCGCGACCACCGCGTTGTTCAACGCATAAAAGCTGCCATTTATGTTGCATATGAGAAACATCAAATGACAGCTCGTTTAAACTGAGCAGCGCTTCAAGTATAGAGCCTGGTTTATACTCGCCTCGTCAGCAGGAGCACGAAGGTGCATGATGCAAATATTGATGGTTTTCACACTAAAGGAAAAGACCACTTCTTAAATCAGAGAAGGTAAACATGTTGGTATTCTTGTGGGGGGAAGTATAAACCAGGCTCCCCATGTCGCCACCACTTTTCAAAGCAAAGTTACGCCACCGCTTACAACATATTTTAGGTTAACTCCTGCTCAAATCTCCACTGAAGTAGGCCTGAATCCCCTCCCCCACCGGAGATCTCTCATGTGTAGCTAACAAACTCTAATATAAACACTGAATTAAGTCATCCACACAGTGCAGTCACATGACAGAAACCACCACAGGTCCACGAGCTGATGACCAGTCTGGACTATATCCATTTAACACTAATATAAAGCACATAACCAAATCAAAAAAGGTGACAAAGCAAACAAAGGTGAATTACTAGGGAAATTAATCAGGAGAATCTTACCCCAGTTACATAAAATTTGGTAAAAAGTACATTAAAAGTGATTACTGTTGGACCCACAAACATTTCACTTGCACTATGCCATCTAGGTCTCTTTAGTGAAATTTTCATTGCATCATTATAAGCTATGTACTTGCAGCTTCTGTAAACTACAAGTTGAACCACAGATGGGCATAACGTGCAATGAACCAATCAGAGTCTCATTCTCCATTCTCTTTAAGAGCCAGTTGCAATCGTGCCATGGAGGATTCACTATTTACATGGCAGAATTTGCAAGCGCAAAGACAGAATGCGTCTCCAGAGAGAAAACGGAGCTTCTCGTGCACGAGCAAATAGGTAGCCTAATTCTGATACATGCAATGGCTATCCATTATGACATGTAGGCATTTTTATATTTATGTAGCTTACACAATAATAATCATTTACATTGTAATCTTTTTAAATTTTTTATATTTAGCATGCTTGTGTGCTGCTGTGCATCCCTGTATGTGTAAGAAGCAGAGTATACATGCGCTGTGGACCTGGCCTATAGCCTAATAATGTGCTCTTTAAATAACAAAAACAAACAAAAAATAAAAAATAATAAAAAAAACTACCGCACCATTGACTTTAGACCAGGTTTTAGTTGGTCAATGGCGCAGTCTATTTTAGTTGCTTCAAAATAGCAACACACCAGCAATGCGCCTGAACTCACCTCATTTTCAGACCAGCATGCCCATGAGCGCAGAAATGGGTGCAAATGTTGCTATTTAAACAACGTGGTGCAGGACGTGAAAATGATTACTGCGACGATCTGAAACTAGCAAAAAACACTTTCGTTGCACCTGGTGCCATTGTGCAGGGTGTATGATAGAGCCCTTTATCTCTATACTTGTTTACTGTTTTCTTTAATGCATAGATGCAAATATCAGTACCATGTTTAGCCTTAAATCCAAACTGGTTGTCTGTAGAATTAATAAACACATTTAACCTATCCAGCAAGATTTTTTCCAACACTTTAGACAGCATGCTAGCTAAAGCTTTAGGTTTATAATTATCTGAGTTACCTACCATTCTATATTTGTTCTTAATATTGGGTACTAACAGAACAGACAACATCGAATCTGGTAACACACCATGAATCAAAAATCCAGAAAAAAAGACAGCTAATAAAGGGGCTATCCTCTTACTTCCATATTTAAGATGTTCAGCAGAAACATTATCTAGGCCACTAGCTTTATTTTGAGGCAATTTACTTATAGCATGATCCACCTCACATGACATAATCACTATTGGATCATTAACTTGAATATCATCCACATTTTACAATTCATTTTGGATGCAATTAAAAGGACTACAATAATGCTGTCTCCATAATTCCACAATATTCTCTGCCCCAGAAACTCCATCTAAGGTACAAGGAAGATATACTCTGCATCTATTAAAAATTCTGACCTCTTTCCAAAAATCAGTAATATTATGATTTAGCAGCTTCATAGCCATATGATCAGCCCTTAAGGTTAGCTAATTTTACAGATAAAACAAATAACATACATATATCTTGCATTTGTAGACTTCTTATACTCAAGCTCAGGCCCTTGCCTGCATAGGTCTACCTGCTATAACCCATAATTTAAAAGCTTCCCAGGCTTCAGCCTGATATTCAGCTACATATTTACTCCAGTCAGGCCTAGTCTTATTCATTATACCCTTCGATTTAAAAAATGGCTTACTATAACCATGCAGGTAATTAACTAAATCATTATACATTGAGCAGATATCCCTCCGATGATTTACATCTTTACAGTTAACATCACTACACATCATTGTATCCCTAGGTAAATGAATATTACTCAGACATCTATCTGTATTTACATAATAGACTAAAATGTCCTTCTTTGTAAGTAATGACCAATCCATTTTTGCTGCATTAATATTATTTTCATTATTAGACATCGCTACAAGATACTTAACATTTATCACCATAGACACAGGCATGTGATCAGTTGTTACTGTATTATATAAGATACTCATACCCCTCAGTGAGGCATGTGCATCTGCTGTACTAATACAATGGTCCAACCATGATGTTGTGTTCCAAGCCTCACTAACATAGGTATAGCTATCTACAGGCAGAATTAGATTATTATCTTGGCAAAACTGAACAATATGACTTGAAAATGATGAATTTCTGTCTGAAATGTCTGCATTCATATCCCCAATGACATACACACTATAGTAGAACATTCAATAAACAGATACATTTTACATGTATCTGACTGAAAGATAAACTGTATGCTGTTATTTCAGTGTTGTCGTTATCCTCTTAAGATCCTGCGGCCTCATATGAGGACGTTATATTTTTTGTGAATTTCTCGGAGACTGCACATGCCACAGTTTTAAGTCTGGATGTCCTTAACAAAGCACATTCAAGGCTTTTCAGAGATACCAAATGATTGGATGTTTCACCATGACCACTTCCTCTCACTGGTCATCAAAAATGTCTGAAATTAATTTAGTGAAACTCTTATGGAAATATTTTAATATTTTGTAGTTATCATTTAAATCTGTCTAATTTTTAAATTGTGTGTCATAAATCAACATCTCAGGAAAATGTTATGGGGTTTCAAATCAAAATTTGACTTTCTGTTACGAAACAGGATGTTGATTTCATCGTCAATTATTACTCCCATTATTACACTTCTTTTTTCATTACATGTTGCCCCAAAAACACATTAATATGCAAATTAGATTACTAAATCTATATGAATACATTGTATATAATGAGAAAACCTGTTTATGGTCATTTTACACACATTTTGCATAAAGAAAATGGTATATTAAATCATTCTGTTATAGCATAGTTGAGAATCATCTTTATACAAAGTATGGTAAAAAAAAAAAAAAAAAAAATTCTATTGGTGATTTTTTTTAAAAAAAAGTCTATTGTTTTTGCCTATGCATATTCATTCATGTCTTTTAATTTTTTTAATGAAATTGAGTCTCGATGTCCTCTACTGGGGACATAGCATAATTTATGAATAAAACACCTTTTTTAAAATAATAATAATGATAATTACATTATTTTTAATGCTATAAACAATGTAAAGATATGGAAAAAACTTTTTTCTTAAAAAAAAAAAAATTCTTGGGTCTTAAGTGGTTAATGGAATTGTTTTAGCAAATAATTTACTACATATATTCAGTTCAGTTAAATCAGTCAGAGCTACAATGCTAAACTTTTGCACCCTGGAGCAACAAATAATGATTTAAATGAGCATTAAATAGATGTGAACATGAACACTCACCTGATACAGTCAGTGTAACAGCAGTACTGATGTCTGAACTCTGTGAGTACCATATGTCTCCTCTACAGCTGTATTGACCACTGTAATACACATAATCAGCTCTGAAACTGATCTCTGCTGTTGTTGTTGTTGGATAGAAAGTGTTTCCATCTTTAAACCAGTTGTATGTCCACTGAAGGTTTCCTGCTCCCTGTATGTCACATGTGAGAGTTACTGTCTCTCCACTGAACACACGCTCATCTGGACTCACCTTCAATACAGCTTTTGGTCTCTCTGTATTAATACACATATGAGTAAATTAGTGGTGGGCATAGATTAATTTTTTTTAATCTAGATTAATCTCACTGTAATCTTGGAATTAATCTAGATTAATGTAGATTAAAATGGCTAATTTGAAGTAAATATTTGAGAACGGGTTTCTCAAGCCAGGTGGCGCATTAGACCAGGGGCTCATCTCCTGTTTCCAAAATGCATCACAAACTGCTTGAGAAAGCTGTTCTACTGCAATAATTGGTGATGAAAATAAATTATGTTCAATAAGATGTACTTGTTAGTACTGATAGAGCTGTGCTGGCGGGCTTGCCTCGGTTGCACTTAAACATAGTAGTTTGACGACGACTCTTCCCCATCAGTGCTTGGCCCGGCATCTTCCGCATTAGCTAAGGGATGCTTTGCGTTAAGGTGGTACTTGAGACTGGAAGAACTCCTACAGTTAACTAATTCCGCATTGCACAAGGTGCAACCAACCTTACGCCTGTTTCACACATACTCCGTCTGCAGTTGCATATTTTTTTATGCACCCATGTTAACGGATTCCAGCGTTCACGCGATTGCGGTCCGTCAGTGCGTTCCAAGAGAGGTGCACCGTCTGCAGCAGTGCAGCGATCGTTTACGTACCAAGTCTATTTTTGCTGTGCTGCACGCTCTAAATTAAAGTGATAGTGCATTGTTCGCGGTAGAAAATGAACATGGATTGACACGGAAATGCAGTAATTTCACAATAATGTATACTAATTAAAGCCTACTGTGTTTCAAATGTAACATATGTTTTTGGCTAGGTTTAAAACAAGAAAAAGAGCACCTTTAGATAAACATAATACAGGTCCTTCTCAAAAAAATAGCATATTGTGATAAAAGTTCATTATTTTCCATAATGTAATGATAAAAATTTAACTTTCATATATTTTAGATTCATTGCACACCAACTGAAATATTTCAGGTCTTTTATTGTTTTAATACTGATGATTTTGGCATACAGCTCATGAAAACCCAAAAGCATATTTCATCCGACCAATAAAAGAAAAGTGTTTTTAATACAAAAAAAGTCAACCTTCAAATAATTATGTTCAGTTATGCACTCAATAGTTGGTCGGGAATCCTTTTGCAGAAATGACTGCTTCAATGCGGCGTGGCATGGAGGCAATCAGCCTGTGGCACTGCTGAGGGTGTTATGGAGGCCCAGATGCTTCGATAGCGCCTTAAGCTCATCCAGAGTGTTGGGTCTTGTGTCTCTCCACTTTCTCTTCAAAATATCCCACAGATTCTCTATGGGGTTCAGGTCAGGAGAGTTGGCAGGCCAATTGAGCACAGTAAAACCATGGTCAGTAAACCATTTACCAGTGGTTTTGGCACTGTGAGCAGGTGCCAGGTCGTGCTGAAAAACGAAATCTTCATCTCCATAAAGCTTTTCAGCACATGGAAGCATGAAGTGCTCCAAAATCTCCTGATAGCTAGCTGCATTGACCCTGCCCTTGATAAAACACAGTGGACCAACACCAGCAGCTGACATGGCACCCCAGACCATCACTGACTGTGGGTACTTGACACTGGACTTCAGGCATTTTGGCATTTCCTTCTCCCCAGTCTTCCTCCAGACTCTGGCACCTTGATTTCCGAATGACATGCAAAAATTTGCTTTCATCCGAAAAAAAAAGTACTTTGGACCACTGAGCAACAGTCCAGTGCTGCTTCTCTGTAGCCCAGGTCAGGCGCTTCTGCCGCTGTTTCTGGTTCAAAAGCACACGCCTGTGCACGGTGGCTCTGGATGTTTCTACTCCAGACTCAGTCCACTGCTTCCGCAGGTCCCCCAAGGTCTGGAATCGGTCCTTCTCCACAATCTTCCTCAGGGTCCGGTCACCTCTTCTCGTTGTGCAGCGTTTTTTGCCACACTTTTTCCTTCCCACAGACTTCCCACTGAGGTGCCTTGATACAGCACTCTGGGAACAGCCTATTCGTTCAGAAATTTCTTTCTGTGTCGTTACCCTCTCGCTTGAGGGTGTCAATGATGGCCTTCTGGACAGCAGTCAGGTCGGCAGTCTTACCCATGATTGCGGTTTTGAGTAATGAACCAGGCTGGGAGTTTTTAAAAGCCTCAGGAATCTTTTGCAGGTGTTTAGAGTTAATTAGTTGATTCAGATGATTAGGTTAATAGCTCGTTTAGAGAACCTTTTCATGATATGCTAATTTTTTGAGATAGGAATTTTGGGTTTTCATGAGCTGTATGCCAAAATCATCAGTATTAAAACAATAAAAAGACCTGAAATATTTCAGTTGGTGTGTAATGAATCTAAAATATATGAAAGTTAAATTTTTATCATTACATTATGGAAAATAATGAACTTTTATCACAATATGCTAATTTTTTGAGAAGGACCTGTATATATGCACTTTTATGGAAGCAGAAAACAAAGTTCATGAACTGTGCAATTGCTTGTAATAAAGATTTAAATGCAAAAGGCACGAGAGTCGACTGTTTCTGCTAGTGGTGTTTTAATCTTAAATATTTGCGATATCCTAACAAGAAAAGTGGGCTAGTTGTTGTTTAAATGTTTTGCCGCTTGCTTGAGCAGCTTATTATACAAACCTAGAAGTCAAATGCATGAATAATATGTTGTTTATATTCATTGCATTTAAACTAATATGATTATGAAATAGTGTTACTGTTCTGTGATAAGAGTCACAATGCTGAAAATAATTTTTTATTTTTATTTTTACATGATTTGAAATATAAAATAATGAACAAATGTTGTGTTTGTGGACTAAGCGCAGTTCAAACAAGTCCTGTGTGAAATCACAATGAGTCCTTGCTGCTTCTGCACCACACGGACTGCATACGCACTGCAGACAGAGTATGTGTGAAACAGGCGTGAGTCTTGTCGACGTTACCACTGGGAAGCTTCTTAAAAGATTTTCTTTCCCTGAAGCAAACCCGGCGGCTTCATAGCTGCATCCATGTTAGCACGTCATGTTTGATGTGGTAATTTCACAGTAGGCATACACACAGGTTCGAAGACCCGTTCTCACCCCCTACAGTGCAATTCGGCTAGGTAGCCTATAGATCCGCTCTAAAACATCAAGGTGAAATCATCATAGCTTGTGTAGTATAGACCCAGCTCCCAACCCAACTTTGAGAATAGATTAACAGCGATATTTTTTTTATCGCCCGATAAGAGTCTCACGTTAACGCAGCACGTTAACGCCAATAACGGCCCACCACTAGAGTAAATATTGATCATCTACAGTATCATTGTATCAATTTCTGTTATGAACTCAAAACCTCCTCGTGAGAAAAACACTGCATTGTGGGCTAATAAACATCAAAGAACTACAAATCAATTCACATTTGTTAAATAAATTTACTGCGGTACAGCACAGTACCTTGAGTGAGTCCAGCGTGGATGAAGGACATCAGCACTAAAAACAGAAGAAACAAGAATATGATGCATTTTCATTCATTCAAATAAATGCAAATAACTGCATGAACTGAAAGTGTCTTTCTGTGTTTGAATAAGCAACGTCAACATCACACACAATGATATCACTCGTGAACTGATACAAGAGTCGATTCACTGATGGATTCACTGCTGCCCAGAGAAGCACTTTCAACCACAACATACAACACATGACCATATTCTCATCGACCAATGTGACGTCAGTTTCTGCAGTGCAACATGTTGTTAATGTAACCGATGATATTCAGAGAGTTAAACGACTTGGCACAATCTGATTGGTTCATGCTGCATATGCAGCCAATGTGCTTAATTCCTTGCTTTTATATGGCTGGCTAGCATTCACTAGAGATTCCTCCAGTGCACTTTCAGAGTTTCTCTGAAACCCTCCACCTTCCCCAGCTCCACCTGTATAGATCTGCTATGGATTATTATATATGCTATTTGTGCAGCAGCAGTATGTCTTAAATGCTTATGGCACCGTATCGCCGTATGCATTGAAAGTAGCAAGTTCCTATACTTGCTTGCAGCAGCAATAATCTACAATTACAGCAATAACCAACAGCAGCAGCAGCAGCAGTGTAGTAAATCTATTCTAAGACCAAATACATTGACATTGACATATCTATCACCATGCTAAAATCATTTGAGAGCTGTTTTGATTGAACTATAGTTGTGTATAATCATATGCTATCTATATAACTGTATATAATACACATTTTAAAAATGTATTGCATACCTGTTGCTGCCATTATAAAGACCCATTTTGAATGTTTACATGATTTTCTTCTATTTCTGCTCTCACTTGCTGTGGTGGAGCCAGGGTCGTCCTTTGGGTGGTGCAACTGTTCGGTCACACTGGGCGCCATGCTTTGGGGGAGCAGTTACTGTATAAAATATTGTTCTTGTAAATACTTTACAGCATTTCAGAAATAAATATGCATGGAAATTACAGCAAAGTAATTACTGTACGGTGTTCGGCAGTGGTCAGAAAGGATTTAAACTTAATTTTAAATAATTTTCATCTTGTAAACTCAGGGATGTGGATTCAGATGGCAACTTAATTACAACACAACCCTGGTGTTTGTCAAAAACATTCAGTAATTTGGCAAAGGATTTTTACGCAGGTGGTAAAGGGGGAAAACCCCTGACATTCTGGATTAGGACAGCAATAAAATCACTGACTACCTCTTGTAAATGGTGAAAATAACTTATGTTCCCATGAGAAACAATTACTGTCAAAATAGGGCTCATGACAAAAATTATATCATAGTAAACAAAAATTCACTATTGTGTTAAGACATGTGTGAACACGTTACATGCAGTAATATGGTTAACCTTTCTCACCAATGATTATTCACTGGAACAAAACACTGATAACCACTGATAAGCTACTACTAAATATATTGTAGAAACTTAATTTTCTGTAAAGCTGCTTTGCAACGATTTGTATTTTGAAAAGTGCTATACAAATGAACGTGAATTCAACTGAATTGAACTGAAAAACAAGCTAAAAAAAAACACCTAAACAAATGAGGTCAAAGTGTTTGAGATGCACTCAGCCGCACTTCCTGTTTGATGTTGGTACCATCAACTTAAGGCTGACTTGTACTTCTGCATCGGAACTACGCCATAGCCTTTACGCCGTAGGCTTTGCGTCAGTTTTAATTTATACTTCTGCATCGTTGTCCGCATCGACGTGCAGTACACATGCAAACCGCTAGTCTGCAGTGTCCATGTTGATGGTGTAACCAGAAGACCATGACAAAAGCCGAAAAAGAAGCGGCTGGTCAGAGAAGCATTATAGCCGTGACGGTGGCAAATAAATATCAAGTCATTAAATCATTATTTAAAATTACAAAAGGAGACAACAACGGAACAGGAGAAGATGGCATTCTTTCCATCTCCACAAAGACTTCTACCACGGCAGATCAACATTGTTTGGCACGGACAACTACTGATGTATAATGCTATTTAGTATAATAGTCTAAATGATAAGACATTTGTTCTTTGCTTTGCTTTATTTTATATAAGAAGGTGTAAAATTAAAATACATTAAAGTGCACATAAACACACAAAACTCAAGTACATACAGAGGGAGGGATTCTAGCAGATCAATCACAATGCTTGCTGTCCGCGTAGAATTGAAGCGATGTTAGATTTGTGGAGAGGTGCACGTCAGGTCACGCCGTACTACACATAGCCTACGCCATAGCTACGCCGACGCAGAAGTATAAATCAGCCTTTAATTGTGACTTTACAGTGTACCCAAAAATAATTTAGACACTTAGGGTGTTTTCACATAAAGTATTTTTAAAGGGGTCATATGATGTTTGGTTTAATAAAATGTGTTTATGCAGTTTAATGTTAAAAAAAAACTTTATTTTCCACATACTGCACATTTTTGTTTCTCCTCTATGCCCCACCTTTCTGAAACGTTTCGATTTTTACAAAGCTCATCGTTCTGAAAGGCGAGGTGTGTTCTGATTGGCCAGCTATCCAGTGCATTGTGATTGGCCGAATACCTCAAGCATGTGACGGGAATGTTACGGCCCTTGTCATGTTGTGATGCCTTGGCCCGGTGCAACAAGACAAATACATAAAAAAAAAAAAATAAACGAGGCATTTGTTGCATCCAGTGGGGACATAATTACTCATTATAATGACTTATACTGTCTTTGTACGCATTGTGTTGTGTTTTGCGCTGCGTAAACATAAAATCATGTCTGCATTTGTGATTGGAGAAATGACAAACAACAAGCGCTACTCTACACTGCTCAAAACTCATGTTTGAATCATAAGTGGCATATTCTTTAAATATGAAAACATACTTACAGACTGTGAGTCAGAACAGCCGGCATTGTACTCTACTCTACCAGGATCAGGAAACAGTCCTCCATAAAAACCACTCCACACATCTGAATATTTGGGTTGAACTTTTCTGGAACAGTGATGTAAATGCAACTTAACCACTGATTTCTAGTCATGTCCTCTTTTCGAAGGCCAAATAAAGCATTTTCGCTTTTGCAACGAAACACACAGCATTTTCACAATATGGTGGCGGCGGTGGCAGCAACAATAAAGTTACGCCTTCTTTCTTTGTGTGAACATTTGGATGGTGTTATGCAAATCTTCCCACATCATGACGTAGACATGTTGGGGTGTGTTTGAACAAGGCGTTTTAGAAGGGCTTGGAAGAGTCTTAACTTTTATAAAGAATGTCTCTTTGGTTTTGCGACTTTAGTCTTTGCAACTTTAGGGATCTTATCTATTCATGAACAAATTGTAACACTCCAAAGCGAAATGAAAACTTGAAATCACATCATATGACCCCTTTAAATCAACCAAACTCAGTTCAGTTAAAGTGAAGCAGAAAAGAAAACTGCTGCAGGTGACCTCCGTGCTTTCAGAGTTCACAATGTAAACAGGCTGATACAACATATTCATATTTGCAGTATATCAAAACAAGTGGCCTTTAATTTAACTAAATATACTAAAAAAACATGATAATAAATGTTATGTATAATAATATTTTTTCAAACTGGAGTCCAGAGTCTTTCTGATAGTCAAGCATTAGTGGAACATGTTTATTTATACAGGTCTATAAACATGAGCAGAACTGACTTCAAACATCCACTAAAAATTATTTTGAAAAAAAAAACTGATT
This sequence comes from Cyprinus carpio, assembly GCF_018340385.1. NCBI lineage: Eukaryota > Metazoa > Chordata > Actinopteri > Cypriniformes > Cyprinidae > Cyprinus > Cyprinus carpio. Next base: position 5,750,010 of record NC_056603.1, read on the forward strand.
AAAAATGAGTGAAAAAGTGTCTCAGAAAACAGAAGTTAGATCTAAAAAAAGCTTGAGCATCATTTGTTGGCACTTGGTTGGACATGTTGTGTGTAAAGGGATAGTTCACCCAAAAATGAAAAGTCTGTCAATAATTACTCATTCTCATGTTGTTCTAAACCAATACGACCTTCGTTCATCTTTGGAACACAAATTAAGATATTTTTGTTGAAATCCAAGAGCCGAGACCCTTCATAGACAGCAAGGTAACTACCATGTTCAAGGCCCAGAAATGTAGTAAGAACATTGTTATAATAGTCCATGTGACATCAGTGGTTCAACCGTAATTTTTATGAAGCTACAATAATACTTTTTGTGTGCAAAGAAAACAAAAATAACAACTTTATTCAACAATTTCTTCTCCTCCGTGTCAGTCATTCAGGAGAGTACAAGGACGCATGCGTGTGATGCTGCTGATGCAGGAGCCGGTGTTCTGATGTAGAACCATCTCTCTCAGTTCATCATCTCTTTTTTCTGGTTCAAATAAATAAGGCTGGGCAAAAAATTGAAAGTCATCATGTGTGTTGAAATTTTCAGACATGTTTATGAATACTGTTTTATAGCCACAATGTGCATCTTCTTCTGCTGGTAAAGAAGGTGCAGCTCATGCAGGTTCTACAACGATTATTTTCATTTTCTTTGCACAAAAAAGTATCCTCATAGCTTCATAAAATTACGGTTGACTATTGTAATGATGGCATTACTACGTTTCTAGGTCTTGAATGTTTCCGTTGCCTTGCTGCTTATTGATGGTCAGAAAGCTCTCGGATTTAATAAAAAAGATCTTGATTTTTGTCCCGAAGATTCAGAAGGTCTTATGGGTTTGGAACAACATGAGTAATTAATGACAGAATTTTCATTTTTGGGTGAACCATTTAAGTGTGACTTAGCTGTCCAAATACTTTAACATAAACTTTAACATGTCATCACACTGAATCTGAACAATAAAGAATACAATCTGCAGTCGGCACTGATAGCCTTGTGAGCAGTGTGCAAACATACAGCGCCGTTATTGTGTTAATCCTGACACAAGGACCTTTTCTGATCCAACACCATACCCCCCCAACCCCACACACACACTTGACTTCCTGTCAATTATTCCTGTCACAAACCCTCCAACCCACAGCACAACCTAATGAAATTGATCTTTAACTCAATACATCATATTAGAAACAGAAAACAGAAGAAAGTGTAAAAGAGGACAGCCAGCTCAGTTCCTGGAGGTCTGCAGGTATTCAACTGAGTTTTGCATCCCAGGTATAGAATACTTTCAGAGAATGAGAGCCAGTGCACCGGACCCCATACTGACACATTAATAAATAAAACAGACACTTCCTGTTTAAACAGTCATTTCACACTAGAGAGAGATGTATGTTACACCACCTGTCAATATTTTTGATTTTATGACTTTGACCTTTTGACCCGCCCCCTCCCCCATAACATCTGTTTGTAATATAGACACCGGACCTCCGCACAATGACAGCTTCTTTATAATATATCATTCTTAGCTGTTGTACTGTGGATGTGTTATGACATCTGTTTGTGATATATCATGAAATAAGATAGTGGTTATGTCATCTATTTGTTGCGGTCACCTATTTGTAATATAGACGCTGGACCTCTGGTATGCGTCGCGACATCTGTTTAAATCAGACTGAAGGGTACACATGTGCTCTTAGCCGGTGTCATGTTAGAGCAGAGGTTTTGCTCATCCTACACGGCTGTGAGAAAGAGATATTGGTTTAAGGACAATTTGAAAAATAAGTAAAAGAATATAAATTTTAGGTGATAAAAATTCATGTTGATTTATTGTTATGGACATTGACAGTGTTGTCAATGCATTTTTTATGTTTAAAAAGGAGTCAATAAATGAGTAATATAAAAGAGGAAAATATTGCCAGAAAATGACACAAACACACACACACATACACACACACACACACACACACACACACACACACACACACATTTTAATGGTTGTTTTTCTGATTCTCAGCAATATCAAATATAGGGTTAAATAAAATACATAACGTTGTATACTGAATTGAAAACAAAGGAATAAAAACGTTCAGCTTGATGAACAAAAAAAAAAAAAAAATCGATAAAAATAAGAAACTTTGAGTTTAATGAAAAATTGTCTTACATTTTCAGAGAACCTCAAATGAGATTATAGCAAATAGTTTTAGCTGAATTAGAAAAGCATAGAGCTTCTCACAGGGGTGACAGGAGTGTGAAAATGGAGCAACATGCACTGATGGCATGATGGTGGGCCCACCGTTTAAATCGCAGATAGATTTAGATGAAAAAATATGGCACAGCTGTAACCACATCTGTCCAGCGACACCAATGCTGTCACAACATTAGAAACTCAATTCCTGCTAGATCCTGACCATAGCACTATGTTTCATGAGGCGTCAGCGGCCTCTTACACAATGCCGGTTGATAGTTTAAGCTGAATTCAGAGTGCAGAGAGTTTCACCTCCTCTGTGAAATGAGAGGTGGGAGGGGGAGCAGAACAGCAGACGGGCAGACTGAGAGGGGATCCTTGAGTTTCTACATTATATTTAGAACCTTACATATTCATATTTACAATATATTAATTATTTTTATACAGTATCATCCCCTAAACCTACCATCACAGTAAACATTCTTTCATTCATTTCTTCATTCATTTCATCATAAACACATTTGCATTGTTATATCAGTGTAATATCCATGCTAGTATACAACTTTGTGTTCTGATAAATCATATAAACAAGCACGCACATAAACATTACAGGCTAAACAAGCTTTGTTTTTCTTACTATTACTCTCTGTTAATTAAAGTGATAAAATATAACTTAATATAACTTAATTCCCACCACATTTCTGATATTATCTATCAATCTAATCTAATCAGTTTGATTATTCGCTTTTATTCTAAATCCGCCAGTGCAGCGCACCGGCAGCACGTTAGCATTCGTTAGCTTGTAATTAGCATTTCCATTCGAGCCTATCGGTGTTTTCTTTTCTTTTTCTTTTCTCCTCTCCACTCTTTCACAACATTTCTTTTCTCTCTCACTCCGGTTTTTCACAAGTTCATCAAACAACTGTGGTAAGAATATTTCATCAAGCACGGTGAGTTATGGCTTCTCCTGCTATTGTTATTTGCACCACTTGCCACATGTATAGTTTATCTCTCTCTGTCAACAACGAGGGATTCACATGTGATAAATGCAAGGAAATAATTAGGCTGACAGAGAAGATTTCAGAATTAGAGACATGCATCCAAACTTTAATTGAGGACAGTAAGAATGTGAGAGCTCTAGATACGGTTTTGGATGCGTATAGCTCAGGGAGTCCTGTACATTGTTCGGTTCCAGTGCATCTGCAGCATCTTGGCAAATTTAAAAGTGCTGGCTAATGCTAAACGTAAATACAGTAAGATTGTTGTTCACGCCGGCGCTAATGATGTTCGACTTCGCCAGTCCAAGATCACTAAAAATAACATTAATGAGGTGTGTGAACTTGCAAGCATGATGTCAGACACTGTAATATGCTCTGGTCCCCTTCCTGCTTACCGTGGTGATGAGACACATAGCAGATTGTCATCACTCAATGGCTGGATGTCTAAGTGGTGCCCGCAGAATAACATAGGTTCCAAAGACAATTGGATGAGCTTTTGGGACAGACCTGACCTGTTGAAAAGAGATGGTCTTCATCCCTCCTGGGGTGGTGCCGCTCTTCTCTCTAGAAATATGGCACATAGTCTTAGAGTTTGTACTTGACTAACTGGGGCCCAGGTCAGGAACCAGAAAGACTGGCTAAACCGACCGTCTGCTAGCCGCCTCCAGTCACAGAAGTCAGTTAATTATCAGGGCATAGAGACTCTTTCACCTAGATATCACACTATAGAGACTGTGTCTGTTCCCCGAACTAGAAAATACAAAAAACGTCCAAACCAATATAGGAGTAACAATTTATTTGAGGTTCAACAAATAAAAAAACAGATGCTATATGGATAAACAACTGATAAAGCCTGGCTTATTGAATATCAGGTCCCTTTCTACGAAAACACTTTTTGTAAATATGATCACTGATCATAATCTAGATGTGCTCTGTTTGACAGAAACCTGGCTAAAACCTGATGATTACATTATTTTAAATGAGTGTGTCTGTTAGCCTAAAGATCAGTTTAATTTAGCAAAACAATCATTTCAGGGACATGGCGAGTTACAGGCTAATGTTATTTTTTCTTCTTCTGTGCATTATAATGAAGGCTTTGCAAAACTGTACAGCGTTTTTAGTTTTTAAACAACATACTCCGTCCTACACTAACTACACACACATTTCCTATCATGGATGTCTATGAAAGACGATCGAACTAATCAGAGTAGGTATGGGGCGGGGCGACACGTGCAGCCCCGTCCCAGGTGCCGCTCCGCCTTGATCTGCAGGCTGCAGCCGGGTACTTCTCGAAAAAATTACAAAATTTTATTAAAACTTTAATCTTTTAACACATCACCACAGCTTTTTGGATTTGAATGCTTCACAAATTGAATATTTCACATACTTATGCAATGAACCATTTATTTATTAGCCAGAGCTGTGTACAACAGCAAATGCAGATCGCCAGGTGTGGTGGGCCAAGAACATAAATAAAAAGCCATGGTAATATACCTAAAGTTATCTAACTATCATAAATACTATTTAGACTGTTTAAATTTAATAAACAAAAGCATCTCCCTCCACACATTTCTGTGTAAAATGTATTGAGGTTTATTCATGCATTCATTAAGTGGAAAGGTATTTTATAGTAAGACATAAGTGTCATGAATTTGGTCTAGGAACTTTCGTTCACTCATCACCAGAGGTCACCCGCTCACTACATGGACTCTTGCACCATACCCACTGTTGCACTTCACCCCAGACTACAGTTCCCATCATCCATTGCAGTGATTACACACATACAGCTGAGGACACTGATTACACACACACAGCTGTATGCACTGATTGCACACAGCTGTAACCCATCACACATTTACACTATAACACTCACTTAGATCACTTTCAAACTGCTGAGTATTGTTGGGCACATATCTCTCTCCAAGTGATTGCAAGCCATTCCGTGTTTGATTTCATAGTCTTATCTTAGTTTCTAGTTTTCATAGTTTAGTCTTTTTCCTGCCTTGCCATGTTTCTCGTTTTGACCCTTTGCTCTGGATTCTGGATTACCCCTCTTGCTTAGCCCTCTGGATATTGTTTGTTCATGGAAGACCCACGCTTGCCCTAGGAATATTCTTTGTCTTGCCCTTTATATACCTGTTTGCCAGTGTTTGACCCATGCCTGTTACGACCATGTCTCTGTGTAATAAAACCTTGCACATGGATCTGCACGTCTCATGACTTGTCATCCCTATTACAGTGACGTCTGTTTTTATATTGTTTATCAACAGTGTACATTTTTATATTGTTTGCATTAACTAGCCGAGTAGACAGATATGAATGTTTATTCATAACCATACTGGAAATAAGTAAATATTATTCAATCTGACTCCAGTTTCACGTGATCATTAAATTTGGGCAATATTTCTACCAAAAGCTGATCACAGATATCGATTATTTATTAATTTAAATATTTGAGTATTCTGGATATCCCATACTTTCAATTATTCGTTCATTAGGGACCAGGTATCGCATAGGAATTACACTCAGCTGATAGTGGATTCACGGACACAAACTCGTCAGTTCCAAACTTATACTCAGAGGATGCAGAGTGGATATAATACCTTTAAGTGAGCTACACCCTGCATGTTCATAACAAAAAGTGTATTTTTTCCTATAACCACGAGAGCTACACCATGTTAAGTCAGCAACAGTCAGAAATCTGAAGCACCTAATGGTGTTCCCCATGGTTCATCCATTGGTGCTGCAGTATGAACTGTCCTGAATGCAGATTTTGCGAAAATACAACTACACATTAATCTACTTGAAAAATTATTTAAGAAGAGATCAGAATAAATCCAATATAAAAATTTATTATTAGTCGGGTAAAATTATATCATGCCAATTACATAATTAAACAATCAGAAACCAATTTAGAAAAAAAGCTAATGCAATTGTGAATCACATTGTAGCTGGTGGAAATCCACTCCTGTACATAGACACTGTAGCCATATGAGAAACAGCCAAGAGTTCCACGCAGGAGACAAACAAATTTAACATAGTCACACATGTAACAGTTATCCTAATTTAAGACACACGGTCTAAAATGCATAGCAAAGCACTCAGGTGTTTTAGAGAATAAACTTAACTAGCTTATGTGCACATGTAGTAGCACAAACAACTATATAGTGTGCTCTATGGGAACAATGTGTTTAACACAGTTACATTTTTAAATCATACCTGATAGCAGAGAGACACACAGCAGTGAGAGTTCTGGTGCAGAGCTCCAGAGACTCTCACACAATGCATGGGGTTTTTTCTGACTGCAGAATCCCCCCATATTGTTTTGTCACTTCCCTTAAATACTCAGACCAGACAACAAAGAAATCTTCAAATCAGTTGTAAAAACATAAAAGTCCTTTTGGTTCTTTGGGTTCCCGTGGTCACATCAGGGTCAGACCTGGCTGGAGTTAAACATTCTCAAAGACCCCTAAAGGGACACACACACCCTTCTCAGCAGAACACAATTCTACAAAAGTTCTCAATCTTTCTTATAATACAAGTGACTACTGTGAAATTGAGAGCAATTTACCAATCGCACAGAGACCTTTAAAATGATACTTAAAATGAAGTGGATTTTATTTTATTTTTTACAAGATATAACATGGCATATGGATATTCTTGCTTTTGGGGGAGAAGAGTGAGAGTCAGAGGCAGGGAGGGGAGAGGAGAGGGAGGAAGGGGGTCGTAAATAAGCAAGGAATTAGGTGTTGAAGATTTAAGATCATATTTTGCTTTTTTAATTTCATTTGTTTTATTGAACTGACGATCAAGATTAAAGGAAGATATTTTTATCAGAAAACGGAGTACGTGGATTGTTTTATTGGACGTGTATAAGGACGTGTTTGACACGAAGATATGTGGAGGTTTTATGGAACAGTGGATCTTGCAGTACATGTTATGTGGAGTTTCGCTGGAAACGGACGTTCTAGGATTACCTCGGAAGCGCAGCCTTATCTACCCGCAATCTAATGGCGCAGTTTCTTTGGAGAAGATTTCTGAGGTAAAAAAAAATGTAAACGTGATACTGCACAGTTCAGCAAATGATATAAGGACAATTAATCATTCATTTTGATGCTTTAAACTAAGAATGGATGAAAGTATGAAGATAAATGAGGATTGCACTAGTGCTAAAAGGCCAATAAAAATGACGGAGAAAGCAAAGGAAGAAAGATTGCAAAGGCTTTTGCAGTCAAGGAAAGCTAAACTTGCTCAGCTCACAAGTAAATCTAAGGAAACTGAACAACTTATGGATGATTCTGCACATATTGACATTGTTCGATCTAAACTGGAAACTGAGTACAAACATTTGTATAAAGACTTCTGTCAGCTGAATCATGCTGTTGAGGAGTACATGTCTGATGAAGATTATGCAAAGGACCAGCATACATGGTTTAAACCAAGAGTCAGCTCATGTGAAAGATTTATTAATGCATTTAACAAGTGGATGAAACAGGTTGCAGAAAATGCTGAGCGAGCAATACAGTGTGATCTAGAACTGAATCCTGATGATAGCATTTCCACTGTGTCAGTGACTTCCAGTAAGAAACATAAGAAACATGGGTCAGTAGATGGCAGATCTACAACTTCTTCTGCACGAATATCTGCTGAAGCAGAAAAGCTGCACTGCTTGTTAAACATGCTGCATTGAAGAAGAAACAAGCTATTGAACGACAAGAGGCTGAACTAAAAGCTAAAAGGGTAGAATTTGAGCTAGAAGTTGCGCTTGCAGTGTCAGATGCTAAGATTAAAGTTATTAAGCAGTATGAAAGTTGTCGGTCTCTTTAGCAGTAAGTCACAAGGGAATGGATCTGGAAACAGGTAGCATAACGCCTCGTGAAGATGTACTGAAACAGGAAAGTCTGCTTGATAATGTTTTTCAACCTCTTAGGCCACAGTCAACTAATAACTCCATCCCAAATGAGCCTTCTACAGGTAGAGAGGGAAACGTAGTTGGTACATTATGTAATGCTATGGAGGGACAAGCCAGCATGACTGAGTGCTTAGTGAAGCATCAAAAAATGTCCATGCTTCCTTCAGTTGACATACCTATTTTCAAAGGAGATCCTCTCGATTATAAGCTGTTCATTCGGGCCTTCGAACATGGCATTGAAGATCGTACCGATAATAATAAAGACTGTTTGTACTTCATGGAACAGTACACGACTGGAAAGCCTAAGGAACTGGTTCGTAGCTGTCTACATATGAATCCAGCAGAAGGCTATCTTAAGGCAAAGCAGCTTCTGAGAGAGCATTTTGGAAATAAGTATCAGATTGCAGACCCATACATGAACAAAGCTCTACACTGGCCCTCCATCAAACCTGAAGATGGAGAAGCACTTCACTCCTTTTCATTGTTTCTGTCAGGATGCTGCAATGCAATGTCAGATATAAGTTACATGGAAGAGATGGATAATGCAGCAAATCTGAGAGCCATCTTGGTTAAAATTTCCATTCAAATTAAGAGAAAAATGGCAATCGGTGGCATGTGATATTCAAGAGAAGCGAAATGCTAGAGTGAAGTTCAAAGATTTAGTTGATTTCATTAATAAGCAGGCAAGGATTTCTATCCATCCAGTGTTTGGAGACATAAAAGATAGTTCAACAGCTAAAGGACATGCTAAGTCACAAGCAGAAGCAAGCGCTTATAAAAAGGCTGTAACAAAAAGGGTCTTCACGACTAGTGCTGTACCAGTTGACAAGGTTAAAGATGATGACAAACTTGCAGTTCAAAGATCGCAAAATAAAAATGTCAGCAACCAGAAGAAACCATGCCTTTTTTGTAAAGTACTGCAACACAATCTGGAATCCTGTAAAAGATTGAGAAGTAAGACACATCAAGAGAAAACTGACTTTTTGCGAACCAAAGGATTGTGTTTTGGCTGTTTAAAGCATGGTCACATGAGCAAACAATGCAAAGATAGAATGAGCTGCAGTGAATGTTCTTTGCCACATCCAACCATACTGCATATGAAGTCAAAGGAAACTGCTTGTCTTCAGGAAGACAAAAATGGATAGCTGTGAAAGACAGTCTGTTATAAGTGCACTAGTCTGTGCAAAACAGGACACAAGTGGAGACGAAGATACCTGTGAGACTGAGTGTACTTTGTCAATTGTTCCTGTACAAGTTAAGACTACTAAAGGTACACATCTGGTCAAAACGCATGCCTTTCTCGACCCAGGAAGTTCAGATACTTTTTGTACAGAAGCGTTGATGTCTGAGCTGAAAGTGAATGGAAGAAAGATTGATATACTTCAAAACTCACATAGTATCTGGGTTGGAGATTAGTAGTCTAGATGGTGACGAGTTTGTTCCACTTCCTGACGTCTTCACACAGAAAACAATTCCAGGTCACAAGAGTAACATTCCACAGCAAAAGGATTTGGAGAGATGGCCGTATCTTAAAGAGGTTTGTCTTCCTAGCATTGAAGCAAAAATTGGACTACTAATAGGAGCTAATGTGCCTGAAGTCATGGAGCCTTGGCAAGTGATTAGTAGTAAAGACAATGGACCTTTTGCTGTTAGAACCAAGTTGGGCTGGACAGTCAATGGGCCTCTCAGGAATAGTAATGATGTCACAAGAAAAGGAAGGTGTGCTCCAGTATCGGTGAATCGCATATCAGTAGCCAGATTAGAAGACTTGTGGCAACAGCAATTCAAGCAGGATTTCCCTGAAGCAGAAAAGGATGATCAAGTGGAAATGTCCAAGGAAGACCTCCAATTTATGAAAATGTTGTCTGAGTCAGCTAAGCTTGTAGATGGTCATTACAGCTTGTGCCTGCCTTTGAAGAACAAGGCTATTCAGATGCCAAATAATTGTGTGGTGGCTGAACAACAGCTCTGAATTTGAAAAGAAAATTCATCAGAAATCCTGATTTCCACACAGATTATACATCTTTCATGAACAGTCTCATCAAAAATGATTATGCTGTTGAGCTCACAGAAGACAACCACAAGAAAACAGATGGCAAAATATGGTACATAGCTCACCATGGGGTGTACCATCCCGTCAAGCACAAACTGAGGGTTGTTTTTGACTGTGGGGCATCTTATCAAGGGACATCATTGAACCAACAACTTTTACAAGGTCCCAACCTCACAAGTAATCTTGTTGGTGTCATTACAAGATTCAGACAAGAAAGGATCGCCTTTATGGCAGATGTGGAAGCTATGTTCCACCAGGTTCGCGTCCATTAAGAGGATTCAAATCTTCTTAGGTTCCTGTGGTGGCCTCACGGAGATAATAATGGAGACTTGGTGGAACATAAAATGGTTGTCCACTTATTTGGCGCTACTTCTTCGCCCAGCTGCGCCAGCTTTGCTTTGAGGAAGTGTGCTGAAGATCATGGCACACTGTTCAAACCTGATGTTGCTGATGCTGTTCTTCGCAATTTTTACGTAGATGACTGTTTAAAGTCCACAGCCACTAAGACACAAGCCAAAGAGTTATATCACGGTCTGCGAGCAATATGTTCCAAAGGGGGTTTCGCCTGGTTTTTCACTTGGTCAAGTGGACAAGCAACGGTCATGCTGTGCTATACCTGATGATGGAGTGGATGATTTGTTTTTTGTTGGTGAAGTGGTGAAGATGGGGTGAGCATTGGGCATTCACTGGAATGTTGAGTCAGACACATTTCAATTCAAAATAGTCATTAAAGATCGTCCATTCACTCGACGAGGGCTGCTCTCGATCGTCAGCTCTATCTATGACCCATTGGGGTTTCTTGCACCTGTAGTTTTACCAGCAAAGATGATCCTGCAGAATTTATTCAGACTGAAAATAGGATGGGATGATGATCTTCCAGAGCAAGCAAAACAAAGGTGGACAGACTGGCTCAGTGGACTTCATCAGCTTGAAGAGTTCAAGGTGAGCAGATGCATTAAACCAGCAGATTTCGGAGAAACTGTTGTGGCACAACTCCATCACTTCACAGATGCGAGTGAAGATGCGTATGGTACAGCAAGCTATCTTCTTCTACGTATTTAACAGGACAAGGTGCACTGTGCACTGATGATGGGGAAGTCCAGAGTTGCCCCTTTAAAAAGGCCTACAATTCCACGAATGGAACCGACAGCTGCGACAGTTGCCACAAAAATGGATCTGATGTTAAAAGGAGGGTTACAGCTGAAACTTAAACCTTCAGTCTTCTGGACGGACAGCACAGCTGTACTTAAATATCTCAGAAATGAAAGCATAAGATTTAGAACATTTGTGGCAAACAGAGTCACAACAATTCTGAAGGCCTCAAAGATCGAACAGTGGAACCATGTTATAACTGGCTCAAATCCAGCAGATTGCGCCTCGAGAGGGCAAAAGGTCAACACTTTTCATGCAAAATGAAAAATGGATCTCAGGCCCAAAATTTCTTTACCAATCCACAGATAAGTGGCCAAAGAGCATGGAAGAAATTTTAATATCTGCAGATGATCCAGAGATCAAGAAGTCTGTGTTGGTCAATTCAATACAGACCCAACATAATAACAGTTCTGTTAGACAACTGATGGATCATTTCTCCTCTTGGATAAAGCTTTGGCGCATTGCAGCATGGATTCTAAATTTAAGACCATGCTGTTGGATCTTGTACAAAAGAGAAAGACACTTACTGCTGCAGAGACTCTAGTCAATTCAAGTAAAGGCAAGCAGATAGTGAACAAAAGGATGGAAGACATCAAAGCTAAATGGAAAGGAAGTAACATTTCACTTGATGATTTGGAGGAGGCTGAGCTTGAAATAGTGAAGTACTGTCAAAGAGAGAAGTTTGCTGAGGAGATATCAGCTCTGCAATGTGGGCAAGCCATAAAGAGGAACAGTTTGATTTACAGGTTAAACCCCCAGTTGCACAGTAAAGTTTTACGCGTTGGTGGAAGACTTAGCAATGCTGCTATGCCAGAAGAAAGCAAGCGTCCTATGATTATTCCAAAGGATCTTCATGTCACCAACTTAATCCTCCAGAATGTTCATGAGAAAACAGGACACGGTGGCAGAAATCACATGATTTCTACACTGCAACAGAAATACTGCATACCAGGTGCCAAATCTGCAATCAGAAAAATGCTTGCAAGATGTGTTATTTGTCATCGTTTACATACCCCACAGGAAAACAAATAATGGCAGATTTACCATCAGACAGGGTGTCACGAGATGATCCACCTTTTACAAGAGTAGGTGTAGATTACTTTGGACCATTCATGGTTAAACGTGGAAGAAGCATTGTCAAGAAATATGGTGTTATCTTCACTTGCTTAGCAATTCGTGCAGTGCACATCTAAGTGGCTTCTTCATTGGATACTGATTCCTGTATAAATGCTATACGTCGATTTGTAGCCAGAAGAGGACAAGTGAAAGTTATCAGGTCAGACAATGGGACCAATTTTGTAGCTGCTGAGCGTGAATTAAGACAATCCATTGAAAAATGGAACAACGAAAAATTCAGGACCATCTCAGCCAGCAAGGAATTAAGTGGGTTTTCAATCCTCCCACTGGGTTTCACCATGGCGGGGCATGGGAGAGACTGGTATGCTCAATAAGAAAAATGCTTAATGCTACAGTTAGAGAACAAGTTATTGATGTGGAATGGCTTCAAACTGTTTTCTGTGAGGTAGAAGCTATAATCAACAGTCGTACAATCACAGCAGCATCAAGTGATACAAAAACCAACATATAACAAAAGTTTGCCTGTTGCAGGAGGCAGAATGAGTAGTGAAGGCAATATGTCTATAAGAACCTAAATTTGTGTTGCTTTGGACTTTAAGAATTTACTTAGGATATTTAAATAATATGGCTCCTTCTGTATACATTTAAGTAATTGTTTCAAAGAGTTTGAGAACAATTAGGGGCCGGTAATGTAGGAGCCTATTTTGATTAGATTCAGTTGTTGAATATTTTTGTTTGAATTTGCTTCATTTGTAATCTTACTTTATTTATGTTACCATTTGGATAAATATTCTGTAAAAATATGTAATATGTTAAAATTGTTTACTGGCTCTTTAAGAATCAAGACTGTGAAGCTTTGCGGCAGTGCGCTCTTTGGAATACAGTGGAGTTGCACAGTTTTCTTTACCGCATCCGTGATATTGAAGATTAAAGATCATATTTTGCTTTTTTAATTTTATTTGTTTTATTGAACTGACAATCAAGATTAAAGGAAGATATTTTTATCAGAAACGTAGTACGTGGATTGTTTTATTGGACACGGAGTGAGTGAAACCAAAAGTGAAACTAAATGCGCACTCACAGGTGTTGTTTACTCTCCTTGAAGATCTCTTTTCCAGATCAGTGTTATTGTTTTATTGCATTGCATGGAGTTCCTGAGTTTTGGCTTGAGGAGTAAATTTCATAAGGAAATAATTTCACTCCTTTCAATTCCATATAGTGGTTATTTTGGAAAAAATCCCAGGTATTTTGAGCAGTAGGATTATAAAAATATGTGCTAATATAAAATTAAATTAAGTAGCCTATATAAAAGAGAAGAGAAGAAACAGTTTGAGCAACAGATAAGGACAGCAGTTTGTAAGTGTTTAGCCTCGTTTTCTCATTAGACTACTGCGTGATCGTCGTTGCTAGGAAAACTTTGCTTTATTTACTGTGTGTCTTACCCTGGTAAATACGTGCCGAAGTGGCGTTTGGTTTTGCATTTGCCTATCGCGGGACTGGCCAGTTTCGGTCTGCTAAATAGGGAGGCGTGACCATAGCCAGTAAAGTAGTACTTAACGAGCTGTTTTGGAAGCGCTTGTCAGAAGAAACAGTTCGAGCAACAGATAAGGACAGCGGTTTGTAAGTGTTTAGCCTCGTTACTCATTAGACTACTGCGTGATCGTCGTTGCTAGGAAAACGTCTTGGTTACGTATGTAACCCTCGTTCCCTGAAGGAGGGAACGGAGACGTTACGAATGGGATCTCGCCCGAGAGCCCAATCACCTTCGAGTGGTACAAAACGAGCCAATGGTACACAAGTACCTTGGTCTGCGGGATTTGCATCGCGAGCTCCACCCCGCAAAGCGGGTATATAAGGAGCAACGCGAGCAACTCGCATTCAAGTCTTCGCTGAGGAGCCGAGCCAGTGACCCGGCCATTCAGCGGGACAGCGATGTGGCAAGGGGACGTAACGTCTCCGTTCCCACCTTCAGGGAACGAGGGTTACATACGTAACCAAGACGTTCCCTTTCAGTCGGTCACGTTCGACGTTACGAATGGGGTCCCTTACAAAACGCCACATGGCTGTCTTCCAGCGACCCTTGTGAGTGATAGCACCCTGTTGTGAGGCCAGCACGAGTGAGGGCCTATAGCTCACACAGAATACACTGGGTAGCATATTCCAGCTGGACGTATGCTAGCAGGCCGCCTGCCCGTGGGAGGACTTACCGAAGGCAGGTATCTATACCAAGGCGGTGATACATAAGAACTCTGAGGTACCCAGCCCGCAGGGTGGAAGTTTCAACGACAGAGCTGGCAAGGGGCTTGCCAAGGGAAAGACACATGCTGCAGAGAGACTTACTGTGGAGATACACATGTGGGATTACCCAGAAAAGGGGAATCACAACACATGGAGGCACCTAGTCCCACACAGGGCTGACCAAAGGGCATGTACGCAAGTGTTGGACATCAACAGTGCTGGAGGTACCCAGGGTTCTGACTGAGGAACTCACCTGAGGGGAATAGCGCACGCATCCAGTCCGTGGAGTGGAATGGCGCAGCAAGCGGATTGACACCGAGCAGGTCCTTACTGGCCCGAAGGGGCGAGTACCCGGGAGGACACGGGCTCTACACGGAGATTATAAAATCTCGCGAATGTGTTAGGTGTCGCCCAGCCCGAAGCTCTACAGATGTCTGCTAGCGAAGCACCATGCGCCAGCGCCCAGGAGGAAGCTACGCTCCTAGTTGAGTGAGCTCTCACCCCTAGGGGGCATGGCAGGTCTTGAGCCTGATAAGCCAGGACAATGGCATCCATTATCCAGTGGGATAACCTCTGCTTGGAGACAGCCTTTCCCTTCTGCTGGCCTCAGTAACAGACAAAGAGCTGGTCTGAGGTCCTAAGGCACCGAGTTCTGTCCACATAGGTGCGAAGCGCACGTACTGGACAGAGCAGTGCCAAGGCTGGGTCTGCCTCCTCCAGGGGCAGCGCTTGCAAGTTCACCACCTGATCCCTAAAAGGAGTGGTGGGAACTTTGGGCACGTACCCAGGCCGGGGTCTCAGGATAACGTGAGAGTTAGCCGGCCCGAATTCCAGGCATGCTTCGTCAACTGAAAATGCCTGCAGGTCCCCGACCCTCTTCACCGAAGCCAAAGCCGTCAGGAGCGCAGTTTTCAAAGATAAAAACTTTAGCTCTACTGAGAGCAAGGGTTCGAAGGGAGCTCTCTGCAGTGCTGATAGAACCACTGCGAGGTCCTAAGAGGGGACTTGCTGAGGGCGAGGCGGGTTAAGCCTCCTTGCTCCTCTCAGGAACCTGATGATCAGATTGTGCCTCCCAAGAGACTTACCTTCAACAGGGTCATGGTGAGCCGAAATGGCGGCCACATAGACTTTGAGGGTGGAAGGAGACAGCCGTGAAGAACACCAAGTGACGAAGAGGTTCCACTTCAAAGCATAGGCGTGTCTGGTGGACTTGGCTCTAGCTGAAGTGATGGTAGCTACCACCTGTGGTGGCAAGGTACCTAAACCTTCCGTGACCCGTCCAGAACCCACACATGTAGGTTCCACAGATCGGGACGTGGGTGCCAGAGGGTGCCCCGTCTCTGAGAAAGTAGGTCCTTCCTCAGAGGAATTGGCCAGGGAGGGGCTGTCGCGAGGAGTACAAGTTCGGGGAACCAGGTCCGGCCGGGCCAAAAAGGCGCAACCATGAGGATCTGCTCCTCGTCCTCCCTGATCTTGCACAACGTCTGTGCAAGAAGGCTCACTGGGGGAAACGCATACTTGCGCAGGCCCAGCGGCCAGCTGTGTGCCAGGGCGTCCGTGCCGAGGGTGCCCTCGGTCAGGGAGTAAAACAACTGGCAGTGGGAATTTTCTGGAGAGGCAAACAGGTCTACCTGAGCGTCTCCGAAGTGTTCCCAAATCAGCTGAACCGACTGGGGGTGGAGTCTCCATTCCCCCGGGGCGAGACTGCTGCCGTGAGAGCTCGTCGGCTGCACGATTGAGCCTGCCCGGGATGTGAATGGCACGAAGCGACCTCAGATGCTTGTGACTCCACAAGAGGAGATGGCGAACGAGTTGCGACATGCGGCGGGAGTGTAGACCACCCTGACAGTTGATGTACGCTACGGTCGCAGTGTTGTCTGTACGGACCAGAACGTGCTTGTCCTTCAGCAGGGCCCTGAAGCGGTGCAGAGCAAGACGTACTGCTAGCAACTCGAGGCAATTGACATGCCACTGAAGTCGGGGTCCTGTCCAGGAGCCCGATGCAGCATGCCCGTTGCACATGGCACCCCAGCCCGTGGCAGAGGCATCTGTTGACACAACAACATGTCTGGACACCGGTTGTAGGGGCACGCCGGCCCGTAGAAACAAGGGGTCCAACCACGGGGTGAAGTTTCGGCAGCAGGCCGGAGTGATGGTCACTCGGAGCGTGCCCTGTTGCCATGCCCATCTCGGGACTCGGTCGTGAAGCCAGTGCTGAAGCGGTCTCATATGGAGTAACCCGAGCGGTATGACTGCCGCCGCGGACGCCATATGCCCCAGGAGCCTCTTAAACAGTTTCAGTGGAACCGCTCTCTTGCCCTCAAATTGTCTCAGGCAATTCAGCAGTGACTGCGTGCGCTCGTCTGTAAGCTGCACGAACATGGCGACCGAGTCTATTTCCATACCGAGAAAAGAGATCCTCTGCACAGGGGAGAGCTTGCTCTTTTCCCAGTTGACCTGAAGACCCAGTCGGGCAAGGTGTCTGAGCACCAGATCCCTGTGCTCGCACAACCGTTCTCGAGAGTGAGCTAGGATCAGCCAGTCGTCGAGGTAGTTGAGGATACGGACACCTTGTTCCCTGAGAGGAGCCAGGGCTCCCTCCGCGACCTTCGTAAAGACGCGGGGAGACAGGGCCAACCCGAATGGGAGAACCTTGTACTGATATGCCTGCCCCTCGAAAGCAAACCGAAGAAAGGGTCTGTGTCGAGGAAGAATGGAGACATGAAAGTACGCGTCCTTCAGGTCGATCGCTGCAAACCAATCCATCGGACGAATGCATTCGAAAATGCGCTTGGGCGTTAGCATCTTGAACGGGAGTCTGTGCAGAGCTCGGTTCAAAGCACGCAAGTCCAGGATTGGCCGTAACCCACGTGTCTTCTTTGGTACTATGAAGTAAGGGCTGTAAAAGCCGGACTTCATGTCGGCTGGAGGGACCGGCTCTATCGCGCCCTTTGCCAGCAGGGTCGCGACCTCAGCGCGCATGACAGGGGCATCTTTGCCCACCATCGTCGCGCGGACACCCCGAAACCTGGGGGGGACGCCGGGCGAACTGAATCGCGTAGCCGAGCCTGAGCGTCCGGATGAGCCAGCGGGAAGGCCTGGGGAGCTCTAGCCAGGCTCCCAGAAAACCGAACCAGCGGGGTCAAGGGGACTACAGGCGTACCCACGGTGGGGCAGCGTGGTGGAGCAGACAGCCCCAGCATGGGAGGCATAGCGTCCCTTAGCGGGGGCGGAGTGCGGGCACTCGTCTGACTCCAAGCAGCAAAGAGGGCATGAGACGGCGAAGCGTTCTCGAGCCGGCTTTGCATGGAAACTGGCAAGGGGAGAGGAGAACGAGAGCGGCGAGGAAGCACGTTGCCAACTGTCGTTCGTGGCCTCTTGGGACCCGGAGGTAGAGGAAACAGCTCTTTTAGTGAAGGTTTGGGTAACAACGGCCGCAGGGCCAGTGGCGGAACAAAATGAAAATGAGAACAAAGGATTCTCCCCCGGCCCTCCTCCGGGGGAAGGAGTGGTCCTGCTACCATCTCCTGACGAGCTGACATCTCCAACTCCGGGTCGCCCGTCTCAGGAATGCCGCTTGGCCTGGCGTTTGGCAGGCTTAGGGGCAGAGACGGGTTGCGCCGCCCTTCTGCGGCCATCTCCTCGCTGCGGCCGGGGGTGAAGGCTGCTGCTGTGGCCGAGCGGGAGTGGAGGAGGCCACAGGGGGGCGCCCTCGGCGACGAGCAGGCTGCGGCGGCTGCGGCGGCTGCGCCGGCGGCGGGGTGAAAGCAGCAGTGGGCCGCCGGGGCAGGATGTGTCTGATGGCCTCAGACTGCTTCTGGGCGGCAGAGAACTGCCGGGCAAAGCTCTCTACTGAGTCACCGAAGAGGCCATCCTGGGAGACCGGGGAGTTGAGGAGCTGAGCCCGATCAGACTCCCTCATATCTGCCAGGTTCAGCCATAGGTGGCGCTCCTGGACCACCAAAGTGGACATCACCTGACCCAAGGAGCGCGCAGTGACCTTCATCGCCCGGAGAGCGAGGTCAGTAGCAGTGCGCGCCTCCTGCAAAACCCCTGGGTCAGCACTGCCCTCGTGCAGCTGCCGGAGCAGCTTGGCCTGATAGACCTGAAGTGAGGCCATGGCATGCAAGGCAGAGGCGGCCTGGCCCGCAGCTCTGTAAGCCTTGGCCACAAGAGTGGATGAGAACTTACAGGCCTTGGAGGGCAGCTTGGGACCACCACGCCAAGCGGAGGCGCTCTGTGGACACAGTTGCATCGCAACAGAACGCTCCACCGGGGGAATCCCAGCATACCCCTTGGCCGCCCCGCCATCGAGGGCAGTGAAGGCGGAGGAAGTACCAGAACGGTTTCGGACAGTTAAAGGTGCCTTCCATGAACTCGTTACTTCCTGGTGCACTTCCGGGAAGAAAGGAACCAGAGGGGGGTGCTGGCGATCCGCATGAGCAGCCCCCAGGAACCAATCATCCAGCTCAAGTCCGATGCTCTCCGCTGCCCGGGAAAGCACGGCCGTCAGCTCGGGATCGGACTCGGACAACGCTGGCACTCCCAAGGGAGGCAACGCAGCCGAACCCTCATCTCCCGAGGACTCAAGCCCGCCTTGTGATGCGGCAATCGACATACAGTCCTCTTCGCGAGCACCGAATGAGATGTCAGGAGCCTGAGAGGGTCCAGCAAACTCATCCGGAAACTCAACCGGCTGCGGCGTATGTGAGGGGGGTGTGGTCCGAGGAGGTTGGCTTGTCGGGGAAGCCCACACAGTAACCCTCAGATCACCCTGGCCACCAGCCGAAGTAGCCCTCTTACAAGAAGAAGAGCTAGAACGGGGTGTGGCAGAGGGGACTCTATACCTTTTAAGGTAATCGAGTCTCAATCTCATGGTCATGTCCCCGCAATGAGAACATGAGCCATCCACGAACGCAGTCTCAGCGTGCTGAAAGCCCAGACACGTGACACAGCGATCGTGACCGTCACGAGGAGCGATGTATCGACCGCACCCAGAAACGCACGGGCGAAATGACATCTTTAGAAAGACGCAAATCGGCCCGTATCTCTTTTTGTGAAAGAAATCTTGCTCTTTCAGAGGTGTTGAAGCACTCAGGGGAACGCGGGAGCTGTCGCAGGAAACCCAGATGAACCGCTGAATCGCGCCGTCACACCAACACCAGCTCTTGCTTGTAACACTCCGGTGATAGCAGCAAGCGATGTGCTCGGCTCCGAAGCGAAAGCTTGAATGCGAGTTGCTCGCATTGCTCCTTATATACCCGCTTTGCGGGGCGGAGCTCGCGATGCAAATCCCGCAGACCAAGGTACTTGTGTACCATTGGCTCGTTTTGTACCACTCGAAGGTGATTGGGCTCTCGGGCGAGATCCCATTCGTAACGTTGAACGTGACCGACTGAAAGGGAACTTTGCTTTATTTACTGTGTGTCTTACCCTGGTAAATACGTGCTGAAGTGGCGTGAAGACCGACGAGTGTAAAGACCATCGACTCTACCTGCGCGACTCCACCGAGCAAGGACAGCGACAGGGCACTTGAGTATTGCTTTTCTTCCTTTCACTTTTTGTACAACTTGCCCTCAAATACTTAGTTTGGTCACTTGTAGTCACTATGTGCTTTCTGATCTCTACTATCACTACTAACACTCGGAGAGCACGCTATGTACGTCGAAGAAAGGCCTGCCCGACAAATCTAAGGCCTGTCTCTCTGACCTCTACTACTACGCTCTCTATTCCAGTTGGTCTCTGGAACTGCCAGTCTGCTGTTAACAAAGCAGACTTCATTTCTTCTTTTGCTACTCACTCCGGTCTCAACCTCATGGCACTGACTGAGACTTGGATCAAACCTGAAGACACTGCCACTCCCGCAGCCCTCTCCACTAATTTCACTTGTTCCCAAACCCCTTGTACGACTGGGAGGGGTGGAAGTACTGGTCTCCTTATATCGAAATATTGGAAATTTGATCTTAAACCACCACCTACAGGTAACGGTTCATTTGAATCACATGCTGTTACTGTAACCCACCCTGTTAAAATCCACTTTGTGGTCATTTATCGTCCCCCAGGTCAATTGGGAAACTTCTTGGAGGAGTTGGACGTGCTGCTATCAAACTATCCTGAAGATGGTACTCCTCTGGTACTGCTTGGTGACTTCAACATCCACCTAGATAAACCCCAGGGTGCTGACTTCAACACTCTGCTCGCCTCATTTGATCTCAAGCGAGTGTCTACTACAGTGACTCACAAATCAGGCAACCAACTGGACCTCATCTACACGCGCTGTTGCTCAGTGGACAACTCTTTAGTTGCTCCACTGCACACCTCAGACCACTTCCTCATTACTTCTAACCTAGCACTTACTCCTGAAGCGACACACACTCCAACACGGGTCACCTTTCGACGGAACCTATGCTCACTCTCTCCATCTCGCCTATCCTCTGTGGTTTCATCCTCACTTCATTCACTCTTGCACTTTTCATGCTCTGGACACGAACAGTGCTACTGACACTTTTTGCTCCACTCTAACCTCTTGCTTGGACAACTTTTGCCCACTGTCGTCTAGACCAGCACACAACACCCCATCTGCCCCCTGGCTGTCCGATGTTCTCCGTGAACATCGCTCTAAACTCAGGGCTGCAGAGAGGAAATGGCATAAATCAAGAAACTCTACCGACCTCAGTGTGTATCAGTCTCTCCTCGCTTCCTTCTCTGCAAACGTCTTCACTGCTAAAACATCATACTACCATGACAAAATTAACAACTGTTGTGATGCTCGGACACTCTTCAAAACCTTCTCTTCTCTTCTTAATCCTCCTCCACCTCCTCCTCCATCGACTCTTACAGCTGACGACTTTGCAGTTTTCTTCACAAATAAGACAAGAACCATCAGTGACCAATTCTCCATACCGCAGACTGAGGATAACTTCACAACGACTAAAGCACACTTTCTCTCCTCCTTCTCTCCACTCTCAGAGACAGATGTTTCCAAACTTATCCTGTCCAGTCATCCTACTACTTGCACACTGGATCTGATCCCCACTCACCTCCTTCAAGCGATTTCTTCTTCAGTCATACATTCACTTGCTCACATTATCAACTCCTCTCTTCACTCTGGAACATTTCCCTCAGCATTTAAGCAGGCTCGGGTAAGCCCACTGATGAAGAAACCATCTCTAAATCCAGCACTTCTAGAAAACTACAGACTTCTTCCATTCATTGCAAAGACACTTGAACGAGCTCTCTATGTTTCTTGTACAGAACAACCTCCTGGACAGCAACCAATCTGGCTTCAAAAGCAGCCACTCAACTGAGACTGCCCTGCTCTCGGTTACTGAAGCCCTGGCGACTGGCAAGAGCAGCTTCAAAATCCTCAGTACTCATTTGGCTGGACCTGTCTGCTGCTTTTGACACCGTTAATCACCAGATTCTCCTGTCCACCCTCAGAAAGATGGGCATCTCTGGAACCGCACTCCAGTGGCTTAACTCTTACCTTTCTGATAGATCCTTCATGGTGTCTTGGAGGGGTGAAGTTTCTAAGTCACAACAACTTGCTACTGGGGTTCCTCAAGGCTCAGTACTTGGACCACTTCTCTTCTCCATCTACATGACGTCATTAGGATCTGTCTTTTCCTATCACTGCTACGGTGATGACACTCAACTCTACTTCTCATTCCAACCAGATGACCCGACGGTAGTTGCTCGCATTTCAGCCTGTCTGAGTGACATTTCTAGCTGGATGAATGACCATCAACTTCAGCTCAACCTTACTAAGACTGAACTGCTGGTGGTTCCAGCTAACCCATTGTTTCATCACAACTTCTCTATACAGCTGGGTTCGTCAACCATAACTCCTTCCAGGACAGCCAGGAACCTTGGAGTTGTGATGAATGATCAGTTAAGCTTCACAGACCATATTGCTACAATTACCCGGTCCTGCAGGTTTGCCTTATACAACATTAGGAAGATTAGACCCTTCCTGTCAGAGCAAGCCACCCAACTTCTTATCCTAGCTCTTGTTCTCTCCAGACTGGACTATTGTAATGCTCTCCTGGCGGGCCTTCCTGCATGTACTATCAAGCCTCTGCAACTGATCCAGAATGCGGCAGTGAGGGTTGTCTTCAATGAGCCAAAAACAGCTCATGTTACTCCTCTCCTCATCAGGTTACACTGGCTACCAGTAGCCACTCGCATCAAATTCAAGGTACTGATGCTTGCCTACAAGATGACCACTGGCACGTCGCCAACATACTTAAGCTCATTAGTTCAATCTTATGCGCCCTCCAGAAGTTTGCGCTCTGCAAGTGAACGACGCCTTGTGGTGCCATCCCAAAGAGGTTCAAAATCACTCTCACAGAGCTTTTTCCTGGACTGCGCCCAACTGGTGGAATGACCTCCCGATCTCAATTCGAACAGCTGAGTCTTTACTCATTTTCAAAAAAAACATCTAAAGACTCATCTTTTTCGCCTGCACTTAACCAACAAATACTAGTACTTACCTTTTCTTTTTCTTGTCTATCATATTCTTAAAAAAAAAAAAAAAAAAACCCTGGCTACGTGTTCTGTACTAGACTAACTGAGACTTTTCATAGCACTTGTATACCGTTGTTGTTCTCTTGTTGATCTGATTGTTTCTATTGTTCTCATTTGTAAGTCGCTTTGGATAAAAGCGTCTGCTAAATGATTAAATTTAAATTGCAAAATCTATCTTTTGGTACTTTTTTACTTAAGTACATACAAAATCGAGTACTTTTGTACTTTCACTTGAGTAAAATTGAAAAAAGGAGTACTTTTACTGGAGTAATATTTTATTATACTTATCTGTACTTTTGCTCAAGTACTTGATTTGTGTACCTCGTCCACCACTGCTCATTTGATATCATTCCTTCCTGTTTTTTGAAACAACTCTTTAAGACCTTGGGACCCAGTCTTCTGTCTATTGTCAACAAATCACTTAGTTTGGGGACCATACTAGTTGATCTCAAACATGCACTGTTAGTTCCATCTCTCTCTCAAGAAGCCAAATATTGACCCTGGAGTTCTTGCTAATTATAGGCCTATCTCTCATTTGCCTTTTCTTTCTAAGATTCTCGAAAAAGTTGTTCAACAACAAAGTTGTTTTGTTAAAAAAACTCCATCTATGAAACATTTCAGTTAGGATTCAGAAATTTTCATAGTACTGAGTCGGCTTTATTAAAGGTGTTAAATTATATCTATATGGTAACTGACCAGGGTTATAGTATTGTAATGGTGCTGTTAGATCTTACTGCTGCATTTGACATGATAGCTCATAATATTCTTATTGCCCGACACGAGTCCTATGTGGGCTTGACGGGAACCATTTTAAGTTGGTTTAGTTCCTATTTAAAGGACTGGAGGCTCTCAGTTCGACTAGGCACCCACATGTCACCAGCTGCTAACCTCCCATGGGGGGTCCCACAGGGATCAATACTTGCACCAACACGTTTTTTCTCTATACATGCTCCCTTTGGGTTCTATTTTCAGGAAACATGGTGTCTCGTTTCACTTCTACGCTGATGATACCTGAATTTATGTGCCACTTAAACACTCTGATAGTAACACCTTTGACACTTTGTTGGCTTATATAAAGGATATCAAAATCTGGATTTCATAAAATTATCCTTTTTGGTCCCACTAGTGGTGTTATTCTAATATATTTTTTTAGTAATTTTTTTGTTTCATAAGACAGAAAATTTGTTTGTTAAATTATGTGTTTTGCTTGACAGTGAGCTGAAACTTGATAGTCAAGTAAATTCTGTGGTTAAATCTTGCTTCTTTCATCTCCATCTTCTCTAAAATCAAGACTTTCCTCACTTTTCAAGACTTTGAGAGAGTTATTCATCTTTTTATATCATCACGTTTAGATTATTTTAACTCACTTTATTGTGAAATGAATACCACTACCTTGGCCCGTCTTCAGTTGGTCCAAAATGCATCAGCAAGACTCTTAATGGGCCTATGTAAATTTACCGTTATCACTCCTGTCTTAACTTCTCTGCATTGGCTGCATGTGCATTTTAGAGTGGAGATTAAAATCCTTGTTTTTGCCTTTAAGTCTTTAAACTACTTAGCTCCCTCATATTTATCTGAACTGCTTTCCTTACATAACCCCTCTCGAGCTCATAGATTGGCTAATCTTAGATTGCTCACTTGTTCCTAGTTTTAAATTAAAGAAAAGGGGTGAACGTGCATTCGCTATATAATTTATTTTTATTTATTTATTGCTGTGATTCTTATTTATTTGCTTCTTTATTTTTTATTTTTTAGTTGAAGTAAGACAATTATTTAAATTCTATTTGTAATCTACAAAACAAAAATTCTCATGTAAAAAATAATATTAGAAACTATTTTTGATTTTATATATATATATATATATATATATATATATATATATATATACGAATGAAAACATGTGGAACACAACATGTTCATATGTTAACGTACTGAACTACAGCTGTGGTTTTTCTGCTGAGAATGTGAGAACTGACTTCACACATAAGCTAAAAATTACACTGAGACAAACTGGCTAAAAATAATTAGGAAAAAATGACGTTAATTCTGAGAAAAGCATGAACATATTTTTTTTTCTTCTTTTTTGGCAGCTGTCACTTGTTTGATATATTGTGTTTAATGCAGTGAAATTCAGTCATTTTTAAGTGTGATTTTTGGAATCTATTTTCAATAAGAGGAACAGAAAGAATGAAAGTGATTGAGAAACTTGTGTGAGAAACTATTTAAAAATACAATACCATACAACACCAAACTCATATTAACACAAATACATCTGATTGAACTGAACTGCTGAAAATAAGAAGAAAGAGTATCACATCATAAACAGCAAAAGCACATGTCCACAGAGCCTCCATCTTTCACAAGCAGCACAGATAAATGCATGTTCTCTGAAACTCTGTCTCTGATCCACACGTAACATATCATCACATTAATCTGAACAATAAAGAATACGATAAACAGCAAGATTCACAGAGCCTCCTACACACAAACATTAATTTATCTTCAGCTGAATACTGTTAATAACAGAAAAACTGAAGATAGAGTAGAATATAATGAAATACTCACAGAGCATGAGAGGCAGTGCACTGGACCCCATACTGACACATTAACAGACTGTTTTAACAGTGATGTTTGCGCTAAATCAGACACTTCCTGTGTTTCAGAGTTCAAGAAGAGATGAGGGAGGAGACACAACTCTACACAGAAACACAAAACAGGAAGAAAAAGAGATCCATTCTAAGATATTTTGCTGCTCTTTCAGTGCATGCAAGTTGTTAAAGCTGTTTTTCTTCTTGAAAATTGTTCTCACACTGCATTATTTTGTTGTTCACAGCCAGAGCTGCACACATTACAGACAGACCAGTGAATAAAGTAAAACCATGAGGTGAATAATGTAGGCCTGTTCACGTAAGTCCTGCTCTTATTTGAGTTATCCTCATGTCAACAATAGCAGCAGCCCGGTTAATGACAACTATTTTACTTTTGCACAATGATTGAGATAATGAACAAGTAATCCAGTGTATCTGTTATTAAATTCTGGCAGAAACCTCTCACTAGAAATGTTGCTTCACCGGCTGGTATTATTGCTGCTTTACTGTCAAATAAAATATAAGAAAACAGATACTCTGATATTAGACAGGGTTTCTAAGAAGGGGAAGTAAATAAAATTGCTGGGAATCTTTTGCTCTTGTGGTAATATTTTGAGGTTTATGAAATTAAAGATGCAGAATAAGAATAACTATCTTCCCCGCTGTGGTTAAAACTATAGAACAGAAAGAGCAGAAGTCAAACTACAATCATCAGCTCAGCCTTTATTAGGCCTCTTAACACTTCTGTCATTTTCTCTCTACACGCAGCTTCTAAAGTTAGCATTGAACAAATAACAACCTGTCTTTTATTTATTTTTTTAATTCATTTTTTTACTACCTAAGACCTATAGATCTATAAACCACACCACTGAAAGAAGCGTCTGCAGAACTGGCTTTGACTGTTAACGCTGAGGGATGTTTCCATTTTTATTAGAGATGGGACATTTGACACTGAGGCTCTAAAGCCTTTTTTACTCTATTAAAGCAGACTGGTTCGAAAGACTGTGTCGAGGCTTGTATAAATCTCCATGATCACATGACCGATGAGGTTTACATTTACATTTACATTTAGTCATTTTGCAGACACTTTTATCCCAAGCGACTTACAATTGGGGGATACATAAAGCGATTCTTCTTAAAGAGGCAAACAGACACAGGAAGTGCTAGGAATACCAAGTTTTAGACATTGTTCAAATAAGTACAAGCTAGAAAAGGAATAAATAAAGAAAAAATGCTTGGTGTTCCCTCCCTTCTTCATAGTAACATAGTAACACTTTCATGTGTGGACAATGATTCTCAGAATGAAGGCAGCTGCTATTGCTGAGTATTGCTTTTGTGCTGAAACTGGAATCAACAAGATGTGTGAATCGTTTGAAAGTGGCTGCTATAACTGCAGCTGACCACTAGATGTCACTGGTAGGGTCTGTCTTTGAGGCTTCGAATCTTTTTTTTTTTTGGTACAATCACGAAAAAGCCACAAAAGCAGTGTTGCAAAGTCTGCAGGCTTCCCGTGGAATTGGGCTACTTCAACACCGTTGCCGCAGGCTGTTTTTCATGTTTGTGGGTTTGAAGCGACTCCAATAACATGATATTTATCCCTTGGAATGCGAATTTTAGCAGGGGGACCCCACCAAAAAAATGTGTATTTTACCCCCCCGGAACCCGATTTTTAACTGGAGACCCCTTCGAAATGTGATTGGGCTAGTTTTGCAACCCATTCTCACTCCTAAAGCGCCAAAAACTGACGCATGGTCAAGCGCCTCTAGCGTCACTATGAAGACGCCAAAGGCGCCCCTCGGCGTCGCTATATCGACGCACTAGGACCTACATTGCTTTCAGTGGGAAACTTTTGGCTTCAGTACTCAGACGCGAAGGGCATGAGATGTTTATCGCTATGAAATCACGTTCAAGAAGTCTCATTCAGTGCACATCGCGATATTTGCCATCACTTTGCATTTGCCACAGGTTGGGTGAGTAGTAGTTAATACGCTCATTTAATGTCTGTTATAACATGTATTCTGTCTTCTTTATTAATGAGAATAGCGCCGTATGTTTACTCGCTGTATTATATCGGTCATCCGAGTCTGTCTTTGAGTTTTATTGTGTTTAACTAAATGAACACAGCTGCTAACTGGGGTGATTGAACTCTATCTGTCACGTGACGTGCTATAGACCTTGGATCAGTTTTATATTCATATCAGGTTCAAAGATGTAAGTTGTATTTGTAGTAAAATCATGGTGACCACGACACGTACAATAGTAACAAATGAAATTTGAAGTTAAAACCCAGGAACGGGACATTTACCATGTTTTTTACCACAGTAGCTGTAGTTTTACTATGGTATAGCAATAGCACAATAATCACCAAACCAACTATGGTTGTACAACTGTAATGGTAGTGTTTTGATGTGCTTTTATATGACAGATATCACAGTAATCACATTTACGGTACCATGCTTTTAATACCTTTTTATGTAATTAAAACATATTTTTTCCCATCTTGCAGTTCATTCATATCAGTTTATATCTTAAATATTTATATTTAAAATCCCCCCCCCCCCTTTTATTATTTTTATTTATTTTTTTTTAGCTGAAAAGACCCAGTCAGTCAGCCCAGTCGTGTTTGTGGAGAGGTATTCCTTCAGAAATGGAGAAGACAGAAAGCTGCGGAGGCACACATTTGCAGAAGTAAGTCTGTGTTAGTTTTACCTTTTTATCAAACTGCTGTTATAATTTGCACAGCAAACTCTTGCACTGTCCAAATACCCACACTTGCCATCTTTGCACTTGACCACTTGATTACTTATCTGACATATTTCCTGTATTTGGCCAAGTGTTCGAGTGAGCATGAAGACCACAAGTGTGTGTCGAACTTTTCATGACCAGGGGGGTATTCCAGAAAGCAGGTTATGTGACATACCCGGGTATGTTTAAGAGTAAGTAAGCGGATAACCTCAACTTTCGGTTCCAAAAACGGAGGTAACTTTCAGGGTATGTTAGTAGTCATAGCAACTCACTCTCTGAACTTAACCTGCTCCGGAGCAGCTTCTGTTCCAGGGTTAGTTCACTTCAGCGAGCCTTCAGTGGGCGTGACAGATAGCGCACAACATTATATAATATTACAATATGTAATATAGCTTATTATATATATATATTTATTATATTATTATTATTTTATTTTTTTTTTTATATATGTTAATGAGGAAGCGCTAATATATAATAAATAAGGTAACATTATTCTAATATGATTATTTCTTTTATTGCCATATATAAGAGTTATCTGTATAAATTATAAAACACTATGACAAGGTAATGTTTAACTTATAAATATTTATTTATTTTATTTATTACATGTTATATTATCTCACACATGGATTTTCTATAATGTGTAAATTCTAAATCAAAATACATATCTGATATGACTTAATATATAATTAGCATAAAACAAAAATATAATTCACATTCTCAAGGATTAAAGATTACATGGAAAAAAAAATCACGGTCATCAATTAGGTGGCGATATACACTAAGCATGTAAACAACTAATGAACAAAAGAAGAAGAAAGAAACAGCGTGGCGCGCTTTTTCTTAGCGTCCGTTTCCATAGTGACTCGTCGATTCGTCGCTCTGTTGAGAATGTCTTGAGTCTTAACCAGGAACATACTCTGAGTTAAATGAACTTACTCCCGGACGCGTTTTTGGAACCACATACCTCGAGTAAGCAAGGTTTGGGGTTAATCAACCGAGAGTTCAGGGTTTAGTTCACGGTAAGTTAACCCTGCTTTCTGGAATACACCCCTGATGGCAGTGGTTCCCAATCCTGGTCCTGGAGAACCCCAACACTGCATGGTTTTGGTGTCTCTCTTGTGTGACACACACTTTTGAGGTCTTGGAGTCTTCACTGATGAGCTGATGAGTTGAATCAGGTGTGTTTGAAGAGGGAGACATCTCAAATGTGCAGTGTTGGGGTTCTCCAGGACCAGGATTGGGAACCACTGCCTTATGGCACACATTTAAGTGTTTACAGAGATTTTTTTATTTTTTTTTTAGTTTCAACATTGCATTTTAAAATAAACTTCTAAATGTCTTTTCAATAGTCCCTATTACAGATGACAATTTAATTTGTGGTGCTTCTAATTAAGTGATAAAAAAGCAATTGCAAATGATGTACAAAATAAATATACTTTTCTGTGCACCAAGAAACTGTGCAACACTTTGTTTACTACCAAATTATTTTTAATATCTAATTATTATTATTAATATTTCACATACATTGGAAAGGTTTCTGTGACCAGATCAATTACACTACTGATAACAGTCCTTTAAGCATGTAATCATTTTTAAAATAATTCATATGAATATAGCTTGCTATTACTGACTTGCTTTTAATAATAGATGCATTTAACATTTAATTATACAGCATCTTTACAGAGGCTGCTTTTATGGTCTAAAAAAAAAGTTGCATGTAATGTAATAATATTTCCTTCCTTTCTGTCTTACAGGATTGTTTGCAGATAACGCTGTCCTTCTCCATCATGCACAAGGACTCACCTCTTTAACTCTTTATCCCACACACATACAGAAATGGTCCCTGGATCAGTGTTTAGACTTTGCAGTGGTTTGATTTTTGGAGAAAATGCAACTTTGTTTTAGTTATAAGCTTATAATGAATACATTTTGACCTTCCAGCAACCCATATACTGTATACAGAACCAGTGATGAAAAACAATAGTTGAAAATAGTATTTTCGTATTGATAAAGCATTGTGTTCTCTTTTTCAAGCTTCATACAGTAAACTTTACTTCTGGTGCTTTTATCATAAAAAAGCATCAGTTCTCATCAGGAGTTTTAGTAAAGGACATATTCATGCACAGCCATCCCCTAGTTCCAGTCATGAAGTGAATGATGTTATTGTCAGAGTTATATTTCTGCATTTTATGTAGCAGGTGTTTGTTTTCCTGAACACTTTATCTTTCTTCCATTGTTCAGTGTTTTTTTGGTGCTGTGCTGATAGAGTTTTATAGATGATATTGCACACTTGACATGCATGTCTTCATGGTGTTATTTTCTGAGTTTGAAACAGTGTGTTGTATCACTTTTTGGTCAATTTAACTTTTAAGAAAATTGATTTTTCCAGTGTTCTCTGAAAGACTGTATCTGTATATTCTGTATTTACTGTTTTGCTGTTTTTAATAAAAGTATCTGCATAATGAAAATAGTTAACGTTTACAACATAACTGCCTTTTTATTCTTCATAGTGGCAAAAACGAGCTTGGTGACAGAGGATGCAGTGCAGTAATTTGGGCACTTTGTTTATGAATTTGTTTTTTCTTTCTGTTTTTATTCCTAGAGTTCAAATGTTAGAGCATGGCAAATCACAGAAACACAAAAGTGAATAATTGTATAACTTTAAAACACAACGTAACATACAATGTAAATGTTAGAAGCTCATCATTTGATTGTTAATGCACTTGTCTTTGGACAAAAAAAAAAAAAAAATTATATTTAATGAGAGGAATCGGTTAGATGGGATCCGACTGCGAATGCTGGGCATGTGCACATCAATATTGGCCAATTTTTGTCAAGCTGAACAACAATAATTAGAGCATTTGCATTATTGTTGGAGGAAGGTGTAGACGTTAATAAAACACAATCTAATAGGTAGCAAATTTTATTGATTGTTAACCAATCTATCCCTTCAGCCGAAAAACGGAAGACATTTGTCATAAATGACCATAAATGGTTAAGGAAGTGTGATGCCGCTGTTCAGCTTTGATGTCATTGGCTGTGAATTTCCCTTGTCACCGCAGGACTGTCTGTGGTTGGACTATCTTTTAACCCATATTAAACAGCATATCGTGTTAAAAAGTATGTTTTGCTGCTATTATCACATTAGTAATATATTAAGTCAACAATGAAGTGTTGCTATGTTGAGAAAAATTACCTCTTCAGCGAGATCCTAACCCTAGCCCTAAGCATAACTTCAATGAACTACAAAGGAAAGCACCAAGTTTTCCCTTTCCATAGATAGAACGACAGAGGCTTGTGGGTAATGTAGTTTAAAACTTTTTATTAACGAAATGAAATAAATAATATATTTAATGGAAAACTGGATATCTAAATATTTTCATTGTGTAAACCTCTATGATATAATTGAAAGACAGAGTGAAATTTGGTATTTTACAGTGAGCAATATTTAAAATGCCTTTATGACACCTTTCCATTTATTTCTGAAAACTGTGCCCAACATTATTTTTATCAGCATAGAATAAGTAGTAATCCTGCCGATTTTCTCTTTGATACGTTAATTGGTCTCTGATTTACAGCCATTTGAAATGTACAGTTTTTGGCTCTTCCGGGGGGTGCTACTGGGCCCCGGGGGTAGAAGGGCAGTAAAACCTACATGTATGTATTCTCCTCATCATGGACAACAAACTGAGCTGAGTCACATTTATATCTGACAGTTTTCACAGTTCACCCTTTTCTATTCTTATGTCATGGCTAGTATAGCTTTTGACGGGACATTGTGAGGCCATCTGATGAAACATGGAAAAATTAGAAAAAAGTGATTTAATAATAAAAATAATAGATTATTTCTTTTATTTTTGAAGTAAACGGCAATAAATATAATGGATGAACCTGCAACAACTTGCCGTTATCTATTCCCTTTCCGTGTTAAGCAGTAATCAAGGACAATTTATACACATTGTGATACTTCACTTATTACACAAGGACAAATTCATGCAGTACTAAGTATATATATATAAACTAATTAGCAAAAATCAGTGTAAAAAATGTCGTCCTCACCCCCTTATCTTGCTCCTCACGTGCTGGACATTAGTAATGTGCATGCTCTTGGTTTTAATGCAGTACAAGGTCCATGTTGATTATTCCTGCTACATTCTCAGTTATTCCTCAAGTGTTTGTAGCGATAAAGCCCATGGCCCATGCATCTTGTAATGCAAAATAATTCATCTTGTAACTCCCTTTATTTCACAAAATAAATGGCATATTTGTTACTAAATATATACAATAATAACTTTCTGGTGTATTGTTGTTCCCAATGTCATTAATCTGATCAAAAATGTTTATGTCTTAAGTAAAAATAATCCCGGTAATTAATAACGTATTTTTTTCAAGTATAAAATAAACACAAATGAGCCTACCTAGTTAAAATTATGAATTTACCAAGAATTTTCAATACACAATATTCATCATATAATTTTATATTGAAGCATAGACTATAAAGTTGATAAAGTAGCATCAAGACAAATGCGATTAAAGGAATTTAATGATGGTTATTAAGGATTTATTTTTTATTATTATTTTATATTTTTAAGTTGATGAGTATTGGTGTTTAATTGATAGTTAAAAGTATAAATAATCCATCCAGTTGATTGTGATAATGTTATACATATAAGACATGTGATACTGTTTCAGAAAATAATGATTCCTTATCATCACATCTAAACTGGTTTCATTTCCCCATCGTGATCTTCTTCTTCTCTCGTGTCTGTAAACAGTGTGTGGTTGATATCCAGCACTGATGTGATGTAGCTTTTTCTCAGCCAGAGGATCTCTCAGTCCTAACATCCCATTTTCAGACAGATCCCAGACCTGTTCAAAGTAAAACAAAAAACACAAACAATTCAGATGAAGTTGTTTAATGGACAGTCAGACAGTTTAATGTTCTGTGTGATTTTAGCAGTGTGAACAACTATGACCCTTGAAGTACTGGACACATACCATTCTTCAAGCTGTTTTAAGACCTTTTGAGAAGCTTTTTCTTTGAAGACAATTTACCACATCCTCTTCTTTCATTCCTTTCAAGAGCATCACTTGGTCAAAACGCCTCATTTGGCCGATGAGATCATCTGTACAAAGTAAAAATTGTTAAAATACTGCAATAAACAATTTCATTATGCAAGAATTAAGAAAAAGTTACAGAGGCAAAGGACTTGCTCTTGAGACACCCCTTAGCATGTGACTGAAGTTTTTGCCTCTAGAATTCATCTATTGTTGCAGTAAATGTGTCTTTTTCCTCTAGAATCTTTCTCCAAAGTTCACGACTTCTCTCACAAATGTGTTTTAGTCTGTGCAGTGTAAGGCCTGGCTTCAAACCAATCAACTATCAATCCACAATTTATAACACAACATTTACAAAACAATGAAATAATGTAAACCACTTTTATAAAACTTGTATGCTTTTATTTAGGAAAAACAGGTGGTGTTTTTTAAAAACTTAAGATGAAAAATGTTCCAGTCACACTTTGCTAACATGCTGTGATTGTAATAGTTGTATCAAAAAAAAAAAAAAACATTAGAAAGAATAATCACGGCTGACATGAACAGTCCTGTGAGAGATCATCATAAAGTGCTGTAACACATAACACAGCATTGCTTCAATACACACATACCAGTGGACAGCTTTCTGTCTTCGTTTGGGCACAAGATGGCCATCTTCATTCCTCATCCTGAGCAAATAATTTCCTTGGTCTTCTTCTCATCTGTAAAACAAGATAATCTCTACTTACTCTGTGTGCAATTAATATTGCTCATTAAACATATAATTAAAATCATTTAAAATAAGATTCAGACCAGAACATTTGATGAGTAAATATTGATTCAAAAATATTCGAAACAAATGTACCTGGGCAGGGCTGATCATGGCAAGATTCGCTGAGACTCAGTAATAGCTCTTTTAGTTTTTAGCAAGGTTTGTGAGGGTTGGCTCTTAAAAGGGCTGTTGAGCTCGATATTGTGGACCTTTATAGTATTAATGGGGTTATGTGTTGTAGATCTTGTAAGACAGAAAGGAAGGAAATATTATTACATTACATGCAACTTATACATTACTGTGGGTTTTTTTTAGACCTTGAATGTGGCTTGTGAGTAGAGGCTGTATAATTAAATGTTAAATGCATCCATTACTAAAAGCAAGTCATTAATAACAAGCTATATTCATATGAATTATTTTAAAAATGATTACATGCTTTCAGGACTGTTATCAGTAGTGTAATTGATCTGGTTCTGACAAATTAATCAAAGATTTGATATATCATGTGACACATCAAACTAGCATTTCCACTCGTGGAAACATAAATGACGAGGTGCAGAGAGATATCATGTATAGTTGGAACATGAACTGATGGGGCTTATTTGAAGTACCGGTAATTTATTAAGAAGCCAATGGACAATAAAAACTTTCTGACTGTGTGGGGCATTTGACTACTTTTCCAAGAAGAGCGCAACTGATTTATCAATATTGTGATAGTGTCAGATGAGACGGTCCTGGGGCTTGTACAATATCATACAAGTGTTAAACTGAATTACTGAATTATTAAGACCTTTGATGTGCGACTATGTTTAGGGTTCTTACTAATGGGGCATTCTTTTAATACTTTTACCCTGTCCAAATAGCCACACTTGCGGTCTTGGCCACTTGAAAGCGTGTGTACAGTACGTGACAGTCCGTGCACCAGTCTTAATAATGCCAAAGCGCAGTGCCCTTAACGCACACTAAACCCACACTATCTCCAATACTGCTCCGAAACGCTATACCAGGCTTAGTGTATCCCATCATGCATCATGTTTTGGAATAAATTGTGAGACTTTTTGCAGAGATCTTACGAGGGGTCACGGAAACCTTTCCAATGTATGTGAAATATTAATAATAATAATAATTAGATATTGAAAATAATTTAGTAGTAAAACAAAGTGTTGCACGGTTTCTTGGTGCACAGAAAAGTATATTTATTTTGTACATCATTTGCAATTGCTTTTTTATCACTTAATTAGAAGCACCACAAATTAAATTGTCATCTGTAATAGGGACTATTGAAAAGACATTTAGAAGTTTATTTTAAAATGCAATGTTGAAACTAAAAAAAATAATAATAAATCTCTGTAAAAACTTAAATGTGTGCCATAAGGCAGTGGTTCCCAATCCTGGTCCGGGAGAACACCCAATACTGCACATTTGAGATGTCTTCCTATTCAAACACACCTGATTCAACTCATCAGCTCATCAGCGAAGACTCCAAGACTTCAAAAGTGTGTGTCACACAAGAGAGACACCAAAACCATGCAGTGTTGGGGTTCTCCAGGACCAGGATTGGGAACCACTGCCATCAGGTCATGAAAAGTTCGACACACACTTGTGGTCTTCATGCTCACTCGAACACTTGGCCAAATACAGGAAATATGTCAGATAAGTAATCAAGTGGTCAAGTGCAAAGATGGCAAGTGTGGGTATTTGGACAGTGCAAGAGTTTAAGAAACAACAAATGCTGTGCAAATTATAACAGCAGTTTGATAAAGAGGTAAAACTAACACAGACTTACTGCTGCAAATGTGTGCCTCCGCAGCTTTCTGTGTTCTCCATTTCTGAAGGAATACCTCTCCACAAACACGACTGGGCTGACTGCTTCCTTTACGTCTTTTCAGCTAAAAAAAATAAATAAAAATAATAAAAAGGGGTGGGGGGGAGACAGAATTTTAAATATAAATATTTAAGATATAAACTGATATGAATGAACTGCAAGATGGGAAAAAATTAGGGCTGTCAAATGATTAATCACGATTAATCACATCCAAAATAAAAGTTTTGTTTACATAATATATGTGTGTGTACTGTGTATATTTATTATGTATATATAAATACGCACACATTCATGTGTATATATGTAAGAAAATTTTTTTTGTTTATATATTAAATATATTTATATATAATATAAGATATAATAATAAAAATATATAAATGTATATACATGTAAATATTTTCTAAATATATAATTTATGTGTGTGTATTTATATAAACATAATAAATATACCCTGTACAGATACATATATTATGTAAACAAAACTTTTATTTTGGATGTGATTAATCGTGATTAA
Organism: Cyprinus carpio; assembly: GCF_018340385.1. Lineage (NCBI taxonomy): Eukaryota > Metazoa > Chordata > Actinopteri > Cypriniformes > Cyprinidae > Cyprinus > Cyprinus carpio. The sequence goes on from NC_056603.1 coordinate 5,786,656, forward strand.
TCATTTGACAGCCCTAGAATTAATTTGTGTGTGATTAATCGTGATTTTTTTTTTTTTTTACATAGAAAGGTTTTAATAGCATGGTACCGTAAATGTGATTACTGTGATATCTGTCATATAAAACCACATCAAAACACTACCATTACAGTTGTACAACCATAGTTGGTTTGGTGATTATTGTGCTATTGCTATACCATAGTAAAACTACAGTTACTGTGGTAAAAACATGGTAAATGTCCCGTTCCTGGGTTTTAACTTCAAATTTCATTTGTTACTATTGTACGTGTCGTGATCACCATGATTTTACTACAAATACAACTTACATCTTTGAACCTGATATGAATATAAAACTGATCCAAGGTCTATGGCACGTCACGTGACAGATAGAGTTCAATCACCTCGGTTAGCAGCTGTCTTCATTTAGTTAAACACAATAAAACTCAAAGACAGACTCGGATGACCGATATAATACAGCGAGTAAACATACGGCGCTATTCTGATTAATAAAGAAGACGGAATACATTTTATAACAGGCATTAAATCAGCGTATTTACTACTACTCACCCAACCTGTGGCACATGTAAACTGATGGCAAATATCGCGATGTGCGCTGAATGAGACTTCTTGAACGTGATTTCATAGCGATAAACATCTCATGCCCTTCGCGTCTGAGTACTGAAGCCAAAAGTTTCCCACTGAAAGCAATGTAGGTCCTAGTGCGTCGATATAGCGACGCCGAGGGGCGCCTTTGGCGTCTTCATAGTGACGCTAGAGGCGCTTGACCATGCGTCAGTTTTTGGCGCTTTAGGAGTGAGAATGGGTTGTCACACAACACATTTTGTGTGTGTGTGTGTCTGTGTGTGTGTGTGTGTGTGTGTGTGTGTGTGTGTGTGTGTGTGTGTGTGTGTGTGTGTGTGTGTGTGTGTGTGTAACCTGTTTATATTAAATGATTAGTTAGTGAGGCTGACCACAGCAGCATCAGTGAGATGAAGATCAACAACCAAACACTTGATCCCACAACCACAGCAGTGACCAGAAGAGAAGATGAAGCTGTGAGACAGGAGAACACACACATGCAGATCTGTTTGTGAGTGACATACTGTATGATATTATTATAAAGGTACATTAAATCACTCATTATTCCCAGACCTCTGACTGAGATCCAGCTGTGCAGTGACTCTCCTCTCTCTGTTTTACAGTAGTAGAAACCCTCATGTGACTTTGAGACAGTCGTGATGCTCATCTCTCCTGTCGTCTGATTCTGGACGAGGGATCTGTCTTTATAGAAATCAGCTCTGAGGATCGAGGAGTTTGTAGATCGATGTAAACAGTGTAGAGTCAGAGTATCTCCCTCAATCACAGGATCAACAGAACTCTCCAGAATCACATCACCATCTACAAAACACACAAAATAATGTGTGCTTACTGCAAATAGTAAGAATATATAAACACTTCATAATTAAAAATAATTTCATTATGAATTGAAGTGAATGTATACAGTCAAAACTTTTTTAAATGACTTGTTTATCGGATTATATGAAAATATGCAAATATGCAAATGAAATTGAAATGAAATGTATAAATTCATTCAAATTAGCCACAAATTCATCAAAATTGAAAATACACATTTTAATAACAGTGTGTTGTCAGTAACACTTTATAATACTGTTTCATAATTAGTGAAGACAATAACTACAGAAGACCACATGAGTAACGCTATATTAGCACTCTAGTAACTACTAGTATCTAACAAGAAACTCTGATTAATTAATTAGTATGTGCTTAGTCGAATGTGGTAGCTCACTATTAGTGAATCAATAACTATTATTTTTTTCATAGAACTACTAACTCGATTCAGTTCAAGTTTAGGTCACACTTTATATTAGGTGGCCTTAACTACTGTGTACTTACATCAATTGTGTTCATGTTGTATTGCAAAACACTTTTGCTGATGTTGAGGTGAGATATGGGTAAGCTATTAGGGACAGGTTTGGTGGTATTGGTAGGTTTAAGGATGGGTCAAACGTGTAATACATAAAAGTAATTACATTAATTACAGATGTAATAACATATAGGTATTTTAAAAAAATATATAAGTACCGCTACAGTGTAAAAATATGTCTGTTCGTCTTTTCACAATAAGTGCATTGTACCAAATGATTAATTTAAATGTAAGTACATAAAGCTAATGCCACCTAATATAAAATAGGACCAAAGTGTATTTGTATAGCGCTTTTCATGAAACAAATCGTTGCAATGCAGTTTTACAGAAAACAGGCATGTGATCAGCTAGAGACAAAAAAAAAGGAAAATCTGACTGTGCCCCAAGTCACGCCCCCAGCACTAATTATAAAAATATATAGCACATTAGAAGATATATCTTATATTTAAAAAAAATATATACTGTCCTGTAAAAAAAAAAAAAAAAAAAAAAAAAAAACAGCATTTAATAATAATGACAACAAAATAGTAATATATTATAATAAAGTACTATAATATATTATGGTGAAGTATATAGAATTGAGTACACAGAGTACACAGTTTGCGCAGGGCACCAACTCCCAGGGGGGCACCATCCCAGTTGCTCAAAATAAAAAAACACACACAATCATTCACCCATCTGTGCCAGTGGGAAAAGACATCAGCTATCCGGCGCACAGAAAAGAAAACGAAATAAAGTAAAAAAACTGGCATAAAGTTGGCTTGAGTTGGACGTTTGATATTTGCAAATTTAGGGACCATCTCTAAAGTTACATGTGATATTGGTATATACTTTTTTTAATACAGCGAGACCAAAAGCTGTAGTGAAGGTGAGTCCAGATGAGCGTGTGTTCAGAGGAGAGAGAGTCACTCTCACATGTGACATACAGAGAGCAGGACACATTCAGTGGACATACAGCTGGTTTAAAGATGGTTCAGTCATCAGAGACGTCACTGAGAGACTCTACAGCATCACATCTGTGTCTGATAGAGCTGTATACAGCTGTAGAGGAGAGAGATCAGACTCACGGAGATCACACATCAGTGCTGCTGTTACACTGACTGTATCAGGTGAGGGTTCATGTTCACATCTGTTTAATGATCATTTAAATCAATATTTTTGGCTCAACATTTTTCTTCTATTATATTTATTTTATTTTACTATATTTTTATTTAGCAGCAACATCTGTACTTATAGAGCAATGAAGCACTTTTAGTCATTATTCTGTTGCTGAGCTTATATACTTGTGCCTGTTTTACTGAATGTATTATACTGAACTGTAACTTGTGACAAGACTTTCCATTATTATGGACATCGACATCTTTGATATTTACTTTAGTCACTGTCACTGTGTTTACAGATGAAATTTAAGACTATCATGAGAACCAAAATTGGCTTTAGTGAGAGAGTTCAATACAGATAAATTTTGTACTGAAATGAAAAGAAACGAATAAGGTGACTTACAGATAATGATGTGAAATGAGTTGATGAAGTCTTCAGATAGTCTGCTGAAGTTGATTGAGGTTCAGTTGCTCCTCATATGAGGTTGTAGCTGGAGGTCTTCAGCTCTCCTTCAGCAGGAGCTTCATTCTGCTTTCTATGACGAGTCAGAGGTGTTTGTCTGAGGACGAGACGGAGACAGAGCCTCCAGAAAACACTCAGATTAGAAAAATGACAATACAAAAGCAAAACACAACAAATGTTATGAAAGATGACAAAATAATTTACCTACATACTTTTTTTAACACATATACAAAATATAATTATTTTCACTGTAAGTGCTGTTTTTGTCATTCTCAATAGATTTACCCAGATCTACACTGACTGTGACTCCAGACAGTCCTGTATTCACTGGAGAGACAGTCACTCTGAAGTGTGTGATTGAGTCTTACTTACAGATAACTGGCCAGAGATATGAGTGGTATAAAGACAGTGAGATATGAGTGGTATAAAGACAGTGTAATGTTACAGACATCTGATCGTTACACTGTAAACAGAGACACTCTCACTATCAGAGGAGTAATTACATCTGATCAGGGTCAGTACTGGTGTAGAGGACAGAGAGATAAAAGACCAAAATCATCACATTTAAGCTCTGCTGTTTATCTCACTGTGATGGGTGAGTAGTTCTCTTAACCCTTTGATGCACAACATGGGTCTAAAGTGACCCATCTGAGTTTATTTTTTATACATCTTTGCAAGAAATTAATTGCATCATTCAGTATTCCAGGAATTCCTCAATTAACTTGTTTTTGGCCATCTCAATCCATGTATCATTTGATCATTCTTTTTTTTTATCTAATATTGGAAGTAGAAAAATGATAAAATGGCTCCTTTTTCTGTTTTTCACGGGGGGATTCTTTTTTTTTTTTAAAACAGAATTCAGCTTAAATATTCATTTTTCGTTCAGGGGTAGAAAAGTAAATAAACAGCTTGAATATTCGATTTCTACACATGGGCGGGAATTAAACACCCCTTTCTGCTGACTGGTCAGCTGAAGATCAAACTCATCAGTTCTTCCATAGTATCAAGTAGCAGAATAATAGTCCTCTGCTGCTTCGGTCGCCGTGATTTTGCCAAACAAAACATGTTCCTGGATCAACATCTTTTGATGATCCTGGATCAACGTTATTGTCCAAAAATATAGACTTAACCCAATCCCTACCCCTAAACCTAACCCTACCCATAATTTATTCCTAAAATCAGTGGGAAATGATAGCTTATTAACAAGGGTGTAGAAGCACCTAACCCTGATTGCAAGCCTAAAACCTATATTTTCTGAAAATATACGCCTAATTCTGATTGGCTGATTAGAATGTTGTTCCAGGATCAACAAGGATGTTGATCCAGGAACATGTTGTACTTGGTGAAATCACGCTCACCCTGCTGCTTCAGTTATATGGATTCTTAACACATTTGTTACAACTACATTTAATCATTTTTCATCTAACAAATAGGCTAATGAATAGCTCGACACAACTCATGCAGGGCAGAGTCAGATAGGGCTTTCTTCTGTGTAGAAATAAATTCTATTATTTGCATCAGCTGGGCATGGTAGGGTATGATATGACAGCTGTCATAGCCTACCCTGCTCACCCAGTAAGTCTGTTTGTTTTAATTAAGAAATGTATTAATTAATTTGTTTCAAAATAAATATTTTAAACGCTAAGACAATAAGGAAAGAATCATATATTGGCTTGGGTATATATAGGCCTGTTCACGCAAGAAATGTCATTCGGACTGACAACCGGAGAACAACAGATATTAAATAGCCCACTGTTAGAGTTTTATAATGTAGTCTTGTGTTTTATTAAAATTGATTATAACTGATATCTCAAAAGGATATGCACTTGTACGTGGTGTGAGCTGCAGCGCACTCGCACACACAGGGCTGCAATGCAAGATTTTCATAAAATATAATAACTTGCCATTCCGGTTTGTTTCTCACTAAACCCTCAGTATACCTTCAGAATGCTTGGAATATATGCCACGAGATGCATAGGATTATTTTACAACAGATATACATCCGCTTCAAAAAAAAAAAAACCTAAAGCAGGAACATATTTACTGCAGAAAACCATACACCTGCCCCACATTTCACAACTAAACATGGCTGCTTTTGTATATATGATGCATTTCGTCTTATTTTTCACATGTATTAACACAGAAAATATTTGATATATTGTAAAAGATAACTGGATATAATATTTAAATATTTGGCTATGGTTAACTTGACCATTAAATCTATTACTATTGAGACAGAGAAACATGTCCAATACTAGTGTTGTTTTTGGTGGCCTGTTTTAATTTTAGTCTTAGTTTAGTCTTTGAGTCTTCTTAGATGAAGAAGACTCATTTGATGACACTGAAGACTTGTCTGATGAGTCCTCTAAGAGGAAATTCAGATCCAGTCCAATAGATTGAGTAAAAATGGTTTACACCTACTCATGTATGTGGAGAACATGGAGGTGACCCATGGTGCTATGGTACAAAGTGCTGGATGTTGCCACCCTCATTGCTTACACAAAAGGTGGCCAATGTTTGTCCTGAAGAGTCACAGTCTTGCAGAGTTCAATTTCAACCCTAATCAAACACTGCCAATTTGAGATGGCGCTGTACACTCTTAAAAAGTAAAGATGCTTCACAGTGTCATAGAAGAACCTTTTTGTCTAAATGGTTCCAAAAATAACCTTTAACATCTGAAGAACCTTTCTGTTTCACAAAAGGTTCTTTGTGGTGAAAGAAGGTTCTTCAGATTATAAAAAGGTAAAGAAGAGATGGTTCTTTAAAGAACCTTTGACTGAATGGTTCTTTGTGGAACCAAAAATGGTTCTTCTATGGCATCGCTGTGAAGAACCTTTTAAGCACCTTTATTTTTAAGAGTGTACCTGTGCGGTTTTATTTAGTTTTATTTTCATCTATTTTGTCACATTCATTGCAACTCACTACATTTACACTACAGACAGTTCAATTTCAGTATTATCAGTTACCAGTGATATGTGTATGCTATGTGTGACAAAGTGGCAAATAATCATATTTGCATGTGTTACATGTGTTGGTCTAAATAGCTGCTAAAATAAGTATTTTAACAAAATGTCTTTATTCTTTTGTTTTATCATTCTAGCACTGATGGGTCATTTTTGACCCATGTGTGTATACTTGGTGTAGTAACAAACAATTTTGTGATAATTGTAAAAAAAATATTTTAAATATTCATGGATCATGGAATTTATAGGTCAAGGAATATTAAATGCTGAAATAAACTGATTTCAAAAAATAAAATTGGGAATGGGAACTGCTGCATTATGCAGTGATAAATGATTCAAACTCTGTTATCACATGACCACATCACACTTCCATTTAATTCAGTAATTAGTGTCCAATTATCAGTTCGAAATAAATGTGGATTAAATTAAAAAAGAAAAGTGTGATTTAGGACTCTTGATAAATTTGCACACTTACCACAAGACTGCTTGACTAGTTATACTGAAGGTTTATTACAGTCTTAAATGATACTGTAAATATTTGTAAACATGTAATAATATGCAAATATCAATACAAACTACAAATTAATTATGTTTATTTAATGCAGTGTTTTTCTCATTAAGAGCAGGTTTCATACGGATGCTGGGAAATCCTTGAAAAAACTTGAATTTTAACGTAGTGTTTTAAAGGTTTGAAAAGTAATTGGATTTTGGATAAAGTGCTTGAAACTGCTTGAAATTGCAAATGTAATGCATTGGTTTTATAATAATATACTTTATTACAGAAAAATGTTAGCTCGCTTTTTAGACAAAATGCCTTTTGGATAAAATGAAAACAGTTCTGCTCAACTCTGCACGTGTGGCCAGAGCTGGGTAGTAACTGATTACATGTAATCTGGATTACATGTTATCTGGAAAATACTCGTAATCAGACTACAGTTACTTTTTTATGGATTACATGATTAGATATTATTCACACAGTAGCAATAAATTATTCATAATTTATTGATTCTCTCTAATTCCTCTTATTTTATCTTTTATATTTTCCTTTCTAAAAAAGCCTGCTGCTTATATACATTCAGAAAGTTTTGTGGACATTCATACAGAGATCAGTCATTAGTTAGGTGTTTACACAGCATTTGACCTCTGGATTTACAAACATTATTACAGGTTCAAGAAGTGTTTCAACATTGCATCAACTACTGATGAACACATTCTTTTTTATTTGAATCATCATTCAGTATGTTATTTAACCATGTATTATTGAAAGGCTTTTGTCTTTCAAACTCATTAAAATGCACAAATTCTCATTATTTCTTATTTGCAGACATTCTCAAACTTGTCATCTGAACCTCTTTCACCTTTACTTTAAAGTGGTGGTCAATCAGCAATTCTGTAAAAGACAAAATCTCCCTTTGCATTGAACTTGGAGCGTTGTAACGTTGCAGATGTTTATGCTCAAACAGCAACGTTACACACTAACTAAAGTAAAATAAAAAAAAGAGAAATCATAATCAATGACACATTTACGTACCCATGAGATTCTAAAATAAATGTTTTAATAATTAAATAACACATTTGTGTGTTCAGAGTTCTCTGACATTGGTTACTGGTCATATGGCGTGCAGGCAAACATTAATTTTTTTTATTATTTTTTTTTAATATTAACTTTTTGTATTATTTTGATTTGTTATTTTAAAATGATTTTTTTTTTTTTACATTTTTATGATTTAATTACTTGTTAGCCTTTCATTAAACACACAAATTCCCTGAAGTTCCTTAACGAACCCCAGTTTGGGAAACCTTGATGTAATATAATATTTATTGCACTTCATGTTGTTAATTACAATGAAAGGAATATATTTTCTCACTCTTTGTATTTTTACATCATTATGGTTCAATATTATCCTGTTTAATACAGAGAGACCAAAAGCTGTATTGAAGGTGAGTCCAGATGAGCGTGTGTTCAGAGGAGAGAGAGTCACTCTCACATGTGACATACAGAGAGCAGGAGACATTCAGTGGACATACAGCTGGTTTAAAGATGGTTCAGTCATCAGAGACGTCACTGAGAGACTCTACAGCATCACATCTGTGTCTGATAGAGCTGAACACAGCTGTAGAGGAGAGAGATCAGACTCACAGAGATCACACATCAGTGCTGCTGTTACACTGACTGTATCAGGTGAGTGTTCATGTTCACAACTGTTTAATGATCATTTAAAACAGTATTTGTGGCTCAATACTTTTGTTATACTCACATCTGTCCTTATTAAAGGGCTGAAGCACTTTTAGATGCAGATGTAGAACTGCGTGTGCATAAGCCTCAGTAACAAGTTCACTATTCAGTATTTCATGCACAAACAAGTAAAACTTAACCATGTTCATTTATGTTGTTTGTTTGTTTTTTGTTTGTTTGTTTTTTCTAGGCAAACATACCGGTTTTTATAAAGATTAAGCTTATTGTTAAATGTGCAGGATGCATAGATGTCAGAATTATTTTTCTGATGCAGACAAATATTCAATGATTTTTCTAACTCTGACTCTTCAGGATCTGAGTGTGTTCTTGTTCTCCTGCAGATCTGAAGCCAAAGCCTGAACTCACATCAGATCCTGCAGGAGCTGCACTGACAGGAAACACAGTGACTTTGATCTGTCACATGAATCCAGCCACTGGATGGGACTTTTACTGGTACAAACACACACTGAACTCTGAGACAAAGAAGAAAAAAACTAACTACTACAGAGTGAAGATTGATTCAGTGTCTGATGGAGGCCAGTACAGGTGTAGAGCTGGAAGAGGGAAACCAGTCTATTACACAGAATACGGTGATGCACTGTGGGTAAATGTTACAGGTGAAAGAGAACATAGTATCTGACACAACATACAGATCAGAGACAATATCTGCAGAACTCCTAAAACTTTGAATCTAAAATAAATGCAATAATCTGTGTTTGTGCAGTGAGTCCTAAAGCTGTGGTGACGGTTCGACCTTATGAACGAGTGTTCAGAGGAGAAAACAGTCGCTCTCAGATGTGATATAAAGTGGGGAGGAGACACTGAGTGGACGTACAGATGGGAAACAGAGGGAACAAACTACAAACATAACTCAGTCTCAACACAAGAGCTGAACATCAGCGGTGTTAAAGACTTTCACAGCGGTAAATACAGCTGTAGAGGACAGACGGGAACACAACACTCTCAGCGCAGTGATGCTGTTACTCTGAATGTATCAGGTGAGTTTGTGTGTGTGTTCATTATCATCAGTGTGAACAGCTTCTCTCTCTATAACTCTCTCATGTTGTGTTCAGCTGAAGCTCAGGCAGCAGTGCGAGTGTCTCCACAGCCGTGGCTGACTGAAGGAGACTCAGTGACTCTGATCTGTGAGGTTACAGGCTCCTCTACAGGCTGGACGTTCAGCTGGTTCAGAGATGATGATCGTCTGTCAGACAGCAGCAGAGGAGCTGGAGGCTCTTACACTCTCAGTCCTGCTGCTCTACAGCACACAGGAGTTTATACGTGCAGAGCAGAGAGAGGACGACCGGCCTATTACACAAAGAACAGTAGCACACAGACACTGTGGATCACTGGTGAGTCAGATCATATTTCAGCATCTCTGTTTTAAGTTTATTTGATATGTAATAAAACAATCATCAGAACATGTTTTGCAAGTGTCTGAGGGTGTTTAGTGACCAGACACCTAAAATTCATAGATTACTGGAGTGTTTGTGCCCCATAACTGTTGGTAAAAACTGCTTCTCTAGCTTCACCAGCTGGCTAATTTATGATGCATTTGATCTTCACTAAACTAATCTTTAGACTGAATGCAAGGTTGTTGTTTTGGTTTTTTTTAGCAAATGTTTTGTTTAGTAAAGACAAAGTATAGACATTTATAATCTCACAAAAAAATTATATTTCGAATAAATGCTGCTCTTTTGAACTTTAAGTTCATTAAAAGAATCCTAAGAAAAAAAGCTTCATGGTTTCCCCAAAAATATGAAGCAGCGTAACATTAAAAATAAAAATGTTTGCTGAGCAGCACATCAGCATAATAGAAAGTTTTCTGAAGGATCATGTGACAAATCTGAAATCTCCTTGTAAGTCCATCTTAAACGATGCAAGCAGCATGTTTAACTTGAGTTTGATCTCTGTCTCAGGTGTTTCTCCTTCAGTCTCTCTGGTGGTCAGTCCCAACAGAAGTCAACACTTCTCGTCTGACTCTCTCTCTCTGAGCTGTGAGGATCAGAGGAACTCTGCTGGATGGACAGTGAGAAGATACACAGACAGAAACACAGAAGATTGTTCAAAACAAACAGGATCTACATGTCGAATCGTCTCTCTCAGCACATCTGACTCTGGAGTTTACTGGTGTCAGTCTGAATCTGGAGAGAAACGTCATCCTCTCAACATCACTGTTCACAGTGAGTCCTGTTTCTAATCACAACATGACTAATCAAGTATATCCAGTTGTATCTGTAATACTCCTTCCACATGAAAGGTTACAGTGATTAGCAATGCCGATGACAGGCTTTTGAGAAAATAAATGTAGTGATCTCATCATTGCAACTCGAGTTTTAAACTTTCACAAATGCTTTCATCATAACTAACAGTGCAAACATGATGTAGAGATTCATTGTGCAGTGCAGACTGTGTCACTGATAATAAACTCCACTGACTATAAAGTGAGCATTCTTAGATCACTTTCTGAATATAATTTAAGATTATACATTAGAATGAACAACGTTACTTCTATGTTGTGGTATTACTGTCAGGTCCATATCTTACAGTGAAAGTATGTTTGCAAAAGCCTGCACCGAAACTGCAACTGATTTACCAAAGAATCCACAGTGAACAAAGTGAACTGAACAGGCAAATAATGCTCTACTGAGACATCCACATAGATAAAGATAAAAAAGCATTTTCCTAGCATTAGGATCCTTCGAAAGATAATTTTATTTATAGTCTGCTCTTCTTTCCTTCTCATCAATGGGCGGAGCCAAAGACGTGATGTAGTTGTTGATCTGATTCTGCAGAGGTGGTCTTTTACATCATAATGTGGCAAAATATGAAGCTTTCCTTCTAGTGTGCTTTGTTTTGATGATGGATGTTTTTGTTTTATGTGAGATATTTTTTTGCAATGAATGTCATAAGATGTTTTAACAATGACTTCTTATATCAAGGAAAATTTGATTTCTTAACTCATGACCCATAGATTAATATAAAAAGTACAATTTAATTCATAATATCAGCATTTTTACCTATGCACTGTTTTGATATATTCTTACTTTCTGTTGTGTAGATGGTGATGTGATTCTGGAGAGTTCTGTTGATCCTGTGATTGAGGGACATACTCTGACTCTACACTGTTTACATCGATCTACAAACTCCACGATCCTCAGAGCTGATTTCTATAAAGACGGATCCCTCGTCCAGAATCAGACGACAGGAGAGATGAGCATCACGACTGTCTCAAAGTCACATGAGGGTTTCTACTACTGTAAAACAGAGAGAGGAGAGTCACTGCACAGCTGGATCTCAGTCAGAGGTGAGAGTCTGTGGAGTTCAGTCTCTGTCAGATGATGCGATTTTACTCCTGAGCGATCAACTACTGACAGCTGTGTTTATTCACATAACATGAACAAAAGTGTCAAATCATGTTGAAAATACTGCATATTGTGCTGTTATAGTAGCCAACTACAAGTGAAATCATCACCTCATAACCAACATCCTATCATTCAATAATATTAAGAGTGCTGTAATTACACTCACTCAATAGCATTAAAATCAGATCAAGCATTTTAGTGGCGTTCCTGTCGAGATATGCCTGTAAATAAATTAATTATTTTTCTTTTAAATTCAGCTAGGAATTAATCTGAATGTGCTCATATGTGGTTAGCTAGTACAGCATTTTGGTGTGAGAAGCAGGATTGGTGTGTCCCTTTAGAACATTGAATTACATGAACATAAATCCGTACAAGGCTACATCTGGCCTACATTTCATTCTTAAGCATTGTCTGTTATCGTTAAGGAAGATAGTTTTTTTATTATTATTATTAACGCACAAACCCTGAGGCTGCATGTGTAAACAGCATTAAGCTAATTTAGTTGGAAAAGTAATAATTAACCCAAGGTCTGGGTAAATATAGGACAGAGCACATTTTTAGTTAATTTTACCCAGCAAATTGGGTTGATTTATTTTATTACAATTTAAGCTTCTTCTTTCTTTTTTTTTCACCTTATACATGAAATCATGTTTACAGATTAACTTAAATCCTCTAAACATTTGTAAATTACTCCACAACCACTGGTTTGCATGATAACTTTATTTTCCTTTATCATTTAAATTGTTTATATCGTCTTTGTAGGATATACATATTGCCTATTTAAACTCTTAAACAAACATTAAAAGTGGAAATTAAACAGAAGTAATTCACGTGTAATCGACCAGTCTCTGTTATTCTGTTTCCATCGTAACAGCGCTGGCTCTCGTGCCCGAGCTGGAGTCCTGTTCGGTGGGGAACTGCTCAGGCCGCCCTGCGTTTCCCTCATGGCTGAAATATACTGCGACTACCTCCATAATCTGCCGTAAACAAGCAGTAAATAGCTAAACATCTTAAGTATTTGTACTCTGTATCTTTATTAATAGAATTCTTTATTGTATGCTTTTCCATCACGCGTTAAGACCGGCGTGAAAGGTGATTCACACCGCGCACCTGTATGTTGCGCTGCATAGAATTGAACGATATACAGCACAGTAACGATTTTATATATAAAATGTAGGCTACACAAACCTGTATTTTACAGAAGAAATGCATCAGTTCAATGGTGCTTAAAACAGCTCTCTCCAGAAGAGGACACAAAATCCCTGCAATAAATAACTCAGATCCTGGGTTACGACTGACCTTAACCAGGAGCTGGTTAACACAAAAACTACTCAAACACTGAAAAAAGAATCCCCCGCCCCCAAAAAATGACACAAAAGGCTCAATCCAGCATTTGGGTTAAAAAAAAAATAAAACCCAGAATTTCAATATAGAACTATACTGTTTATTAATGTACTTTCATTTGCTTGTCCATCTGTTTTTCAGTGTCAGAAGGTCAGATTTCTGTTTCCAGCATCCTGTTTTCTTCTGGCAGCTTGTCCGTATCTGCTGTCGACAGTCGTGCTGCTGTTCAAATGTTACAGAGCGAGAGGTAACACTTCTGTCTGATCCGTCTCTCTCCATCTGTCTTTTTTCACAAATTATAAAAATTAATATTTGTGTGTATTTCACAGTTCCATCTGCTGAAGACCAAAGCCAGTACGCAGTGACAGAAGAAACTTCAACCTGATATTAACACGTTCTTAAAAATGTCAACATATTTGATTTACCTTACATCATTTATTTTTCATTAAACAACTATTTACATTTACATTTAGCAGACACTTTTATCCAAAGTGACTTACAAATGAGGACAATGGAAGCAATCAAAATCAACAAAAGAGCAATGATATACAAGTGCTATAACATGTCTCAGTTAGCTTAACGCAGTATATGTAGCAAGGGGTTTTAAATAATATAATAAATAAAAAGAAAACAGAATAGAAAAAGAATAGAGCAAGCTAGTGTTAGAGGTCTTTTTTTTGCTTGTTAATTGTATAATAAATGAAGACAGAATACAAAAAGATTAGAAAGCTATTTTTTTAAGAAAACAAGCAGCAATCAACTATCAATTAACTATTTTAGTGTCATTCCGCTTTTATATGCTCCTTTTGTCAAAAAAAAAAAAAAAAAAAAAACGTTCAGTGACATTATGACTTAGTGATGTTTGTCTGTTCTTCCAGTAGAAGTATTAAGTATTTAGTTAAGAATAGAGACCAAAGTTTTATTCTGTATGAATGAATAACTCTTTAAATTAATGTGTACATTTAAAAAAAAAAAACGAACATTGAGTAAATAAATATCTTGGTTTGTCTCGCATGCGTGTCATTGTTTGTAATTCATCGTCTGATCCGAAAACAATGTCAGTCTTAAATATTGAAAAGCAATTAAATGGGAGGGACACCATGGTTCCTTAGGACATTTTAAGAGAACAGACCTCCGCTGACATCACCATCAATTTTTTCATCATGGAACTCCTACAAGACTTCACTTTTATACTTTTTTATATATATTTACTTACTCCAGAAAATTGTTGGCCGAAACGATAAAAAGGCCCCAAGTTCTCCAGATTCATCATTCAATCTATAAATCTTCTCAAACTGGCCCTTTGTGGTTGAAACTGTAGACGAATAAATCCCGTGCTGACGAAATAGTAAGTATAAGATAAAATATCACTTTGTTCGTTTTATCTAACAACTTAACCATTTTTATTTTGTCCAAAGACTATTAAATAAACCAGCTAAAAAACAATGTTTCCAATAAGCAGTGTCATTTCGATAAATGGCTCTTTAAAGATAACATGGGTGGCTCTTAAAAGAGCCTTTGTGTTCTCTGATCAGCTCAGAGGAGGTCTACTTTGAGCTGGTGTATTTGGTCACGGCCTTTGTTCCCTCAGACACGGCGTGTTTGGCCAGTTCCCCGGGCAGCAGCAGACGCACGGCGGTCTGGATCTCTCTCGATGTGATGGTGGAGCGCTTGTTGTAGTGAGCGAGACGAGACGACTCACCGGCGATGCGCTCGAAGATGTCATTGACGAAAGAGTTCATGATGCCCATCGCCTTGGAGGAGATCCCGGTGTCAGGATGAACCTGCTTCAGCACTTTGTACACATATATAGCGTAGCTCTCCTTCCTGGATCTCTTACGCTTCTTCCCTCCTTTGCCGGCGGTCTTGGTGACGGCCTTCTTTGAGCCCTTCTTGGGCGCGGACTTTGCTGGTTCAGGCATGATGCTGTCTTTAAAATAAACAACCAATCTTAAATAACACCGTTGCTGCAACAAATGTTTTTATACATTGCTGTATGCTAATTTCAAAAAGGAAAACGGTGGTCTGTGATTGGTATGGACCAACCCACAGAATGATTTCATTGGCCACATTAAAGCCAATCAGAGGTTTTAAAATGTTAATCCCGCCCACCATCTCGTGCTTGACATCTACCATCCCCCCCCCATTCGTTTATGGTTCTTTGTTTGATTTTCCCGCCCATTTTGGATTTTTCAGACCGATATAATAAATACAATATTGTGAAAATAACTCCACTGTATAATGATACTATATTCTAATTTAACTTTTAACTATAAAGAAATTTATTACACTTAACCCTCAAACCATTAGCTGTACATAATTTTAACAATCATGAACACTAAACGATAGTAAATTTTAAGTCCTATCACAACAATAGACTTTAAGTTGCAGATAAACGAATCGTTTTACCGTTTGAAAACTTGTTATTTGTCGTTTAGGAGCATACACAACATCATGGCGGTGACAGTCTTTCTTTTAGCGTGCTCAGTGTAGGTCACGTAACGTTAATTCAAAGGAAATCATCTTTCATAGAAACATTGAGGTGGCTCTTAAAAGAGCCTTTGGGGTTTGTACGGCTGAAGCAGCTGTAGATTTAAGCGCGCTCTCCGCGGATGCGGCGCGCCAGTTGGATGTCTTTGGGCATGATAGTGACTCTCTTGGCGTGGATGGCGCACAAGTTGGTGTCCTCAAACAGACCGACCAAATAAGCCTCGCTAGCCTCCTGCAGCGCCATGACAGCTGAGCTCTGGAAGCGCAGATCCGTCTTGAAATCTTGAGCGATTTCTCTCACCAGACGCTGAAACGGCAGTTTGCGAATCAGCAGTTCAGTGGACTTCTGATAACGACGAATCTCTCTCAATGCCACGGTACCGGGCCTGTAACGGTGAGGCTTCTTAACACCACCGGTGGCGGGTGCGCTCTTACGAGCGGCTTTAGTCGCCAACTGCTTTCTCGGGGCTTTACCTCCGGTGGACTTACGAGCGGTTTGCTTGGTTCTTGCCATTATTATCTCACAGCAGCACTTCAAACAGTATGAACAAAATAAAGCGGTTAACAAAACGCAACGCTTATTTGAAGCCTACTGCCATGCGCTCATTGGACGGCAGAGATTCAGGGGTATTTGATTGGTTATTGTCTGGCGTCGCTACAAGACAGTTGACCAATGAATGTGCCTCTCATGTTTTCAAACAAGAGACGACAGTTTGTGGTTCCCGCCTAAAAAAAGTGTCACGTATTCTTGTTCTCTTTTTGTGTTATATGAAAACAGAAGTCAGATACTGTGATTGTTTTTTGTTGTTGTTGTTTTTAAACCTTCCTGAATGTGTGGAGTTGGACATTTGGAACTACGTACAAACTATTATATAATTTATATGTATAGATGGTTACCCACTTATGTCTCTTTTGAAAATACGCTCCTGACATGGCCAAATAAACATTACATTAAGTGTATAGTACTGCTGAAGATTAATGCAAGGTGACATGTTATTTGTTTTGAAACCACATGAATTTTCGAACTTAACTTTAGAGAAAAAAAAAATTAAAAGTTTCATTATATATATATATATATATATATATATGAGAGAGAGAGAGAGAGAGAGAGAGAGAGAGAGAGAGAGAGAGAGAGAAGACTATTTTATTTGAAACTTTCATTTTTTTTTTTTTTTTTTTTTTTTTTTACATATATACACACATACATACGGTCTATAATATACACACATTAAATTAAGTTAGATAATAAACCTTCAGTTTGTTTATACAAACTCAGACTGGATAAAAGAAAATCACTCTCTGAAGGAACCAATAGGTGGCTCTTAAAAGAGCCTTTGGTTTGAAGAGAAACTTCACTAGTTTACTTGGTCTTTGCGGGTTTCTCGGTCTTCTTGGGCAGCAGCACGGCCTGGATGTTGGGCAGCACGCCGCCCTGAGCGATGGTCACTCCGCCCAGAAGTTTGTTCAGCTCCTCGTCGTTGCGCACCGCCAGCTGCAGGTGACGGGGGATGATACGGGTCTTCTTGTTGTCCCGAGCGGCGTTTCCAGCCAACTCCAGAATTTCAGCGGTGAGATACTCGAGCACAGCGGCCAAATAAACCGGAGCACCGGCACCGACGCGCTCGGCATAGTTGCCTTTGCGAAGAAGCCTGTGAACACGACCGACGGGGAACTGCAGTCCAGCTCTGGAGGAGCGAGTCTTGGCCTTGGCGCGGGCCTTTCCACCTGTCTTACCTCTTCCACTCATTGTATGTGATGTTGTTTCTAAAGAAAGAATGAGCGTAGAGAAGGCTGCGATGTGACTTTAAAGAAAGCGTACCGGTCTCCTATTGGCTGGAGTGTGAACACGGTTTAAGCCAATCAGAGAACCTCCCTCCAAACCCAGCCCCCTTCAGCTGTTTACAAATCTCATTAGTTACATAGTAATAGTTTAAACTAGTGATGGGATTTATGGCTCTTTTGGCTCTTTTTAAATATTAAGTCAGTTTTAAGAAGCCAGCTTGGGGGCATCTCAGTTTATCCTGGAAATAATCACTGGGAGGAATGATGAGGTCTGATTTGTAGTCAATTAATTAAAACTCAGATATCACACACCAATATCTGAGTTTGAATTATTCTGAAATATTGATTATTACCTCATTTGTCATGTGTGGACTATATTCCATAGGGTTGCACAAATCCCTCTGCTTAGACAGTGACATCACTATTTTGGATTTACCTTTAGTACAAAAGTGTGTGTGTGTGTGTGTGTGTGTGTGTGTGTGTGTGTGTGTGTGTGTGTGTGGTGTGTGTGTGTGTGTGTGTAAAGCTACGTTGACTTATGTATATTCATACAATACCTACTCACAAATAAACATCAAAAACAAAGCCGGCTGCAATGAATTTCTGTGCAAAACAGCTTTTACTACAAACACTTCCACACAAGAACATTGTTATCACACAAGAACATTTTGATAGAAAACAAAAAATATTTAAAGTAGATAAAATTAGACAGGCACGCAGGGTTTTTTTCCACTGGAGTACTCACGTGAAGGATGCGTGCACAACTAATAACAAATATCATCATGCTATAAAGGGTTGGCCTGCGCTGGGTGCGCCCCTCCCCCTATAACTGTTCTGTCTCGCGGAGGAGCTCATTTGTGTGCAACTGTGTGAAACACGCATAGGAAAAAAGAACGACAGAAAGAACGGCTCCCCTCCAGCCGCGACTCGGCTCCCATCGTTCATGTTTATGAGCCATTCAAAAGAATCGGTTCGTTCGCGAACGTCACAACTCTAGTTTAAACGTGTATTAGCATCTATTTGTAAATACCTTTTAGTCAGTGTTGCCAATTTAACGACTTTTTTCCACCCCCCTTAACGATTTTTTTGTCCAAAAAAGCGACTAGCGAAAAATCTAGTGACTTTCTTGGACGAACCTTATTCAGTCTCTGAGACTCTCCGGTTCTTCCGCAGGAGCGCGAGGTCTCTCTCTCCCAGCGCACACACCTCTCTCTCTCTCTCTCTCTCTCTCTCTCTCTCTCTCTCTCTCAGAGAGCGCAGAGAGGAGCAGCACTTTCAGTTAAAAAAAGATATTCTGTTGCTTCTAACTCTATTTTACATGCAGGTATAGCCGAAAACACAGCACAGCCATTGTCTTAATCGTATGTGTATTTGATGTCATTACACAATGTCGTGAATAGTATTTTAGTGCAGATTAATATCTTTCAGAGCTGGTTATGTGGACCGCGTTTCAGTCATAATATTAATTCTGTTGTCTGACAACATAAACATTAAAAAGAATATTAATAAAAACCGTTTTATTGAGAATTTGGCTGCATTAAAATGCAGTACGTGAGCACAGGGAGGCAAGACAATACGACGCACTTACGTCATGAATATGCTAATTAGCGACATCTAGCGACTAATTTAGCTACTTTCCATTGAAAGAATATGGCAACACTGCTTTTAGTTTTCTTTTATAATTTATTACTAATTTTTTTTTTATTATTAATGGCATTTATATGACATTTTATGTATATAGCACTTGTTTTTTATTGTGCTACACGAATAATCCTGTTCGCTTAATTGTCTGGGTTTAAGAAAGATAATGATAGTTTAAAGTTTAACTTGAAGCAGTACTTCAATTCTTTTATCAATAATGTCCAAATTATGCAAGGACATGCTACTGGGCAGATAAGCGAGGAAATAAATGCTCTCGACTTTGAATTAGTGGGTGGCTCTTAAAAGAGCCGTTTTGATAAAGCGTCAGAAAAGACGCAGTTTATTTCTTTTTGGCTGCTGTCTTTTTAGGCTTGGCAGCTTTGGGTTTCGCCGTTTTGGGTTTGGCTACTTTGGCCTTTTTAGGGCTCTTGGCTGCTTTCTTAGGAGTCGCTGGTTTCTTTGCTTTCTTGGGGCTCTTCGTCGCCTTTTTAACAGCGGGTTTCTTGGCCTTCTTCGGGGATTTCTTAGCGGCGGGCTTCTTTGCGGTTGCAGCTTTGGGCTTCTTAGCGGCGGCAGGTTTCTTGGCTGCGGGCTTCTTTGCTGCGGGCTTCTTGGCTTTAGGAGCGGCTTTCTTGGCGGGTTTTGTCTTGGTCTCGGCTTGTTTCTTGTTGAGCTTGAACGAACCGGAGGCGCCGATTCCTTTGGTCTGGACCAGGATGCCTTTAGTCACCAGACTCTTAACGGCGATCTTGACGCGGGAGTTATTCTTCTCCACATCGTAGCCACCGGCAGCGAGCGCTTTCTTCAGGGAGGCGAGAGACACACCGCTCCTCTCCTTAGATGCGGACACAGCCTTGACGATGAGCTCGCCGACGCTCGGACCCGTTCTCTTGCGTTTAACTGCTGATTTCTTCTTGGCCGCTTTGGTGGCGGTAGCTGCTGGAGCGGTTTCTGCCATAATCTCTGGACTCGAGCTCTAACTGTAAACAACAATGAGGCTCTGCTGGGCGGCGCTGCGCATTTAACCACAACATGAGAACCGTGTAGACTCAATCTAGCCTGCTCAGTGTCTGTGCTTCTCCATGAGCGCCCGACGCTTGTGTTTTCTCCTGTCATATTTTGAATAAAATTGAAGTTGTTAAATAATTTAGTCGAGTAAAACCAACGTATACATCATGTAGAGGTACTGAACTTTATTTAGAGATCAAAGATTGCTACAAGTGAACGTTTGTTTTAACACCGTCAGATCAAATCCGCGGCGTGTGCACGGTAATGGACAGGGTTGCGTGTACTTTTCATGTAATATTGTGTATTAACAGTGGTGAATATTTGAATGTGTCGTCTGTGTTTTTAACAAACGCTTTGACAATGTGTTTAATGAAAGAAACATCGCGGATGGACTTGTAGAGTGTTTTATTCAGACGTTGTTTCGGTCAGCTTGAAGCACACGACACACCGGTCTGTCCTTCATCTCCGGTCACTGTTGCTTCTCACGATCCGCTGCTTTATTGATTCAAAACCCCCGATTAAATCTCAAACTCAACACCTGATCGCATATGTCATAACAGAGGGGTTTTTACACAGATTTTATTTTTAATTTATTTTTGCTGTTTTGTTTGAACTGGTGAACGAATTAATTTATTGGTACTGTGTGCAAGCGTTTGTTACAATAACATAAATGGAAGCAGATCATTCCTTTAACAAGGCTGGAAGGGAAATGTATATAATTTTTTTCCAGATATATAGCCTACTAATGCTTTATTGTTATGGCATGATCAGACATAGGCATATGAAACAACAGCATCAAAAAATAGTTTGGAAATATTATTTTTCAGTTGCTGCCTTTTTAGGAAATAATAACTCACAGACATATTTACAAATGTAAGAATTTTGGAGGTTTTGCGCATGATCTATATATATATATATATATATATATATATATATATATATATATATATATATATATATATATATATATAGGTTCAAATATTGCATCATTATTTCAAATATTACATCATTATTACATCATTATTTCACAAATTCAAACAGCATCACAAATCAGACAACAAGAAGGCAGCAAACATGATATTATGAAATTATAGTTACGTGGGAAGTTGTGGCCTAATGGTTAGAGTTTAACTCCTAACCCTAAGGTTGTGGGTTTGAGTCTTCGGCCAACAATACCACGACTGAGGTGCCCTTGAGCAAGGCACCGAACCCCCAACTGCTCCCCGGATGTGTGTTCACGGTGTGTGTGTGTTCACTGCTGTGTGTGTGCACTGGATGGGTTAAATGCAGAGCACGAATTCTGAGTATGGGTCACCATACTTGGCTGTATGTCACGTCCCTTATGTATAGTATCTGCCTTATATATTTTTAAACAAGTGCTTTTGACATGTAGATATTGACTGATGTGACCAAATTAAGGAGAAATGCTTTTGTTTCATCTTCACCTAATTCTATTTACGGAGATCATAATGTCATTTCTCTGACGTGTAGATCATAAGTCATCCCTTATCAGCACCCACAGTGTTGGTATTAGTAGCAGTGGGTGGGAATATCATGCTGATGACATTGCTTTAGTCATTCAGCAATTCAGCAATGTCGTGAAACCACCCTTTTCATGGGACAGACCCAGTATTGATTTAAAACTGAATAATATCATATAAATGTTTCATATATCACTTGCACATCTCACATTATCGTTTTGCACTTATGAAAACTGATAAAAGTGTCCATGGACCAGACATGATTCAATTACCCATAAACAGTTTGTTGTGAAATCACCCAGAAATTCTTAGTAACATTTTGTCGTTACACTTCCCTTTTCTCATGTTCTGAGACAGTCAACATTTGGCAAAACTACCTTATTTGACCACTCTGACGATAATTCAGATTTACAAAAGACAGGATGACGCAAAGTCATTTTCTTCTGTATGTGTTTGTACAGGAAGTGTTGAGTCTATAACAGCCTGTGTGTTTGGCATTGTCATTAATAGATCAGTATGGACCCCAGTCTACTTACTCTAATGCTTTGTGAGTATCATTTTCTCATTTATGCATTTATATAATGATAGTGAATAAGTGTTCGTCTGTATTTCATCATCTTATGTATTTAATTTATGCTTTCATTCATGCTGCTAATAATCTTAGTATCAAATCCATCTGCAGTTCATGATATCTGTGCGTGGAAGTGAAATATACTCACATGTGCTGCATGTAGCGGAGTGAGATCAGTGTGTTTATCATTTATCATACATTTTGGAAGCTTGTTTTCTTTAGTAGATCTTGACTGGCAGTCAGTGCATCTATATATATAGTCTTTGCTTGTGGTGTGTGATGTGCTGATGACAATGATGCCACTTCCCATATTATTAAGCATGGCATACAAAATAAGATCTAGTGTCGTGAGCTGCCCTTCACAGTGTGTCATGACAGCATCACAAAGATATTCTTTGCAATCCACATAGATTTTGTCTTCACTTCACTTCCTCTTTCACCCTGTCATCGTTGACTCACTCCATTGTTGACAGATCTGAAAGAATAGAGATATATTGAATTGATTTAGAATACAGATGATAGAAAGAGCTGAGCTGAGCAATTCTGTTCAATAACAGTATAAAATTGGCCTAAAATCAATTGCAATGTAATCATTTGCAAAATACCATTGTCACAGCTTGTAGTTTGTTATTTTTAATTCTTTTGTAAAACAGCTCATTTCTCTCCCACACTAATCAGTGTAAATTATTCAAATGGTGATTTTAAACTAGGCTTCTCTTGTGGAATTACTAGTTTTAAAAGATATTCATAAAATTCTATTTAGAAGCAAAAAATGAAAAATAAATCTATTAATTAATCAATCAATGTAATTGTCTCTATTTGGTTTTTAGTGCTGATTTCTAACATCCACCCTGGACAATCTGAAGGTGAGTTATATTTGTTAAAATCTTTGCACATATAACACACAGTGGAACAGAAAGAGAAAGTGTTTGTATGTGTGTCGTCGAGTGCAGTGTGTGTTGTGTTTGTTGTTTATGTCATTTATTGGGTCTTAAATGATATAGATGAGCTCTATATGAAATTAATGACTTTAATATTACTCGTTTAAATTTCATCTGAGTGTTTTATGTGATATTATAGGGAAACCAAAGTCTGTAGTGATTAAAATAAAATATGTTACACTCAAAATTATGATGACATTATAAGAAGGACTTTTATTTACACAGATTAATAAAAGGTGGTTGTAAATAAAGTGAGTTTATTATTCTCATCATGCTGGGCATGAGGGGCCAGAGTAAGTGTTTTCATTGTATTGCACATTCCTGAACAAAGACACAAAATAAACACTGCCACATGTGTAGATGTGTAGATTATTGTGCTTTCTTTGGATGTTTTGCCATAACTTCTGTTTTTCGGTGCTTACAGAGCCACCAATCAAATGGTACATAAACAATTAATTAACTCCAACTGAGGAACAAAATATATACTAGTAAACATTCTAGATGTTGTATGTTGGACTGAATGTTAACTGTTAACAGCTTAATCTCAATACATGTCATTAATTAACCACATATGTAATATAATAAAGATGTTATTGTCTTATGGACATCACTTTGATACATATCTCTGGCTGATAACAAGATACTTCCTCAATTATAGCAATGAAGCAAGCATTTTCTGTAAAGCGGCCTTGAAACAGCATGTTTTACTGTGAAAAGTCCAATATAAACTTGAATTGAATTACTGAATTAAGCACCCAATTTGAGGAGCCACATCTCACAGGATTTGTATCTTCATGTGTCATCTTTTTGAGACCTCATAAAACAGCTATTATTACTCATAAGGACAAATCAAATAAGCTTAACGTTGAGGCTAAATAAGGAAAACTTTCATATAAATAACATAAATCATATAGAATGATAACTATAGATGATGAATAAAGACTACTTATTAACTCAAGATTGTATCATTAAATATTTACAGACAAACCCAAATTAACTGTAAAGCCCCAGAGTTCAGTGTTCACTGGAGACACAGTTACTCTGAGCTGTGATGTGGGACAGTCAACGGGACGAACGATTATCTGGTACAAAGGCTTCCAGACAACAGGAACTGGTGATCAAACAAAAACACTGAGAGATGTGAGAGTCTCTGATGGAGGAGAATATGCATGTGCTGTAAGAGGAGAGACCACACAAGGCCAAAGAGTCATGCTAACAGTAAGAGGTGAGTGTTGTTTTCACAGGGCAATCTGATTTTGAGTTCACTATACAATTATGAAATGAACAGCATCCATCAACAGCATGTGCTGTCTGTTAAATTACATTTCACACAGAGAGACCCAAGCCTGCAGTGCGAGTTCAGCCTGATGGACGTGTGTTCAGAGAACAGATGGTCACTCTCACATGTGACATACAGGAGACAGATGTCAGCAGCTGGAGCTACAGCTGGAATAAAGATGATTCAGTGATTCATGTCAGTCAGTCACAGGAATACAGAATCAGTTCTGTTAATGAATCTCACACGGGTCAGTACAGCTGTACTGGAAGAGAAACAGGAGGATCACGATACTCACACACCAGTGATAAAGTTACACTGATCCTATCAGGTGAGAGTCTTTATATCTGTTTATCACTCTGACTACATGAGCAAAAATGTCTATAAACCTCTAACTTTGCAGATAAATAAATAAAAATATTTTAATAAATAAATGGATTTAGGTTAAAATGTCATAATCAAATTACCCTTAACTGACTTGATTAATTTGACCTGCTGACCTTTTATTTTAAAACATCAGGATCTTTAGTACCAACATTTTCGGATGCTCTGATCATTGGAGTGAGTTCAGGACTGAGTGGTGCATTTCTGCTCATTTTCTTACTGGTCCTGCTGTTCTGCTGCAAGCGCAACAAAGGTGCATCTCATCTCTTCACATCAACATAGACTATTTATACAGACAATCTTAACTATAATGATCTTTGGAAGCATTTTATGGTTACAGATGATTGTATATAAATATATGTCATAAACCAAGGCAGGAAATCCATTTGTGAATCATTCCTGAAGTTTCTCTGTGTTTGAGTAGGTGGAGGATCTCCGTCTCCCTCTACAGACCATCAGCTGCCAAACATCAGTCAGACATCAGAGCATCAGAGGAAGAATGGACAAACACCAGCATGCTCCAGTCAGTCCCACACAGAAACACTCACAATATCTTTACATTAATTGCAATGACCTTTTTTTAAATGAAGTTATAAAATATCAGTGTGTGACAAGGCATCACAAGAATCATGTAGTTTGTTTTAATTCATTTAATTTTATCATGGAAAACAAAATAGTAGCCATCAACAGTTTTGAACAAAACATAAACTCAGTTACTACAAACAACTGAAAGACTAAAACCAGAAAAAGGGAAAAAAATGTCTTACTCGTTCATTATATTTTTTAATGCAGATGCTGTAATCGAGCCTTCTTGTGTGACCTATGTAAATGTTGACCTGAAATCAATGGAGGAAATGAGGGAGAAAAAGAAAGTAAATAAAGGTATGACAACAATTTTTGCAGTTGTTTGTTAGATAAATGCATGTATAATAAAATAAATGCAAAATATATATATATATGATAAACTTGTGTCATCCTTTAGGAAAGGAGAGTTTTGACACAGTTTACTCCAAATTAAAGATTTAAGGTGAAATAATGCAAAATATTACAATATAATGCAATTACAAAAATTCATACATGCATACAAAAATGTTTTATACTTGTGAATTAATTTGCATAATTTCAGGTGCTGTTGCTGGATCAATATGATGAATGCTCAGACAACTTTCATCAACACTGGAATACAAAAACAAAAAAAAATGAGTTGATGAATTGGATATATCACCCTGATTATTAATCATATTGTTTAAATTATTGATCATAACATGCAAATCTTCATAATCTGTGACATTTTAAAACATGATTCTGACCACTGATACAGTACTGCATTTACTGTTACATTTCCAATATGTATTACAGAATTATAAATATCATAAGAAAATAGTAATAGGCCCGTGTTTATGTATTTATCTATCTTCTCGTTGTCCACTAGATGTCATCACAGAGATGATTTGGTTGTTTCATCCACATTTTAGTGTGTGAAAGTTTTTGATTTGCACTTATGCATTCTTTTGGTAGATATACTGTGTGTGTTAGTCCTCTTGCTTTCATACCTGCACTGCTTGTAGGCTGCTTTAATCATGTAAGCTAATCAAATGTATTTTTCAAACAAGTTGCAAAATCTAAATAAAGTACTATATCGCTTGTGAAGTGAAACTTACTAATTATTCTCTGTGGGAACTGGATGTGATGTAGGAACTATTTTACACCAGGGTTACACCCCTAGTCCTTCTTAGAAAGACACTGAGGTTTATTCACTATAAAAAAAATGCTGGGTCAAAACAACCCAATCGCTGGGTTTGTCCATATTTTACCCAGCACTGGGTTGTGTTTAAGCCAGCATTTTTTAGAGTGTAGGCATCTCAGCTTGTCTAAACGACATTTCTTGCTGGATGAAGAACCATCACCTTCAGCTCAACCTTGCCAATCACAATTTCAGCATCCAGTTAGGCTCATCAACCATAACTCCTTCAAAAACAGCCAGAAACCTTGGAGTTATGATTGATGATCAGCTGACTTGGCAAACCACCAAGACCAGTCCAACAAGATGAGTGTCTCACCTTGAACACTGGTAAAACAAAAGAGATGTTTTTTTTTCTTCTAAAATGATTGTGTGTTCTTCCAATGCAGATATTTTTTATAAATGGTGAAAAGATTACTGAAAATTGTTTCTGAGTTTAATTATCTTGGTTTAACACTGGATCCAATCTTAGTAAAAAAAATAAATAAATAAATAAAAAACCTAAAGAAAATGGTGTCTACTATAAAATATAACTTGATACATTTCAGACAAATTAGACAATGATGTAGCTAAGACTTTTATACATGCTACAATCTTTTCTCATCTGTCATACTGTCTGACATGTTAGGGTCAAGCAGAATAAACTGTTATTAAACCGTTAAAATCTCTTTATAAACAGACTTTAAAAACTCTGGACAAAAAGCTCAATCAATATCACCACCGTAGGGTTCTGGAGAAATACAATTTTTTGAGCTTTGATCATTTTAGACTTTTCTCAAATTTGTGTATATAAAATTTTAAATGTGTGGTTTGGCCCCTTCTATACTTCGTGATTTTGTTAATTTTCGCTCTACGGTCTCTGTAAGATCTACTAGATCATCATCTACTAGTGATTGTGTTGTTCCTTGTCATCACTCTGCATTTGGATTACCATTGAAAAACTAGCAGAATGCATAGTCGACATAAAAAAACTGGATGACGAGTAATTTCTTACTGCTAAATTCTGAAAAAAACAGGTGTTAATTATAGGACCTAAAAACTCTGCATGTAATAACCTAGAACGCTCTCTAAGACTCGATGGCTGCTCTGTCAATTCTTCGTCATCAGTTAGGAACCTAGGTGTGCTATTTGATAGCAACCTTTCCTTAGAAAGCCACGTTTCCAGAATTCGTAAAACTGCATTTTTCTATCTCAAAAATATATCTAAATTACGGCCTATGCTCTGAATGTCAAATGCAGAAATGTTTAGCATGCGTTTATGACCTCAAGGTTAAATTATTGTAATGCTTTATTGGGTGGTTGTTCTGCACGCTTAGTAAACAAACTCCAGCTGGTCCAAAATGCAGCAGCTAGAGTTCTTACTAGAACCAGGAAGTATGACCACATTAGCCCGGTCCTGTCAACACTGCACTGGCACTCTATTAAACATTGTGTAAATTTTAAAATCTTGCTTATTACTTATAAATCCCTGAATGGTTTAGCACCTCAGTATTTGAACGAGCTCTTGTTACATTATAGTCCTCCACGTCTGCTGCATTCTCAAAACTCTGGCAATTTGATAATACCTAGAATATCAAAGTCAACTGCGGGCAGCAGATCCTTCTCCTATTTAGCGCCCAAACTCTGGAATAACCTACCTAACATTGTTCGGGAGGCAGACACACTCTTGCAGTTTAAATCTAGATTAAAGACCCATCTCTTTAACCTGGTTTATACATAACACACTAATATGCTTCTAATATCCAAATCCGTTAAAGGATTTTTAGGCTGCATTAATTAGGTAAACCGGAACCAGGAACACTTCCCATAAGACCCGATGTACTTGCTGCATCGTTAGAAGAATGGCATCTACGCTAATATTAGTCTGTTTCTCTCTCATTCCGAGGTCACCGTAGCCACCAGATCTAGTCTGTATCCAGCCCAGATGGTGGATCAGCACCTAGAGAGAACCTCTACAGCCCTGAATGTAAGCAGAGACCAGGACAACTAGAGCCCCAGATACAGATCCCCTGTAAAGACCTTGTCTCAGACGACCACCAGGACAAGACCACAGGAACCTGTTGAGTCCTCTGCACAATCTGACTTTGCTGCAGCCTGGAATTGAACTGCTGGTTTCGTCTGGTCAGAGGAGAACTGGCCCCGACTGAGCCTGGTTTCTCCCAAGGTTTTTTCTTCATTCTGTCACCGATGGAGTTTTAGTTCCTTGCCGCTGTTGCCTCTTGCTTGCTTAGTTGGGGACACTTAATGTCCAGCAATATCATTGACTTGATTGCACAGATACTATTCAAACTGAACTGAGCTGGATGATGACATCACTGAATTCAATGATGAACTGCCTTTAACTGAAAAATTAGTGTTTACTATTATCATTTTGCATTATTGACACACTATTTTCCTAATTAATGCTGAACTGTAGCTTTGACGCAATCTGTATTGTTAAAAGCTCTATATAAATAAAGGTAACTTGACTTGACTATCATCTTTCTCAGTGAAATAAGCTATTATTCATTGGAACACATACCAGAAGACATAGGGATGTGCACATCTATTGACATTTTTAAAGTAAAACTAAAATCTTATTTAAAATCAACTCAACTCTGTAAATACTGACGTGGTTTAACTGGACGCTATCTTTATTGTTCTTTTTTGGCTCTGATAGGATGTAGTAGTACTGTATTGTATGTGTTTGTTGTTTTATGTTTTTATATTTACCTATGATTATGATTACATGCCAAGAGACTGCGGATTAAACTAGCCATTGGCTGAATTCGGTACAATGCATGCAATTGAAATATTTATGTTAAAAATGTACATGGTCCCTTTCTAAGTAAATTTTAATAAATAAAATAAATAGTCAAGACCAGAGGTGTGTTGAAGACCAGACCCTCAAGAGCCAGCAGAGGTTGATTAAACAACTCTGCAAACAGTGTTACCAGCTTCACTTATTACTAACCAGTTTGACTTGAGTTTTCTGTCATATGTCTACAGAAGTTCTTACTGTGAATTAACAGAGGTTTAGACGCTGATGTTTTATTGCATTTCAATTGAAATCACCATTATAGTGATTAGTGTTTGCTTCACTAGGGCTCCTGACCTTTGACTATTGTGCTTTTTTTCTGGCTGTGATAACTGTGTGTTTATAAGATATTATAGCAAGAAAAGCCAAATATAATCAGGATATAATCAGAATGTTATTGATGCTGACGATACAGTCATCATGGGGTGACCTGATTCACTGATCACATTCGGGTAACACTCTTATTATGTGGGAGATTTTTATTTTATGGTTGAACCTTGTGCTAATACAATTTCTTAGAGATTTAGCTTAGTTGTGACAATCAGCTACTCTGAACAACATCAAAATCAATGTGCACAAAAAAAAATCAACTCCTGCAGCATTTGACACACACAGACATCAAGAATCAGCGTATGAATCTCAACAATCAATAAAACATACAGATAATCTCTGACCATCTCAAAACAAGCAACTAAAGTCACAGCAAAACAGGAAAAATAAAAGCAAGTATTAAGAATAATACACAGTGAGATAATTAATCTGTATAATTTATTCATGTCAAACTGCATGCTGGGATTCATGGTTGAGGGTTTTTTTTTTTTTGGTTCCCATCATGCACTGCAGCAGGAAGTCTTTCATTTGACTGTCACCACTGTTGATTCATACGATTTTTGATGTCTGTGCACTTTATCTAGATCAGGGATCCTCAAATCTGGACCACAAGATCCACTTTCCTGCAGAGTTTGGCTTTAACCCTAATCAAACACACCCGAGCATGCTAATCAATGTCTTTGGGATCATTAAAAAATCACAGGCAGGTGACTTTGGTCCTCCAGGGCAAGATTTGAGGAACCCTGGTCTAAATTTATCTGATTGTCACAGCACTGCTGGATCTCAAGCTGTAGTAGGGTTTCTGTAATTGATGCCATAAAACTACAACCCTGATATAATTAGAACTTTTTGAGTCCGAGTTAATCAGATCACTGCATAATGAAGATCATAATGAATGCATAAATATCCGCACCTGAGCAGATTTTTTCTTGGTTTTCTTGCCATCATAAATATGATTTCAACACACAAAAACATCAGTCAAAATCAAAAAAAAAAATTAAATAAAACTTATTCTAAACATCTGTTAATTCTCAGTAAAACCGTCTGTAGACATATGACAGAAATAAAGTCAAACTGGTTAAATTGCCTTGTTTTTACAAAAATAAAATTGTTTAGTATTACAATATTTCATCTCCATTCCTAACTATGAGTTGTCCGCACAGATTCATATACTGTTATGAGCAAATGAGATTAATTTAAACCTGTGCACCAAAAAAAAACTTCATGCATCAGCATCAGTGTGATCGAGAAAACGTGTAATACAGTAGACGATTATGTTTTCTTCAAAAAGTGCAACCACAGGGATGTATGAGATAAAGAATACTACAATCATGTAACTGCGCTCAACTTGACTTTTCATTTCCAGTGTAAGGAATGAACTAGACATGATATGTGCTGTAACTTTTAACATCAACATTTCCAAATGATGACATATTTAAAAAAATTGGAATTCAAAAAGCAAAATGACACACTTTTCAGAGATGACGACTCAACTCGATTAAACATGCTACACAGTGAGGTCACAGGACAACAATATAGGACTGTTCAAAATGTATATCATTGCATGCACTCTTAAAAATAAAGGTTCTTTATTTTCATTGATGATTGATGTTTCCATGAAGAATCTTTCCATTCCACATGTTTCTTTTTTTTTTTTTTTTTTTTTGAAAGGTTCCTTTGAAAGGTTCCTTCTATTGCATCACTACAAAAAAAGAATATATTTTTGAACATTTATTTTTAAGAATGTATTGCATATACTGTTTCACAAAATAGTAGGCAGCATACAGTGTGTATTGTCTCCATCAATGATGCTTAAACCCATCTATTCACTAGTAAAAAAAAAAAAAAAAAACACAGAATTTATATTAAATTACATTTAAATCTCCACTGAAATGACGTCTCAGATATGCACAGTATGTGTTTGTGTCATATCTCTCCCAGTTTGCAGTAAACAGTGTTTATTGGATCTGAATCGGGTTCTGCTGCCTGGTGAACTGTAGCTTTTACTTGAATAGTTCTGTCTTGTCCAGATTGCTGTTGCTCCTGATTGTCTCTCATCACCTCCACACTGTCTACTTGACAAGCCTTGGTCTGAGAAAGACAAACCAACAAATAAACAGGTCACACAGAGTTTCACTGCATCTAAACAATCTCACTGTTCAGATGTGATTCAGTTAGATATTACATACATGTCGTGATGGAGTGTCGTAGATGGTTTCTACATTGTTGCTGACAGTGTTGTTTCCTGGATATGTCTGGGATGTGGCCGGCTTTTCCACGGTGCAGTAAATTGTTTCATGATGCTGTTCAATCACAACACGACTGGACTGATAAAGAGAGAAATAACCGAGTTTAAAAAAAAACAAGAGTCGTGACAAATAATTCACTTCTGAGAGACAATTTGACTGAATTATACCTGTGGATGAACTTTTGAACATTTTCTTCTCTTGACAAATGCTACAATCCCACCCATAACCAAACCCAACAAAACACCACCACAAACGGTGCCAACGATCCAGAAGATGAGCGATGGGAGAAAACGATAATCACTTTTCTGCTTTTCATGGCCTGAGGATAAATACAAATATTAAAATACATTTTAGAAACAGAAACAACATCAAAACAGCTATTTTCACTAGACATTTTAATTTAGTCTTATTTTATTGTTTGTTTATTTATTTATTTATTTTATGAAATTAAAATAAAATAACATTTGAAAGCCTGATGTGCTTTTGTATAGCTTATAGACTAAAAACAATGTTCTAAATTAAGGAGGAGTTAATTAGCCCATGCTCAGGTACTGTGCTAATTAACAAATGGGCCTTGCCATCGTATTAAGCTCCTCATCAACAGTGATCATAATGAAGATGGAGCACTATTAAATCAGAAGCAAAAGACCACAGACTTCAGACACATCTCAGAATAGCTCAGAAGAAAACAGCAACCCTATCCTCTTGTGCAATTGGTGAATAGCTACTTCGGTGGCTTTAGCCCCTGATTATTGACGAAATCCACTGATTTTTTTTGAAGACACATTATAAACGCCAAATACTGGTTAGTGCAAGTTGTCACATGACCAAAGCAGTTTATTTCCTGTTTGCACCATGAGAAGATGATGGCTGCATCAAAGCTCAGAAACCAAAGGCATAAAGTATGTTAACATAAAGATATGACAAAGATTTTTGGTCCATGTTATCTTTAAGGTGTCTAGTATTAATGCATGAATTCACAGTTATTAATTTTGTGGAGTGTTGTCACAGAATCAGTAAACATGTTGATGGTCACAACTGTGACCGCTGGGATATCAGTGAATTTAGGAATACATATAAATCCAATTGCAGTTGTTAGTGAAAACTGCACTAAAACGTTGCAATCACAAAGTAGTGCATAAATTAAAATTTCAAATGTTAAATATTACAAATAATTTGCAATATTGATGTTGTAATACTGGTAGCACTGATATAATAATTTTATGATATATGTTACAATAAAGTAACAACTTAGAAATATGTTGATGGTTGTTTTTTGTTGTTGTTTGTTTGTTTTTTATCTCAGTATTACTATCAGTGTTGTATAAGGGTTTTTATGCATAATAGTAACCCTATAATGCATGTTACTATCGTGATTCTAGCATGATTAACGTTACTAGCATGATGTTAACATGTTTCTAACGTGTTTATCAAGTTGCTAGCATTTTGTTAGCATGTTTAGCAAAATTGCTAGCATTTTTAGCATGTTACTAGCATGTCGTTAGCATTTTGTTAACATGATTAGCAAGTTTACTAGAATGTCACTAGCATGTTTCTAGCATGATTAGCGAGTTACTAGCATTTTGTTAACATGGTTAGCAAGTCAATAGCATTTTGTTAGCATTTTGTTAACATGGTTAGCAAGTCAATAGCATTTTGTTAGCATGATTACGAAGTTACTAGCATTTTGCTAGCATGAGTATAGCATGAATAGCATGTTACTAGTATGTTGATAACATGTTTCTATCATGAGTAGCACGTTACTGGCATGATTCGCATGTTACTAGATGATTTTAACCCTTTTAGCATGATTAGCAAATTACTAGCACGTTTCTAGCATGATTAGCATGTTATTAGCATGATGTTAGCAAGATTAGCAAATTACTAACATTTTGTTAGCATGTTTCTATGCTAATCCAGCTAAAACCAGTAAAATTCAGTAAAATTCAGTAAAAAAAAAATATATATATAAATAAAATATAAAAATATATATATATAAACAGCTAAAAACCAGCTTAGACCAGACTGGCCTGCTAAAAATGTTGCCACAACCACTTTAAAACCAGCTTGGGAGACCAGTCAGAGCAGTTGATCAGCTTAGGCTGGTTTTAGCTGTATTTTCAGCAGGGAGTTGTTAAGCTTTGCTCTGGCAGTACACAGCTTAAATACACTATAAGTCTTACTGTATAAAAGTTTTCACCCCTCAATGAAAGTCTATGTGATTTTAGGTGGATTTGATAGTCTGGTTTACAAAAACCGTAAGCCAGATCAGTTAGAAAAGATCTAGCAACCCGAGTCACACCAGTCTGAAGCTCTGACCCGAGTTTGGTGCTTGTAGCTTTAAAAGTCTAGGAGGAGATACACTTTAAAATTTGGTCTCAGAAGAAGAAGAAGAAGAAGAAGTTTAAATAGGATTTCAGTAAGTTGGCTTTATTTCAAAGGGTTACTAATGACACATCATCTGGATATTTTCATGTCTGAAAAAAAATTGGGATTAATGTGATTAATCACATTAATATGCAAATAAGAACATTAACTGTAACTCATCATCTGTAACTCAGGGTTTACAGATGCACAGTGTGAAATCCCAAACCTGACTAAGGATGAATAATTACAGGTTAAAGTACAACAATGTGAAACATGACATCAGTATTGACAATGAGTAATAAAAAAAAGCATGCTTACACGTAATGGGAGTCTGAGAATGATTCTTGCTCACGTTGTTGCTGACGTTGCATTCGATGCCGCTGCTGTGCAGTGCAGTGACAGTGATGTTAATGGAGAATGGAGAGGATCGTATCTTTGTACAGATATTTTGGTGGCAGTCAAACGTGGCCCAGCTGCCATCAGCCGAACAGTTCACTGCGGCCCGACACACTTCAGCAGACGAATTAAAGTCATGTTGATCCACTCTGATTACAGGCTTAGAGACAGTGCCTGGAAAAACACCACAGATGAGTTAGCAGCAACATCTGAGCTGAGATGCTGAAGTATATATCATGTTATAAGCATGCAGTGTACATGAGATGCATATCTTACTCTCCACTGTAAGTGTGAATGCAGCCAGAGGTTCAACCTCCCACTTCTTAAGGGCTTCATACAGTCCACTGTCATTTTCCTCCAGGTCGTGTATGGTCAAAGACCAGTCTGAGACGTTTAGGATCATTCTTTTCTTAAAATGAGGGGAAACTTCGTTTGCGTCTGTGAGCATCTCTTTCCTGTTGAATCGTTGCCACCCAACATTAGTTAGTGACTGATTTCTGGGAGTGATGCTCAGACGGATTGAGCTTCCTTTCAATCCATAACGATTCACTTGGCAATCAGCGACAAAACCTGCATGAATAAATATGTACAATGGCCTACAATGGTCATACATACCAGTTCAATATATTGAAGATCAGTATATCTTACGACAATCGTAGTGAAACCATGGAGAGAAACTGAAGACTTAAAACACCCTAAAATTGACCGAAATAAAAACTCTAGTTTGTTGCGACTTTGCAGTAATTCGCCTATAGCCTGTATACATCTCAGTTCAAAAGTTCGGGGTCTGTAAGATGTTGCTCAAGAAACATTTCTGATTATTCTCAATGTTGAAAACAGTTGTGCTGCTTCATACTTTTGTGAAATCTATGATACATTATTTCAGGATTTTTTGATGAATAGAAAGTAAAAAATAACGTTGAACATTTTGATCAAATTAATGCATCATGCTGAATATTAATTTCTTTAAAAAAAAAAAGTCTTTCTGACCCCAAACCTTTGGAATGATAGGATTTATAAGAAAAATAAATAAAATAATATACAAAGCAAGCAAGAAGTAAAAAAAATTGCTTGATGGAAAGCCATACAGTATAATGAAAAGTATTCTTATTTGTGGATCTATATCTCAAATCTATCGTAAAACTTAAAAAGACTTGCTGTATGGACTTCTTTTTGCACTTTACAGGCTACGCTCTGAGAAAAAAAAGGTATAAAAGCTGTCACTAAAATCAGGCTGCAAATTCTTACAAATATCTTCTTTTGTGTTCTACGGATGAAAGAAAGTCATGTGTTTGGAACAACACAAGGGTGTTTTGTTAGGAACCATTCCTTCAATAATAAAGTTTAAAAAGAACCTGTGAGGGGAATCTTTTGACTATGTTTTGAGATGCGAAATCCTTCATAAAGTAGGTATGTACCTAAACTGAAGCAAAAAATCCACCGCAGAATGAGTTTCATGGCTTTCAGCTCGACTGAAAATAAGACACCAGATTTCCTGTTGAGCACCTGCAGTCCGGAAACATGAAAGAAACAGAAAAGTGAATGTCAGCAGTGCAGTTCTTCTGCAAAACAAGTTTTATGTACAGAGCACAAAACCAATTAAGCAGTCTAAATGAGTGAATAATTCTACCTCAACCAACTGTTTAGACCAACTTTATGTCCACTAATAACGTCTCATTTTCACAGTCGTCTCAGACTTCTGTACTTCTGTACAAAATGTCAAAAATGAGTGATTACTTTAACACTGTATATGTGGGTGGTTTTGGGTGGGTGTGCATGTGTGTTTAGTTATGCAGTTACCAGAGCATATCAGCGTAACTTTTTTGCCTAGTCTAGTGGAAAGTTTGATCCTCCTCTGAACTTTTTTTATCACAATGAGTCACAGACAGCAGAAAAGGTCAACACACACTCTGACACACAATTAGAAGATTAATTCAAATGGAATTTTAAAATAAAGTCTCACCTACTCAATGTACACACAACAAGCACATATTATAGATTCTAAACAAAATCCTAAATATTGCATCAGAAATCTGTGCTCTTATAACTAATGCAAATGATTGTCCACCTTTTTGCACAAAAATACGCAGATTGTGCTGCAATCAGCTAAACCTGTTTAAGCAGAGAACACATGCTTTAACCAGTGATTTCAACTTTAACGTACACGTAAAACAACTAGCATGTTGTCAAAAGTGCACATTACTTGTCAAATCCAGAATTGCGGAGCTGCAGACATATGTTCAGAAAAAGTTGCATGTGCACAGGCTGCACAGTTATGAAAACTCAAGCTATTTCAATAGGAATTCAAATGAAACAGAATACGCATGCATTCCCATATCACTCATGACATGTCAAATGTATAAAAGCAAGAAATGGATCACATACTAGAGCATAAGTTCTTACCTGCAAGATCTGTTGTAGTAAGTGTCTTGAACAGGATGAGATGCAACAGTTTCCACTCTCAAACTCAAAAGTCTTCCTGTTCATTTGCATGTTTGACACGAGTTCAGTTCTATTTATGACCTACTATATGGAAATGATGTTATTCAGAAACTATTATTAATACATGACAATGTACCCTAACCTATCTATCTAACTGGAGTCTTTGTACCTTATTTTTTTCCCTAAATGGTACAAAGAGCTGGCTAGTAACTAATCTGGATTATTTAATCAATTTCCAAAAATTCAGTACTAGATTAAATTAGATTAAATAACGTTTTCAAATGATCAGACTGCAGTTATTTTTTTATGGATTATATGATTACATATTATTTACACAACAGCAAGAAATTATTCATAATTCCTCAGTTTTTCTTTCTGAAATAGCCTGCTGCTTATATACACTCAGAAAGTCTTCAGTTTTGTGGACATTCACGAAGCGATCAGTCATTAGTCAGGTGTCTACACAGCATTTGAGCTCTGCATTTACAAAAATCATTACAGGTTTAAGAAGCTTCAACACTGCATTGACTACTGATGAACACATTGATTTTTATTTGATTTATCACTCTGTATGATATTTCATCATGTATTTCAAGGCTTTTGTCCTTCAAACATAGTAAAATGCACAAATTCACAAACTGTTTTGTCATCTGATCCTCTTTCAGCTTATATATGTGTAACATGTTGGTCAGATAAAACACTCGCACGACAAAGGAGAATAACTGGAAATAGACTTTAATAACAAACTTAAAGAAACATAACTAAACACTGTAATAAACGAGAACGGACCCAGACAAAGGGAGAACTGAGGGTTTAAGTTAGAAACCTGCACCCCCGCAGGACCTAACAAAAAGTTCTTTGTGCTGAAAGAAGGTTCTTCAGATTATAAAAAGGTAAGAAAGAGATGGTTCTTTACACAACCTTTGACTGAATGGTTCTTTGTTGAAGCAAAAATGGTTCTTCTATGGCATCGCTGTAAAGAACCTTTTAGAGCACTTTTATTTTTAAGAGTGTAGACACTTATGTGTGTGCGGGATGCGGGAGAATAAAATGAGTCGCGAGACTCCTGCAAAATAGAACTATCTAAACATAAAATATATCTAAAAGCATATAAATTGTCATTTATCTGTTGCACAAAAGCAAAAAGAACAACTAATATTAAAATTAAAATTATTAACATGCAAAGCTAGGGTTTCTATTTATAACACGTGTTTAAAGCATTGCACAATGTAGCCAGTCACAGACAAAGCTGTTGATTTCTGGAATGCAATAGCCAATCAGAGGTGATTAAAGGGGTCATGTCACGCGATTTCAATTTTTCCTTTCTCTTTGTAGTGTTACAAGCTCTTGGTGCATAAAGAAAAGTTAAGAGTCAACCACGCCCTCCTAAAATGGCTCGTTCTAACATGCCCCCACGTCTATATCCCTGTGTAGGAAGATTTGCATAACCCCACCCAAAGAAGGCGTAACCTCTCGCTGTTGCCACCGCCGCAGCCATGTCGTGGAGATGCTGTGTGTTTTGTTGTGAAAGCAAAACTACTTTGTTTGGTCTTCCGAAAGAGGACATGACTAGAAATCAGTGGTTAAGTTGTATTTACAACACTGTTACAGAACAGTTCAACCCAAATGTTCAGATGTGTTCAACGCATTTAGCGGAGGATCCTGGGAGAGTAGCCTACAATGCTGGTGTCTGTTTCCATAAAGTGGGGCAGTTCCAACTTTGCAAGGACAGTCTGGTGCTTCTGACTCACAGCCTGTAAATACGTTTACATTTTTAAAGAATTTGTGTGTGTACCCTGGGTGTATATGTGACTTCATACAGTTGCTCGAAGAAAGAAAATACTGTGCATACTTTAGAGTGACTACAGATGAAGGCTGAATTCACCTGCATCTGCGTTGCACTTTAATCTTACATTTTCATGATGCTGGAAATTCTAGGGAATAAACCCCGGGTGTTTCTACCTCTCACCTCGAAATCACACCAGGTGTTACGAAACTGCGATTTAACACTGTTCATTGAACACATTGATAAAATCACTGTGCAACGGTTTCAAAACTTCTCATTTATTAAAAACAGACAATTGAGATCATTAGCAGGTAAAGTAAAGAAAGTCCAGTTCTGAAAGTGAAATGTGTCATTACAGCCACAGTTTAAGACCAAAATGACCAAAAGACAAAAATAAAATCATTCTTTTTCAATAACTTAAACCATCTGAATGATAATAATCCATTTTTTGTCAAAGCAATCACTATTTCAAGCTTTAAATGGTTTAATCCAAGTCTTCTAAAAAGACAAGTTTACTTTATATGATAAACAGATTTTAATATAGGGTTTTATTTACATACATATAAACATTGATGAATTACCATTACAAAGGTCTCAATCTTAAACATTTGCTCATTCTGTGTATTTGTGTCTTTAAAATAGGGAAACTTTGTTGCAAAAGCTTACAGCACAAGGAAGCTTGATTTAAAATTTGATTTCAAACTTAATTGAATTTACTAAAAAAAGACAAGCGCACAGTCCGTAACAAAATAAAAATTATAAAATAAATGACCTCAATTCAGTTGAGGTATTCAAAATATGACAACACTGAATTTTTATAGGCAGTGTTTTATATGTTGTTTGTTTAGATAAATGGAACATCAGATGGCTTTGACCTGTAATGTTTGTACAATGATGCCGTTAGAGAGACTAGGATATTTATATGTACTAATCATACAAATATCCCATTCCGAAACATTTCTAAGCAAACTTACATTGTAAATAAATTAAAGTTCCATCTTTGATTGTTGAAAGACTTTCTGATGCATTTCACTTACAGCCAATAAAATTTCTAGTAGCATTTTCATTGGTCAGGTGTGGATCTATTCTGAATGGTTGAAAACTTGACGCTCTATTTGAGAGCTCTCTGCGATTGCATGATTGTGTTCTCATGTTATAATAAAGCTCTCACCACATTTGCACAGGAATGATTAAAATCATGCGGAATACCTACAGTCCCGCACGGATATTCAGACTCAGTAATTGAGGGGAGGCAGATGTGTGTCAAACTCACTGTTGGAGAGGAAAGACAGACGCAGACTGTATTGATGTATATTTGGTAGATACTGTGGGAAATGAGTAATGGAACCCTGTCAGATATTTCAGTATCGGTATCAAAATATAGATATTTATGATAACACTACCATGTAGTTTATTACTCCAAACTTTGAGTACATAATTTACGCTGAGCTCCCTCACTGTCTGATCAGCTCTTCACCTGCTGCAGCGGCACTTTTCCTGGTTCAGATATCAGGGCTTTTATTAGTCCCTTTCATAGACTGTAAAAAAAAAAAAAGTCTCTTATTCCTTCCACTATAGAAAAGTGAAGCCAAAGCATCTCAGTATGGCCGCTGCCATCTTGAGTAAATGACGTCATTTGGAGCCAGAGTCTGCGGAGTAGTGTCGTGAGAAGGAACCGCTTTATCAAACTCCCGCCCAAACTCCCGCAGACCCAATCAACCATAATGACACGCCCCGTTCTTGTAGCATCAAATTATTAGCTAAAATCAAACTTATTACATAAACGAACGGTTTAACATATTTCAGTGTAATAACAACTACCTTAAATGACCAAAAACGGAAAATTCTATTGGAAGCGTAATTTCATTTATATTTAAAGGGTAACTCCACCCCAAAATTAACATTTTGTCATTATTCACTTTTAATCATGTATTTGTTAAAAAATAATAGATGATTTGTTCTTCGGAACACAATTTAAGATATTTTGGATGATAACCGGGAGGCCTGTGACTGTCCCATAGACTGCCAAGTAAATAACAGTGTCAAGGTCCATAAAAGGTATGAAAGTCATCGTCCGAATACTCGATCTGCCATCAGACGTGCAATCTGGGTTATATAAAGTGACAGGAACACTTTTTGTAAGCAAAGAATTGTTGAAAAAAGTCATTATTTTTGTTTTCTTCACTAACAAAAAACTGTTCCCGTTGCTTCATATAACCCAGATTGCACGTCTGATGGACCTTGACACTGCTATTTACTTGGCAGTCTATGGGACAGTCACAAGCCTCCCAGTTTTCATCCAAAATATCTTAAATTGTATTCCAATGACGAAGCTTTTACGGGTTTGGAACGACATGTGGGTAAGTGATTAATGACAAAATTTTCATTTT
Source organism: Cyprinus carpio (assembly GCF_018340385.1). Lineage (NCBI taxonomy): Eukaryota > Metazoa > Chordata > Actinopteri > Cypriniformes > Cyprinidae > Cyprinus > Cyprinus carpio. The sequence goes on from NC_056603.1 coordinate 5,828,141, forward strand.
GGGGTGGAGTATCCCTTTAAATGACGTTTTGACTCAAGCCCCATTTGTTTACATGGAGAGGGTGGGGTTTATGACCTGTACTGCAGCCAGCCACCAGGGTGTGATCAATGAGCCTGCAGCTTCACTTTTCAGGACATGTGAGGTTGGGGGTTCGGTGCCTTGCTCAAGGGCACCTCAGTCGTGATATTGCCGGCCCGAGACTCAAACCCACAACCTTAGGGTTAGGAGTCAAACTCTCTAACCACTAGGCCACGACTTCCCCCCTAAAAGTAACCTACAGCTTTAAAAATATACTCAAAAAGTACAAGTACATGAAAAAACTACTTAATTACAGTAACGTGAGTAGTTGTAAAAATAAAAAAAAAAAAAAACTAGATCTTTATCCAAAATTCCTCTATACTGGCAATTTTAGACAGAAATGGTTACATATAATGTTGGGAGCTTTATAATGATTCATGCTCACGTTGTTGTTGACGTAGCATTTGATGCTGTTGCTGTCCAGTGCAGTGACAGTGATGTTAATGGAGAATGGAGAGGATCGTATCTTTGTACAGACATTTTGGTGGCAGTCAAACGTGGCCCAGCTGCCATCAGCTGAACAGTTCACTGCGGCCCGACACACTTCAGCAGACGAATTAGTGTCATATTGGTTCACTCTGATTACAGGCTTAGAGACAGTGTCTGGAAAAACACCACAGATGAGTTAGCAGCAACATCTGAGCTGAAATGCTGAAGTATATATCATGTTATAAGCATGCAGTGTACATGAGATGCATATCTTACTCTCCACTGTAAGTGTGAATGCAGCCAGAGGTTCAGACTCCCACTTCTTAATGACTTCATACAGTCCACTGTCATTTTCCTCAAGGTTGTGTATGGTCAAAGACATGTCTGAGACGTTTAGGCTCATTCTTTTCTCAAAATGAGGGGAAACTTCTTTTGCGTCTGTAAGCACCTCTTTCCTGTTTAATCGTTGCCACCCAACATTAGTTAGTGACTGATTTCTGGGACTGATGCTCAGACGGATTGAGCTTCCTTTCAATCCATAATGATTCACTTGGCAATCAGCGACAAAACCTGCATGAATAAAAATGTAATATTAATTTATCTATAATGAGTTATTTTTTATGTTTTTGAAGGAAGTCTCTTCTGCTCACCGAGGCTGCATTTATTTGATCAAAAATACAGTAAAGTGATGTTGTGAGATATTATTTTTACAAAGTAAAAGTTTTCTATGTAAATGTTAATGTATAAATGTATTCTTTATGAAGTTTGAAATGCTGAATAAAAAAAATAAAAATATTTTTTGTGTATCATTAACAGTGCTCATTAACATATATATATATATATATAACTGCAAATGTGTGTGTGTGTGGGTGGTTGGGTGTGTGTGTGTGTGTATGTATGTATGTATGTATGTATATATATATGTATGTATGTATGTATATATGTGTGTGTGTGTGTATATATATATACACTTAAAAGATTCAGATAATCAAACTTATTTTAATATTACACAAAGATAATACAAGTAAATACAAAATGCAGTTTTTAAATGATGATTTCATTCATTAAGGGAAAAAAGCTGTCCAAATCTACCTGGCCCTATGTGAAAAATGTATTGCCCCCTCCTGTTAAATCATGAAAGAACTATGATTAACCACATTATTTTAGAAAGCTGAGTTAAATGTCACTAGCCACACTCTGATTACTGCCAGACCTGTTGAATAAAGAAATCACTTAAACAGAACCTGTCTGACAAAGTGAAGCATGCTTAAAGAGCAACACATCATGCTGTGATCTAAAGAAATTCAGGAACAAATGAATAACAAAATAGTTGACATGTATCAGTCTGGAAAGGGTTATAAAGCCATTTCTAAGGCTTTGGGACTCCAGTGAACCACGGTCAGAGCCATTATTCACAAATAGAGAAAACTTGGAACAGTGGTTACTCTTCCCAGGAGTGGCCGGCCGACCAAAATTACCCCAAGAGCACAGCGACGACTCATCCAGGAGGTCATAAAAGAACCCAGAATAACATCTGAAGAACTGCAGGCCTTACTTGCCTCAGTTAAGGTCAGTGTTCATGATTCAACAATAAGAAAGAGACTGGGCAAAAACTGCATCCTTGGGAGAGTTCCAAGGCAAAAGCCACTGCTGACAGAAAATAACACAAAGCCTCGTCTCACATTTGCCAAAAAATATTTTGGACAAATATTTTGGACTGATGCGACCAAAGTTGAACTTTTTGGAAGGTGTGTGTCCCGTTACATCTGGCATAAAACCAACAGAGCATTTCATGAAAAGAACATCATAGCAACAGTCAAATATGGTGGTGGTAGTGTGATGGTCTGGGGCTGCTTTACTGCTTCAGGACCTGGACGACATTATTGATGGAACCATGAATTCTGTGCTCTATCAGAAAATCCTGAAGGAGAATGTCCAGCCATCTGTTCGTGACCTCAAGCTCAAGCACACTTGGGTTCTGCAGCAGGACAATGATCCAAAACACACCAGCAAATCCACCTCTGAATGGCTGAAGAAAAACTAAATGAAGACTTTGGAGTGGCTGAGTCAAAGTCCGGACTTAAATCTGATTGAGATGCTGTGGCGTGACCTTAAATGGTCCATTCATGCTCGAAAACCCTCCAATGTGGCTGAATAACAAGAATTCTGCAAAGAAGAGTTGGCCAAAATTCCTCCACAGCAATGTGAAAGACTCATTGCCAGTTATCGCAAATGCTTGGTTACAGTTGTTGCTGCAAAGGGTGGCACAACCAATTATTAGGTTCACGTAGTGCCAGGCAGGTTTGGACAGCTTTTTTTTCCCTTCATAAATAAAAAGTCTCTTAATAAAATTGTATTCACTTGGGTTATCTTTGTGTAATTTTTTTTTTATCTTAATCTTTTCCATGTGACAAATATGCTATATATATATATATATATATATATATATGACTAGTCCCACAATTTTTTGGAATGTTCCAGAAAGCACTAGATATTACAGAATACTACAGAATTTTACAGCTTCTAGAATGTTCCCATCATTGCAAAAGCAAACTATTTTTTAAAAGTATGCTAAATTACAAAAGCTTATCTGTACTAAACCAATGTTTCATAATTAATGCTAGAAGTTCTCAAATTTACCTGACCTAAATATACACCAAAATATTGATGCTGCGTGAAAATAAATAGTACAATAATAATAATTAGCACCACAGAATTAAAGAAGAACCATAACAAAATGTAAGTGAAACAAATTTGTGTTACACTGTGAAATAGATGTGATGCTTACTATTTTTGTTGAAATCGTTTGAATACATTATTCCAGGATTTCAAAAGAACAGCATTTATATGAAATCTTTTTTAAGAATACAAATGTCTTTACGGTCACTTTTGACCAATTTAATGCATCATTGCTGAATAAAAGTCTTACTGACACCAAACCTTAGAATTGTAGAACCTGAAATTATTATTATTATTATTATTATTTAAATAAAATAAAATGCAAGAAATTTGGAAATTGCTTGAAATATAGTGCACAAGCTGTATGGACTACTTTTTAGACTATATAGGCTATCACTGTCAGGAAAAAAAAGAGGTAAAAAAAGCTGTCACTGGTGCAGTGCCTTTGCTAAAGGTCCTCCTTTGTACCATATTTACTCTAAAAGGGAAACATTTTTTACATATTAGTGGCTTTTGTGCCTTTGTTTCTGAGAGTACTCCTGACGCTGTGTGCTTTGATTGTGAAGAAAAATCAGGATGTATTGACTTCTGTGTTCCACAAAGACGTGTTTTTTTTTTTTTTGTTGTTGTTGTTTTTTTTTTTTTTTTTTTTTTTTGTGCTGTTTTGTGTGAACCATTCCTTCAGTACTGAACTTTAACAAGAACCTGAGGGGGATCTTTAGATTCTGTTTTAAAATAGAAAATCCTTCACATAGTAGATATCATCCATTCAGTAGATACACACCTAAACTGAAGCAAAAAATCCACCGCAGAATGAGTTTCATGGCTTTCAGCTCGACTAAAAATCAGACACCAGATTTCCTGTTGAGCACCTACAGGCCGGAAACATGAAAAAAACAGAAAAGTGAATGTAAGGTTTACATACAGAAAGCATCAAACCAACGACTTATTAATAGGCGAATAAATAATTCTATCTCAACAAACTGCTTAGACCAACTTTGCTCACTAATATAATTTTTTCCAATACAGCCTCAGTCTTACGTACTTCTGTAAAGTGCAACAAAATAGAAAACAACTGATTACTGTATGTGTTTGTGGGTGTTTAGTTATGCAGTTAGCAGAGCATATCACTATAACTTTTCTCCCAGTCTGGTGGAAAGTCTGAACCTCCTCTGAGTTTGAGGTGATTTTTACACACACGCTCACACATAAAAATAATTCACATGGAATTTCAGAATTTAAGTTTCACCTACTTAACATACTCCGCAAACACATGATTCTAAATGAAATCCTAGACATTACATCATACATTTGTGCTCTTATAATTCATGCAACTGTTTACATGTCTACCCATTTACATAGAAATGTGCAAATTACACCACAAACAGCTAAACCTTCTTAACCAGTGAACACTTTAACGCATTCATTTCAACTTTAATGCACACACACACACACACACACACAACAGCATGTTGTCAAAATTGCATATTACTTGTCAAATGCAGAATTGCAGAACTGCAGACACATTCAGAAACAGCTCCATGTGCACACGCTGCACAGTTATGAAACAAAATATGCATGCATTCACATATCACTCATTACACAAGAGCATAAATTCCTACCTGCAATATCGGTTTTAGTAAAAGTCTTAAACAGAATGAGACAACATGGCTTCCACTCTCAAAAATGAAGTCTTCCTGTTCCTGTTCATTTGTTTTTAGCATGTGACTCAAGTCCTTTTTCTGACCCACTGTATGAAAGTGATGTCATACGGAAACTCTTGCTGTACAATTAATGCATCACAATGTAATATCACATCTATTTATCTATCCATCTCCTGCTCCTGGAGAGCTACCGTCCTGCAGACTTCAGTTCCAACCCTGCTCCAACACAACTGTCTGTAATTATCAAGTAGCCCTGAACACCTTGATTAGCTGCTTCAGGTGTGTTTGATTGGGGTTGGAGATGAAATCTGCAGGACAGTAGCTCTCCAGGAGCAGGGTTGGAGACCCCTGATCTATATCTATCAAGCCATCATTGGGGCAGTACCATAAGGTACAAAAGCTAAAAGGAACATATTAGTGCTTTAAAAGACATATTAGGACCCTAAAGTGCACATATTATTACCTTTTGACAGCATGTACATCCCAGTGACAGTTTTATACCATTTTTCTAAAAGAGTAAATATATAAAATCATTCAGGCAGTGTAACTGTTCAGTAACAATAAGACTTAAAACTGGCTTTTATCCCATCAATAACACCACTACAGTACAGTAATAAATAGATAAATAAATACTGAGTGACATATAACAAACTTGGCTGTTATGATTCGCTGTGTGTGTATGTGACTGTATACAGTGGCACAAAAAAAGCCATGCTTCAGAGTGACTTCAGATTTCATCTGCATCATGATTTCATCTTTCATTTTCATGATGCTGGGAATTCAAGGGAATAAACGCCAGGTGTTTTTAATGCTCACCTCGAAATCACACCAGGTGTTACGAAACTGTGATTTAGCACGGTTCATTGAACACATTGATAAAATCACTGTGCAACTGTTTCAGAACCTCTCATTTATTAAAAACAGTCATTTGAGATCATTAGCAGGTAAAGTGATGAAAGTCCAGTTATGAAAGTGACTAAACACAAAAGGAAATTCATGAAACAGATGTTTCCTCACAGCCGCAGTTGAATACAGGCAAAATGTGCTAAAGATAATAGCAAATTCATTATTTTTCAACAACATAAATTATCTGAATAATAATAATAATGTGTCATAGGTGGTTTATCACTTGCAAGCTGAAAAGCTTACATCTGATCTTGCATGAAATTAATTTTATAAAACTAATTACATTTCACCTCAATAATTTGTGTAATGGGGAGTTTGTTGACTAACAATAACACAATGCATGAACAATAATAATGTACAACAGTAATAGTGGTACTTGACTTAATAAACATTTCTTATTTATTATTATTGTTGTTGTTGTTGTTTGTTGTTGTTGTTGTTGATTCATAGGCACATTGACTTTACAATTTCTATAATTCAAAATGCATTCTTTCACTCTTTGTCATTATCTTTACAAATAAAAGGCCATGTACAGTTAACTAGGACCCAAACAAAATCTCAAAAATAAAGCCTCCTTCTCAAGTTAAAGTGCTTTTAGTATTGTTAACAAACATTATAATGTTTATTCCAGTGACAAAAGATCAACTATTGGGAAAAAAAACTAAATCTTTACCCAAAATAGCTCTATACTGGCACTGTTAGACACAAATATAGATACAAATCACATCCAACGCAGTCTCTTAATAAGACACGCACAAGTTATTCACTCTAAATGTTGTACCTTTGCTCTATCATTAACTACAGTACAGTGGTTTAAATATGATGATTTCTTCCAGTCAATGACAAGCAACCCTCCAGTGCATTGTAATCCATAATCCTTACTCTCTAGAAAAATAGATCAATATCCATGTGTTTATAAAATCAGGTATTGTCCATCAGAGTTTACAGAATAGTTGTTCTTCCCAAAGTGTCTCAAATCTGTGGCACTGCTTTTCTTGGCCACAAGGTGGTGAAGTAGTCCTTCCTAGTGAGCAGGTCCATCACATGCCCGACCGTTGCTGTTTTGTCATGAATAAAGCAGCAGATCTATGTTGAATCATCATTTGATTCCACATGGTCTAATAGTTTAGTAGTTTACAGTATTTCTCATTTACAGACTCCAACTATATCCGGAATGGAACACTAGCATACTGACATATGTATGTAGCATAGTATATTTAAAAGTATCTTGTATGAAAATAACGTACCATCTACATTAAATTCAACCTTAAATGTAACCGATAGTGTTAACAAAAGCAACTGTGAGATAATAACATATTCACTGAGGCAACCATGCCGTTTTAGCTTGCTTTATTTGAGCTCTTTTATCATTAGTCATATTTCAGAAGACTCTTTGCTTCGCATGGCAAGTGCAGTGCTGCACCGGGTGAGCTATCGAGCAAGTTTACCATGTCAGAAAAGTCATGCGTATAGAGCTAATTATGTGATTATTATGTGTGAACATCAAAATGTATTACTTGTAATCATAATAATCTGTGTGAATAGGAATAAAAGACATTGGTGCTTTACCATCATAGTGCTCATTACGACTATAAACTGCAGTGAGTTGTATGTATAGGTATGTTTTGTGAGTTTTTCAAAAATATAGGGCAAGGCATGTTTTTCCTATAATTTTGCCATAGTAGATCATCTGTGTGTTTTGTTCATACAGAAAACTCTATACATACTATATGTGACCCTGGACCACAAAACCAGGCATTATAGTAAATTTTTCGAAATTAGGATTTATACATAATCTGAAAGCTGAATAAATAAGCTTTCCATTGATGTATGGTTTGTTATGATAGGACAATATTTGAAAATCTGGAATCTGAGAGTGCAAAAAAATCAAAATATTGAGAAAATTGCCTTTAAAGTTTTCCAAATTAAGTTCTTAGCAATGCATATTACCAATCAAAAAATAAGTTTTGATATATTTACAGTAGAAAATTTACAAAATATCTAATGATTTTTGGCATAAAAGAAAAATCAATAATTTTGACCCATACAATGTATTTTTGGCTATGGCTACAACTATGCCCCAGCGACTTTAGACTGGTTTTGTGCTCCAGGGTCACATATACTGCAGAAACAGGAAATGTAGTATGCTAGTGTACTTTTCTGAACATAGCCGCTCTGTCGTTATCTTCTCTATTTCATGCTTGTATGCCAGTGCATTTCAGCGCTAGCCAACACTACTGGCACCCTACCTAGTAAAACAGGTAAGCCTAGTGGCATCAAAAAAAAGTTGGCTAACACTGAATCAAACAAGTACTCAAGCAATTCATCTCCATCTGATCCCCTGTTCACTCATTCATCTGTGTTTTCCGCTCTCTAGACGTTACTAATGCGGACGCTGAGCTGGTCTCGGACACGCCCCCTGTCCCGCCCCCTTTCCTCCCGGTAGCTCTCCTCCAATCGCATCTTCTCCATATCCGCCCCTTGGCCTCCACTGCCATTGCCTTGCTGTTGGGGCGACTGGGTGTTTGGAGGCGGGGCTTGTTTAAAAAGAGGTGGGGTCTTGGTCTTGGCAACCTTGTCAAAGAAGGCAAAATCAGCTACATACTTTCCGGAGGGGGAGAGGGAGACGACGGGAGGAAACTCGTAGCCCCACAGGATCTCGTCGGGCAGGTAGGAGGTGCGGACTTGGCAGGTGGCCGAGGTCGGCTCCACGGTGGCGCTCATGATCACAAGCAGCTCAAAGTCAGCCAGCTCCGGATCCGTCCACCCGCCACCTGAAAAAAAAAGAAACAAGAGAAACAGATGGCAGAAATTTAGTAGTGGATAATATTCATTCAGTATGACGAATAAAATTTGGTGCAGTTCTCAAAAACTCATTCATGCTTGAACATAAGCAAACCTAGTGTGTCATATCAAATAGTTTTAGGGTGGGACTTTTTGGAACTCGTCTATTTTCATTTACATTCTCCTTTTGAATGGAATTTGGATATTCGTCATAGAATATTTATCATGTAAATGATTTATACAGAATATTAAGTAATGCTTAATGTGAACATCTATTCATTAAGCCTTCTCCTTACTCCTTACTTTTATTTTTCTATTATTTCTAGTTATTTAATTTTTCTTCATGTATATTATGCAAGGTTATTTTAGTTAACTATAACTGAAACCATGGTGAAACACATTTTTGTTACTTGAAATAAAAGAAGCATTCGTTGAAATAATATAAAATAAAATGTAAATAACTAAAACGTATTCAGCTAGTTGCCAAAGCAACATTTCTCATTTACAGTTAATCTTGATGTACACTGTAATGGATTTTTGTAATTTGAACAGTATTTTACTGTAATATGTACAGTATAATACTGTTAAATGAGCCAACAGTATAATACTGTAAATAGCAAAGGATTATGGGAAAATATATGTTTAGTACTGTAATTGTTCTCTACTGTAAATCGATTTACAGTAGCGACAATGCCCGCGAAAAAACTGACCAATGACAACGGAGAATTCTTTTCAAGTTTTTTTTCGGTTGGTTGGGACAACTGAGGAAAGACTCAACAAAAAGGTTAGTATTGTTTCTGTAATTATTTTATGTAAAACCAAGATATTTTCAAATGCAGTCACTTATTAACAGCATCCTAACACGAACCAGTGCTGCAAATTGAGTGAGTTGTTAATGTGAGGACAATATTGCTGTCGTCAAGAGACTTTTTTTCTGCCTGTTTGTCAAGGCGTGAGGTAATGTTACAATTGTTACTGCCGTCATCATTATGACAACTTCAACGGGGTGAATAAAGTTTACATTGACTGATATTTAGTGACACAGAAACAAAATAAGCTTTTTTTTTAATGCTCCTCTGCCTCTTTAATGTAAATTAGCTAACGTTAAGCAGGAGGACTCTGTGGAAACTTTGCGTTAACAGCAAACTATATTGAATGACGAAAAGAAAAGTGAGGCAACACTAAAGACGGAGGTTGTATTATAACAGTATTTTGAAGTGAATATTTTGTTTTCATTTAAAGTTTTTTGTTTTTGCTGTTAGAACCGCGGAACATCGGAGGTGACTTGGAGTTTCTGGCGGTTACCGTCATCTGAGGAAACTGGTAAGCTAACATCAATTCAATGAGGAAAAGCTGGTGATTATACCACTCTTATATGACTAATAGTTAGTGAGACAGAAAAAAAGAGAGCTTTTTTAATGTTCCTCTGCCTCTTAAATGTAAATTAGCTTAGCAGGAGGACTCTGTGGAAACTTTACGTTAACAGCAAACTATCTTGAAGTATCTTGAAGGGGGGATGCTTTTGAAAATTTTTATGAAATGTTTTTAGTGTGGAAATTGTATTTAGTGTGATCTCAGTTTAATAAAAACATTGTAAGCCTACGTTAGGCCTATTAATTGTAATGATTTAATGTCCACGGTTATTCAAACAACACATTACATAGAGAAAGCGAGCAATGAACACAACGGAGCTTTTTGAAACTCTGAACCAGTTAAACCATTGCGTCGCAAAATGATTCACTGTTTCGAAGCGCTCCAATTGGATCGCGTATCGCGAATCATTTGATTCAGATCGGGACGTCAGAGCGTGTATCGCGAATCATTTGATTTGACTTCAAAGGACGTCAGAGCGTGTATTCAGATCGGGACTTCAAAGCGTCTATCGCGAATCATTTGATTCAGATCGGGACTTCAAAGCGTCTATCGCGAATCATTTGATTCAGATCTGGACGTCAGAGCGGGTTTGCATGGTGTTTTTATCCCCACCGGGGATAAAAGTTATTCAGCAGAGGCAGGGATGCATAGACCAGAGGGGGGGGGAAATCCCCCCCGGCAAATCGCACCCTGCTAAAGACGGAGGTTGTATTATAACAGTATTTTGAAGTGAATATTTTGTGCTGGTGAAGGGGTTGTATCACAAGATATCACACAGTGACATATAAGCATAAACTTGATTGGAGAGCACATTGAGAAGTATTTTAAAACAAGATGCAAGTATGTTCTCTATATATGTAATTAATTTCTCCCAACCTTTTGTTAATTGCTCTACTTTTAGGTCACTTCAACTCCAGCAGATGCAGAGAGAAGGCTCTCTTTGCCCAGTACCCCAAGACTGATTGCACTTGGTAAGTCTATTAAAATGCCTTTTTTAATTGATACTATGTCTGAGATTAAAGTTGGTCAACATCTACCAGCAGACGGACACACGAGAGCTGACTGAACGTCTGCTCTTGTGTCAACACAACATGCATGCGTCGCGTTGCTCTCTTGAACACGCGTTGAAGATTAATATTTTGTAAATAAAGAGGTAAATTATTTTAGGCAGCAGCCAATCCAACCAGGCTTTACATCACAAGCTCTTATCCTTAAGCTTTTAGGCTGCATTTATTTGATCAGAAACACAGTCATATTTTTAAATATGATTGCAATTTAAAATAACTGTTTTGTATTTAAATATATTTTAAAATGTAATGTATTCCTTTTATCATTACTCCATTCTTCAGTATAATCTGTCTAATCTGTTTATAATCTGTCTACAATGTATAATTAATTATTTATTTATATAGTACATATTGCTTTTATTAACATCAAAGTGCATACAGGACCATGTTATGACTGTTGGGAAATCAGTGGTTTGATAAATGTGTTTTTTCTTGTGCTTGCAGGTTCATTCTGAGAATAAACCCTGATGGCACAAAATGCAAAAAAAATCAAAATCACAGATCAGCCGGGCATCTGGAAAAAGGATGCAGAGAAAAATCGCCAGCCTGAATCCCCTTGTGGCATCTTTCATCAGAGAGCTTGTTGAATTCGATTGGCAAAATTATTGAAAGAAAACACGACTAAAACATGTTTTTACTGTTTGATTTTTGTAATGGCTTATTCTGCTTTTCAGCATGTTTAAATTTTTAGCCATGTTACAAATACACAGGATGAATTCAAACACATTTGTAGAATGTACTTTTTAAAGTAAATGTTAAATAATGAAATAGTTAAACAATGAAACAGCACATTTTAATGACAAATGTTCATGAGAACTTATGAACTTGTTAAATGTTAAACTTGTAACATTTGTTAAATGTTAATTTGTTGAACTTGTTAAATGTTAAACAATGAAACAGCATATTTTAATGACAAACGTTCATGAGAACTTATGAATTTTTTGGGGAGTAAAAAGTTTATAGTTTACAGCTAGTGGTTTTTCATTTCGTTAAACATCAGTTACACCTGTTGTTAATTTCATTAATTGGTTTGTCTTTTTATACTGTTGTCTTTTTTTTTTTTTTTTTTTTTCGGAGTATTTTGAGTTCTATGTAAAATAAAACTTTGACTGCTGCGATTAGATCCGTTTCATCAACTTTATTGCATCCTTACCTGTGACATGTAGATTCAAATTAAATTAATTTTGTAATAATAAAGTAAACGAAGCTAAACTCAAATCTACAAAAAAGTCTAATTAAATAAAAATACAGTACTTGTACTGTAAATGAAAAAAACAGTACTCATACTGTAAATAATAATACACTATACAGTATTATTACTGTATATTAAAATACAGTACTTGTACTGTAATCGAAAAATACAGTATTCGTACTGTAAATATTAATACAGTATGCATTATTATTACTGTAAATGAAATTACAGTACTGATACTGTAAACAATTTTACAGTAATTTACTGGCATCCAGCTGCCAGTAAGTCACTGTAAAATTTACAGCAACCTTTTTACAGTGTACTAAAATAACTCAAATCAAATATATAAACAAATTTACTGAAATGTACTCATAATGTACAAATGAATAAATAAATAAAACTAATGTGATATTACGTTTAGGTTTTATTTACTTTTTCTATTCTGTGTATGTATGTAAGTACCTGGAAACCATAGCAAATTACTTGTGTTTTTGTGCACAGTTGACGAATAAATCAAATATTGATTCTGATTCTAATTCTTAAGTTAAGAAAGACATCTACAAAATTCTCAAAACATTTGTCCCCTACACACAATTCAGACAGTAAGACAATCAACAAATTATGTAAAAATTATGTGTTGGTATGTAAGGAAACGTTTGGCTCATACCAGCAGAAATACAAATGCCTTCACTCATAAACATGCCATTCACCCACTGACACACACACACACACACACACACACACTTAAAATCGCACACACACCTGCATCAACATCCCACATTCAGAGCGAGAGACCGTCATCTGTGAAAACAGTCTCTCCTTTAACCCAGAGCCAGTTCTGCATTCTGCGAGCAAAAAACATGGGGTTTCGTAACCCACAAACACACAAGATCATGCTCACAATCATGTTTTACAGTGCCCCCAAAAAAGTATCTGCTTGAGTCACACGTTACTGCATTACATTATTAAATATTTAGTTTAGTATCATTTATTTCATTGTTAATGCTAAAACAACAGATGATAAATGGTGGGATATTTCCTAATACAGTGACATTCAGAGAGTATGAATTGCATTAAGCATTCAAAACATTTTAGATTTAGATCATAAATTCTCATAAATTTAAAGTTTACTGGCTAATTAATGTGAATACACTGACATGTATTAATTGTCAGCATATGAAGATGTTCTTTGTTGTCGTTCACGCGCTGATCATGACAGAACTCAGAGCCTCAGGGGATGTCTGTGTTTACTAGCGGGCAGATCTAAAGTGACCTCTCACTGTGTCTTTAATGTGTTTCAGGAAAGGAGATAGCCTACTTATATATGGGTCATTCCTCTCTGGTACATTTTCATGTCCACATCAAATATAAGTTGAATAAAGGAATTAAATCTTTACCTATTTTTATTACAGTTTATATATCTGAATATGTAAACATAGGGGTAAATTTGATATGGCATGTTTTGAAGTAAAGGATGACGGGAATGTAATTTGTTTTTTTAATGTTCCTTTAACACAATGTTTAAAAAAAAAAATTGACAATTTGATATTTTGTTTTTCTCCAATATTTATTGTGATCTGGTAAAAAATTACTATTTTTTTTTTTATATGACTTTAATAGAATTTGGAAAGAATGAATCGTTCCAAAATGCTTTGGGAGATTTTGTTGCAAAGTACTGCACAGAAAATAAAAATAATAATTGAGTTTTCATAGGTCACAAGTTTTGATTTTTATTGTGATTATTAAATAAAAATATATTTTTTTTAAAAATGTATAGTACAAATATCAAATTACAATTCTAATATTTGCATTTTAAATTCTTCATTTTCAAAAGTTAAAACATCAAGCTTAAAAGATGGTTTCCCTGCAAATAAATATGCTCTGCTGGTTTCAGAGTAAACTGGCACTGTGTTCACTTGCACGTGTGTATATTACAATACAGTGTTTCAGCAGCTTGATTCTCAGTAAATGAACAAAGGTTCACAAAGATGTTAAAACTCTGTATCTATTCAATTAAATCACAGCCTTCACGATTTGATGAGTGCATTCAGCCCTATCATAATATTTTATTTTGATATATCATGCAGCCTTAGTTTGAAACCATGTCTTTGAGTCAAACAAACATACACAAACACATTTATGAGAGAACATCTTGTTTGGTGGTTCATGTAGCTATATGCTGAGTTGTCAATGGGCTCCAGCAGAGGCCTGTGTCTCTTCTTCTCAGTCTCTTACGCAAACACAATGCCACATTCAGCAGACTGGCACACTGTGTATTTAAGTTTTTTACTGTAGATTCACACACACTAGTGCACTGGCGCACATCCAAACACGTACATTTACACACAGCCACTCAGGCACATACAGATTCACACTGTAATGCACTGGCACGCTTTCGGACACGTTTTTAAGGCCCATGCCAGTTTCTTCATTCATATGCAAATGTGCTTCCATTGGAGCAACCTGAATAGCTATTTCTACTTCATATTCAGGTTTTTAAAGAAAAATGTAACGGTCAACATACAAATCAGAGTCATTTCTGGAAGGACACAATAAAACGGGAAGTCATTGTGAGTTTCATTTGGATTAGGTAGCATTAGGCATAAGTGGGGTCTATTAAATATAACCCTATACCGTATAATCCAACTACAGTCAATTACACCAGGCGATCTGGCTAGACTACAAATACGATGAGACAGAAGCATTGAGACGAGAGAAAAAGCACATCAGAAACCATAAACGGATACACAAGGATATGCACATACAGGAAAACTCCCAGACGTGCGTGTCACATTCATTGAATCAAGTGCAAAAGCGGGGACCGGAGGGTCTGATAGCTTGGGCCCTCGATGGGGTAGAGACTGGGACCGTAACTGGATCCACGACCTGCGTGTCAGCACCAGGAACTGGGCTGCTTTGTGCCTCTAATGAGACGCTCTGGCACACTCTCATACACACATTCCAGCCAAAGAGAGAGTATGTATAAAAGAAAGAGGGAAAGCTGCGTCTATAGAGAAAGTGAATTGGGCTAACAGAGAGAAAATGAGATGAAGGGAGGAAGAGGACAATAGATGCAGCTCATCTGCCAATAATAGAAACCCAAAGTTCCTGTAAACATGCCCCCCCCAACATAAGTCTTTATTAA
The DNA here is from genome assembly GCF_018340385.1 of Cyprinus carpio. NCBI lineage: Eukaryota > Metazoa > Chordata > Actinopteri > Cypriniformes > Cyprinidae > Cyprinus > Cyprinus carpio. The sequence goes on from NC_056603.1 coordinate 5,843,459, forward strand.
ATTTTCTACAATTCACACTAAAATTTCAGAGAGAATGTGAAATCCGCTTCTGTTCTTTAACCTCCCAATATTCAATTAAACTTTTGCAGTCTTTCCCACAAAGCATTTCTATGATTCCCAAATGCCAATCCTGACACCAGTGGTCCTTAAAAACACTAAAACAGACCAGCTTTGAGGCTTGGTGGCATGTCCAGTCTGTATTTCCCAGCATGGTTCTGATATTGACACTTAAACCTGCAAAAAACAAATGAGTGCTTGATGGAGGGGAGATACAGTACAGACCAAAAGTTTGGAAACATTACTATTTTTAATGTTTTTGAAAGAAGTTTCTTCTGCTCATCAAGCCTGCATTTATTTGATCAAAAATACAGAAAAAACAGTACTATTGTAAAATATTATTACAACTTAAAATAATAGTTTTCTATTTGAATATACTTTTAAAAAAATAATTTATTCCTGTGATGCAAAGCTGAATTTTCAGCATCATTACTCCAGCCTTCAGTGTCACATGTAACATCCAGTCTATCACATGATCATTTAGAAATCATTGTAATGTTCTGATTTATTATGAGTGTTGGAAACAGTTCTGCTGTCTAATATATTTGATGAATAAAAGGTTAAAAAGATCTGCATTTATTCAAAATAAAAAAAAAAATCTAATAATATATATTCTAATAATATATTTTCTTTACTATTACTTTTTATCAATTTAACACATCCTTGCTGAATAAAAGTATTGATTTTATTTAAAAAAAGAAAGAAAAAGACCAGTAGTGTATATTGTTACTACAAAATATTTATATTTTAAAAACATAGCTTCTTTTTTTTCCTTTTTATTCATCAAAGTATCCTAAAAAAGTATCACATGTTCTGAAAAAATATTAAGCAGCAGAACTGTTTCCAACTTTGATAATGAATCATCATATTAGAATGATTTCTAAAGGATCATGTGATAATGATCCTAAAAATTCAAGCTTTGCATCAAAGAAATAAATGATAATTTAAAGTATAATAAATTTAAAAACAATTATTTTAAATTGTAATAATATATCACAATATTAATTTTTTTTTTCTGTATTTTTGATCAAATAAATGCAGGCTTGATGAGCAGAAGAAACTTCTTTCAAAAACAATAAAAATAGTAATGTTTCCAAACTTTTGGTCTGTACTGTATGTGTGCATTTAAGGGCCGTTCACACCAAGAACGATAACTATAAGGATAACAATATTAGCGTCCACACCAGCGAGCAATATAATGTGTTTATTTTAAGCACACGCTCGATTGCCGCTTTAAATTCTCAAGCTCGTGAGAGCAGGATTGAATATGATTGGCTGTCAACATTTTTATCGTTCATCAGCTGGAAAAAAAGAAAAAAAGAGCTTAAAGTGATTCCAACGATATCATTTCTCTGTGGGTTTATCGTTATAGTTGTGGTGAGGACTCTGCTATTCTTTAATATTGAGAACGATTTTTAGAACTATATCTTTATCGTTATCTTTATAGTTATCTTTCTTGGTGTGAACAGGGCTTAAGTCTCATAATCAGTGAATTTGGAGGTACCTCAATAAATAATTATAGAAGCAATGAAAAGCAAGCTACATTGGCTACTGGTTGGATGATTACTTCTGATAAGTGTTGCTGTTTGGTAGAATGCTATTATTATTATTAGTATTATTGAGTCGAAGACACATAACTATTTCGGAAACTTAGGGCTCAAAGAAAATCCCAAGTTCCTAAGTTTTTCCCACTTATAGTTACAAGACTGTAGTGGTGTTCAATTGTGATTCACTTATAAATACACAGACACATCATTACATTTTGTTGTGGACAGGCAAGCAACAACCAAGAACACTCCAGCAATTCTCTAAAAACCAATGCTCTAGCAAGCTGCCCAAACACCCTAGAATCATGGCAGGAAGTTTTGCATAAGCAACCAGTAAATGTACAAATCTAATTCACATTTATCCTCATGATTAATCCAGGAGAGGCAAAATGGAAACATAAATGGAGCCAGTTTGGCCAATCACGCGCACTTGATTCAGGTGTGAAGTGTCAGTGGAAACAGGGCACCAGCGTGTGCTCAAAGTGCCAGAACTCCCTGAACCTTCTGCCTGCAGCGTGACCTCTGCGCTGAAACAGAGCTTCTCCGGTGTCTTCGACACCTCTCCCCACACTGCTGTTTCACGTTTCTCTCATGTAGCACTCTATCCTCAGAGCAACTCTGGTGGAGCCACGGGGGTCAGTGCCCAACCACGCTGTACCTGTTCTCAGGTGTATCCTACTGACAGTCTTCGTCTGCCACCATAGCCAAGCCATCTCTGCACTCTTGCACAATCACTCGCAGAATATGTGCAAAGAACTTAAAAACATGCATTTGACAGATGCTTTTATCAAAAGCAACTTAAATTGCATTCTTGGTACACATGCTCATGGGTTCAATTCCCAAGTTCATGCATTCCCTGGGAATCAAACCCACATGCATTTGGCAGGTGCTTTTATCAAAAGCTAATTATATTGTGTTCACAATACACATTGTCATGGGTTTAATTCGCAAGGAATGCATTCTTTGGGAATCGAACCCATGACTATGGCTTTAGAAAATGCTGTACTGTTATAGCTACGGTAATCTAAAAGTTCCTGTAATGTGATGGGTTCAAATAGTGCATATATGAGGAAATGGAGTAGAGTTGTCTAGTAGTTCAAGCTTAAAGGGATACTCCACCCCAAAATGAAAATTTTGTCATTAATCACTTACCCCCATGTCGTTCCAAACTCATAAAAGCGATGCTCGTCTTCGGAACACAATTTAAGATATTTTGGATGAAAACCTGGAGGCTTGAGACTGTCCCATAGACTGCCAAGTAAATAGCAGTGTCAAGGTTATGCGCTGTTTCTACATGTATTTAGCTTTGATTTGAAATAAAACAGCGCATCCTTGTGGCGCGGCTGATACAGAAGAGCATACGCAGCATACGGTGATACTGAGAGACACAGAGGAGACCGTTGACAAAGGAATTATTGAATAAAGTCGCTATTTTTGTTTTCTTCGCTTATAAAAAATGTTCCCGTCGCTTCATATAACCCAGCTTTCACGTCTGATGGCAGATGGAGTATTCTGATGACGACTTTCATACCTTTCATGGACCTTGACACTGTTATTTACTTGGCAGTCTATGGGACAGTCTCAAGCCTCCCGGTTTTCATCCAAAATATCTTAAATTGTGTTCCGAAGATGAACGGAGCTTTTACGGGTTTGGAACGACATGGGGGTAAGTGATTAATGACAACATTTTCATTTTGGGGTGGAGTATCCCTTTAAGGCTGGTAACCAGATGGTTGCTGGTTCATTCACTGAAAGGAACGATCCATGAGCCAACAGAGCAAGACACCTAAGGCTGCACCAGCTGACACTGTGCCTGTTCTGTTTTACATTTACCCATTTGGCAGATGCTTGACCCAAGACCTTGGCACAGCCAGCACCATGCTCTTCAAGTTGAGCTACAATGATACAAGTTCAACTTACAGTAGAAAGTAATGAATAAATTTGTTCAAATAGGATGATTCTAGGCTTAGGCTTTTAGGCTCCATTTTGGAATTCCAACATTTTATTATTCCAGTTATCCTCTTGGTTCTCCTAGTCTTCCGTACCTTTGGCAGCCCAGGCCCGCAGAGGGCTGTTGTCGTCTATCACGTGGTAGAAAGTGAGGGGCAGGATGAGGAAGGGGCTGTCACTGGACGTGTCCACTTGGAAGGCTACATTTCTCTGATCCAGGCGCACCGTCTCACCCTCTTTAGTAAGCGACGTCTGCAGAAGCTTACCTGTTACCTGAGGAACCCCAGGAATTGGACATATGATGAGTTGCACATACGCTATATTGGAAATGAATATAAAATTGAACATCAGATGTCTTTACCTGGCAGCCCAAAAGGAGGCTCTTACGCATGTTAGCGACACGGATCATGAGACAAGGTCGGCCCTCATGATTGGCGACCACAGCATGCTGACTGAACTTCACCGTCTCACCACGTTTCTTCGGCCGTGCTACCTGCATACCCCAGATGAAAACATAAATGCCTTATTAGATCAGAGAGAACTGTACAGGACACAAAATTATATTTTTTAATCAGATATTGTTCCAGTTCAATCCAGTTCCAGTACAGCTGCATGTTTAATAAAACCAAAATACCATTTAATATGAATATCAACTTGCAAAGGCTACAACTTATTTAAATAAAAATATGCACTGAAGCTCGGCACTGTGTTCATTTACACGTGGGCAGCTCATGATGGATCATCTAGTGTTTTCAGTGTCTCAGAGCAGCACAGAACAGAGTAGTTCACAGCAAATGCTGCTCCACACAAACTCTGACTCTGTATTTACTGTGAGTTTGGGTCACTTATACATTTAGGAACTCAACATTTGCTAGCCTTCTTCCCAAACTTGTGAGGAAAAGCACATATAAACAGGCTCATGTCAGGTTTTCCGCCAAAATGGACACATGATGGTTTAAAATTTCAAAATTGAAGATATTAAAACAACCAGAAATAATAATTATCGTAAATGTACACTTGCTACGTGCTGCAGCAACTTTTTACCTAAATTAAATTAGTTTTAGTTGTACCTTGGCAAGGAAGGTTCCAGTGATGAAGATCTCCATCACCATGGTGATGACAAGCTGGACAATAAGCAGGATGATAGCAAGTGGGCATTCCTCAGTGATGCAGCGAAAGCCATAGCCGATCGTAGTTTGTGATTCCAGGGAGAAAAGGAACGCTCCAGTTAGGGTTTGGACCTGCATCACACACGGCGTGTGGTTGGACGGAGGGTCAAACTCTGGTGAGAAAAGGACAAGAAACAAAGACATGGAAATAACAGGGCTGCAATATTTATGAAAATAAATATCCAGGTCCTATTGAAGAATTTCTCCTTTCCTCCTCACCTAGCAAATCTCCATGCACAAGTGCCACCAAGTACCACAGCACTCCAAAGACAAACCAGGTGCCAGCGAAGGTGGCGGAAAACAGGAAGAGCTTGTAGCGCCACTGCATGTCCAGAAAGGTTGTCCACAGGTCACGCAGGTAAAGTGTCCCTCGGCCGCTGACGTGTTCGATGCGTACATTGCTCCGCCCATCTTTAGATAGCACCCGTCGACGGCGTCTCAATGCCGCAGGTCCGTTTCCTGTTGAAGCCCCACCTCCTCCACCTAGGAGTGGCTTTAGAACATCTGTCTGTGTCTGGGAGTGGCAGACCTTCTGTGGGGAGGGGCTACGGGAAGAAGGGGGCGTGGCTGAGGTCATAGCTAGGAGGGAAGAGAGGGATGATTTAAAATAAATAGTCTAATATCTTCTACCTTCCTGCAGACTACCTTCTTGCTACCCCGGTTTAAAATGTGCATGTACACAAGTCATGAGAAATTAAAATATGTATATATATATATATGTATATGTATATATATATATATATATATATATATATATATATATATATATATATTGTTATTTATAACACAAATCATGTCTTCACTCTTCAGTATAAAACTCTGCAAATGAGCTAATATTGACATAATACTGTAATATGTGCACTATTTCTGAGGTCAAATCTGCAAACAGAGGTTTTGAACTAAGAGCTTCATAAATCATTTCTGCATTAAAACATCCACTGATGTAGTTGTTTGTGTTCAAAATGCAGTTTCTAAAATGCACGTCACAAGGCTTTCTTCATCCAAAACTCTAATTAAAGACTGCTAAAGCTTTAAGCACACTAGACTGTTTGCTACATAGACAAGATACAGACTGCAATTGGGTTAGTGTTCAATTATGACCAAACACTGAAACATGAAACCTGGACATCTTTTTGTTTAAAAGTTCAGGTTTAGCTGTGCCAATTACAAGCACTGAACTATGTTGTTGTGATCTGTCATTTTGAGTTTTTACATTGCCATTCATATTTTGCTAATAATTCCACTTATTTCCCTCATTTTTTTTCTGGCCAGTAGTGGATGTTGTCAGATGGGACTCATACATGGCACAGTTTAGGTTACAGAAACTACTAGTATCTTGTTGCTCTGACATAAAAAGAAGTTCTTTTTAATGAAATAACTGATCCAGCAGTCACCTTATCGCCTTCTGTAAAATCTAGGTCGTCTCCTAGCATTTTAGAAGAAATAGCGCACGGGATAAGAGAGGGCTCTATCTCTGTCTGAGCTCTATCTGAAAGACGTGCATCGTTCAAGTAAAGAGAGCCACATTAGGGACACATTAGCGACTCTCGGCAGTATTTAAAACGACTTCTCTAAAAGCTGAAATGGGCAAAGTAGCTTTCACAGCGATCTTTATCGAGCATCCTTCTCTCTTGAGGTTTGTGTGTGCCAGGAAGGGGTACAGGGCCGGGTTTGGGGGCGACCCTGGTGGTCCGTTACTCTTTTTTGACTCTACATTCAGACCCTCCAGCTGCCCAAGCGCATTAAATGCCCCTCATTCACACAGTGGAAGCAGCTGCCCATTCTCATTTAAAGGCTAGTCATCAACGCTGACCAACTCACATGCCGTGCTCGGTTGGCCCGGGTGAGCGTTGAAAAGGGTGACTTATTCACCATCCAAAAACACAAAACCCCAGGAAGGAATCAGAGATGAAAAGAACACCACAATGTTTTCCATATTCTCTGAATTCCTCTGTTACATTGAGGATAACGCTTCTTAATCCTGCACCTTTATAAACTTTGTTTCGTAGATGCTGCCTGGACAGTTTTTTCAATCTTCCCCTTCAGATTTAGATCAAACTTTTTGTGTATGCAAACCACACATTAGCTAGAAAAAGTACAGAGATCATGCTAAAAAAACTGACTATTCTGACACTGTTTATCCAAAATGGTCCTGGAATAAAACTTCATTAAACAATATATAAACTTTAAACGTGATATTAAGAAAGTATAAATATTAACATCATGATTTTCTGTAAAGCTGCTTTGAAACAATATGTATTGATTTAATCTTACTCATTAAATTCTTACAGGATCAATGACGATGAGGTGCTATGCACATTAATGTAATTGTTCTGGGATTCCAAACAATTGACTCATTTGTGAATTTTAGGACAAACAGCAACTAAGAAGCAATATCTTAACTACGTTACACAAGGAATCACTCTCAAGGGTGACTCTATTTATTCACACTGTTCAATCTCACTCTCTTCTCTCCCTCTCTGCATTCTTGTTTAAATGTCTAAGTGGTAGTTTAGTCTCACTCAGCTTCTGCCTTCCGCACCAAATAAAATAAATAAATGAAATGAATGAGTACCAGGGAGATGTGATACGCTCTCCCCTCTCTGACCTCGCTCTCTCTCTCTGGACTCACACTGAGAGAATGAATAGGTATCTGTCTGTATCTCTGTGCTCTGAATACTAAAGCCGGTCGAGAGGGAGGAGGCGGTTCCCCAACGAGGCACGTGTTATAAGCAGAGTGTACACACAGCTGACCTCTGAACTCCGGCGAGTACACGCCCACACGCGTGCACACTGATACAGTATATACAGCAGACAAACGCTGACACGCACTTGACTCTCTGCAAGTTTACAAATTGTCTTCATCTTCTTTCTCACTCTTTCTCTCATTTTCTGTCCTCCCTCGATGTCTTTCTTTCTCACTCGCTGTCCTGTATACACAAGAATCCTTTTGTTTAGAGAGAAGATGAAAGAGACAAAAGCCACCATTGAAAAATACAACACTGCAAGTGTGTGAGAGAGAGTATGAGAGACAGAGAGAGAGAGAGAGAGAGAGAGAGAGAGAGAGGAAAGAATGACATGGAGAGATGGACAGAAAACAGGCCGATATTAAAACTCTCTCATCAGTATTCTGTGGATGTGCAACTATTACTTTCCTCTATTCATCAGATCCAATGCAGTTCTCACAGTCGCGGTTAAACGTACTTGACTTTTCTATTTTAAAGTGCTCAGGAAATCACTCTGCGAACAAATCGACCCACTTAACAGATCATTTCCTTAACCTCTAATTAATCTATTGCACAGTTATCTGATCTAGGCAGATCAGTTATTTCATTGGCTGGCTTTAGATCTCCAAAACTACCAGGTTGAAATGAACGAGGGGGGGGGAAAGCAATGGAAAAGTCGAAAAAGAAAATCCAAAAACTTTGCCAGGTCTGATGTTTGCCAGAAAGAGCAATGGGGAGCATATCAGATCAGATGAAAGGAACAAAAAAAAAGAAAAGAATACCCACGCGATGCTGTGTTTCAGACAGAGTCTATGAAATTATTTTGATAGCAGCAGATAATCCTCCTCTTTTATATCTCTGCATCAGTAAATATTATTTTTCTACAGCTCATTCATTAAACACAAGCAGTGTTATTTAACAGAGTGAACTGTAATTGTAAATTAAATCTGAAAGCTTTAAACACACTGAAAGTTCTTATTATGAATCAAAATACAACTGTAATAAATGTGCATGATATTTATTGCAGACAAATGCATTTTACAAGACCAATACTTGGCAAACAAAACAACAAACAAGCAAAAATAAAAACAATCTTTTGCAGGTCAAACTTTTAAAAATCTTTTTCCTTTTTTCATTATGTATTTTGCATTATAATGTTAAACATACTTAAACTCAAACGAGAGTGAGTCAAACTTGAATAAAACTGAAGCAATCTAATACTGACAAACAGTTGAACGTGTGCATTATTAAGTCATTTTAACTAATTAAGTGACTAATTAAACACGTCACAGGATATTTGAGCAATCAAACCGCAGGCTACACATCAGAACAACCTATTTTCACTATAACACTTATTTCTGTGTGTTAATATTTAACAATTATACATGTTTTTGCATCCTAAATCATCTTATTGAGATGCACATGATGTCTTGCATCCTGCAAGTATCTTACTCATATTGGACTTCAGCCTTATTTAAGGATGAGACCTGTTGCTGGATACAAATCTGCAGAGATGGAAGACATCCTCACGGTTTAGTTTCTTCATTAATCTCCTTCATTTTAAATAAACGCAATCTCGACCTCTAGGCCTCACAAGGGACTTCAGCATCGATGCAAGGCTACGTGTTTACTTCAGCACTTACCTTTTACTGAGGACTTGAATGCAGAGCTCTCTCTTTGTGTGATTCACAACAGTCACTGCTGTTTTCCAATTTCAGGAAACATCAGAGGACAATCTGAGGCGAAAGTTGTGAAAGCGTTCAGAACGGAGAGAAGCGCGTTCCTGACAACTTCGTCAACATCATCCGCGCCAGAAGAGTGACAAGTTCTCATAGTGTTTACAATTCAAACAAACGCATTTGAAACAGTTAATACGATTTTAAAACTCCAGCCTAAATAATTATGCAAATATACAAAATCTGTCAAGTTAAAAAAATATATAGAACATATAGGCTATAATCGGTTCGATCCTAGCAATAAGTTGTGTCCTAAGCAATAAGTGTCAGTCAGTGCTGGTCGAAAGTTACCGATTTATTATGTAATGCCCTTTCTGTCTCTCTCTCTCTTCCTCTCTCTATCCTCCTCTCTCTCTCTCTCTCTCTCTTTCTATCTCTTGTCTCGTCTTAAGTGGAACTCCTGAATAAGTTTTGATCGCAGCACTATCTGAAAACTTTCTCCTCTCGTCTCAGTCCTGCCTTTCATTGTTGATGAAGTACGTACTTTGAGCGCCTCAGCACTGTTTAATTCATTAATTCATCGGCCCTGCGCTCCTCCTCCCGCCCCCCGGGTCTGCGTCTGTAAATAGAGCCCTTGTTGAGCTCCTCCGCTCCTCAGCCTTTGTAAACTTTTCTGCTTGATTTAAATATGTCGAAATGAAGAAACATTTCGACATATGCTGTTGTTCGGAGGACGCATACATTATTTATAAACGCGACCTCGGATGCTGAATTAGTTCTGTGGAGATTTCCCCTCGGTCTTTTCTTTATCCGAGCGGAATTTGCGACTTTCAGAGTGACATGACTTTGAAGTCGATCCATGTGCGCTTGAATAGCTGCGCAGAAAACAGGTGCAAACCTTTGAAAAGAGGCGCTGAAGAATATATATTCAACAAAAGGTACAAGATGAGTAGTTTAACTTAAGTATAAGGCAGAGAGAGAAATTATTTTTATTTATTTATTTGTATTATTTTTTTAAGGTTTTATGGTAGCCTAGCCAATAGATATCTATTTCATTTTCTTTTTTTCGCGAATAAAAACGAGTCTGTAAAGAATAGAAGCTGGATGGGTTGTAGCTATATAGGCCTAGTAGGTCTTATTTTATTTAGTTGTTTGTGTAGAATATGTATGCCTAGCCTATATATTTTAATGTTGCGTTAGCAGAATGCTTGAATGTTGTTCTTTTGAACAGATTGTATGACTTCCTCTCAGCTTTTCATTCCCAAAAAGGCCTATGACTTGATTTGTTTGTTTGTTTTTTGTGGCATTTGATGCAATTTGTCTTTTTAACTTCACAATACGAAAGTCAACAGTTATCTTACAGCCTAAGTAAAAAAAAATGTTATCTTTCACATAAAAGCTCATGTTGCGTTTCAGTATCTGCTTGGGAAAGTCTTGTTTACGGTGGTCGGTGTTGCTGGCGTCTAAATTATCGGGCGTACATTTAACAAGCGGCTATCATATAAAACTAATTAAATTGAATTATTTAGACTCTAAAGGTTATTTCTGAAGGCTGGACGACGTAAAACCGAAGCTTGTTGTGGCGGAAGTTAAATTTACCGCGTTCCCTAGACGGACCAGACACATAAATTTTAACGCGGACGATGGTTTGTGACGAGACATTTAGCGCGCGGCTTTTTCACACGCGCGTTAATCTTGATTTCCCGCCCACCTGCCAAAGCGCGCAATTTTCTTAGGCCGAAAGAACTCAAGGTTGGATACGTTTTTAATTGTTTTGAGAATTAAATCTAGGGATGTAGAACTAGGCTAACTTAAATATGGCATCTGACTAAACTGAGAAGCGAAATAATAAAATAATAGACTTTTAAAAATAAATAAATAAAATGATAATCTAATATAGTCTAGTCTGTCAATCAGTGATGTAAGATGCAAATGACAGGATGCAGATACACAAGAGAAGAAAGGGTGGATGGAGGGAAACAGGATGGGGCACAAAAAGGAAGCAGAGGTGAAGTAAGTCGGTCAGGACTCTGTTTGGCTGGACGGCTCTGTCGGAAGAGACTTTTTCTTCTGTTCTGTTTCTTCTCTTTTGTTGACCCTTTTCTCTGGCATTACACTTAGTTTGTTTACTGCACACATGGTGTTCTTTTTCCCACTCAACTTCCGTCTCTCTCGCTGTTTCTCTCTCTCAAGTGTCCCCTTTTGAGCTGTTGATATTCAATTCAGTATCATACCCTTTCTCTCTGTTCAGGCTAGCTACAACGTTTTCACAGCCTACCTCATGAGTTCCAATGCTTTTTGTAGTCCAGTCCACTAACACACACACAAACACACAGTGCAGAGACTTTCATTCAGTATTTTTATTCAAAGAAAGAGAGGAAACCATTACCACTATGTCTAGGATAGTGGTGCCCATTTTCTGTCCAAGGGAGCCGCTCGGTGAAGTTTTATGCCTTCCCGGTGAGGGAAGTTTTATTTGGACAATCAGCGTGAGAAGGTTTATTAGGGCAATCAGTGCTCTGACTGTGTTAACTCCTGTAACTCACAGCTGGCCTCATGGTTCAGCCAAAGGATTCTCCATCGTGTTCTTCCATTCCTGCAATCAGATGCATGGTCTCTTAGGAACCCTTCGCTCTAGAGCCCTCCTGTGGCTATTAAAGAGACCATTCTAACTGGTAGGTGTCCCTTTTCTTCAGTTTTGAAACAGACTTTTATTTAGTAGTGTATTTTGTCATGCATTCTGTGTTCTTCTGACATTAGAGTATTTGACAGCTTGGCATTAATGTTTGTGGGAAGTACACGTTATTTAGTGGGACATGCTATGGCATCCGTTCACCTAAAACTGTTTTAAACGGCATTTTGCTAATAACTGTGCATGCATTGTATGGCTAAAAAACAATATAAGCGCCTAAAGGATTATTTTATTTAAAATTCATTTTTGACCTAAAACCTGGTTGATTTGGATTTCTTTTCTTGAAACAGCTTTCCAAATCCTTTGCTTTTATTGAAAAGCTCAGCAATGATCTATAAATGAATGTATCCAGTAGAGGGCAGTGCTGATCAATTCATCTCCAGTATTGGCAGAATCAAGAGCGTTGGGACAGTTAGGGAATGTACAGTCAGTTTGTATTAGCACACTTACTACTTCTGCAATATGCATTATGTATACAGTGCACAGTGCAAATTTTTAGTATGCTTAGAACATACAGAATACTGCACTGATTACTATATCCCAAAATGCATTGCATTTGACCTTGATTTAATAAAATAACTTTTTTAGCTTGGAGGGGACTATTATCAGTAAACGATTCTTGCTGTTCTTCAGCCAACTGTTGTATTTCAGAAGAACTGCACTCTTCAAAACATTTCCTTTTATGTTCAGTGGAAGAAAGTAAGTCATATAGGTTTGGAACAACGTGGAGATGAGAAAAAATTATGAGAAATTCTTTAGCTGAAAGCTTTAATGTTATGATTTAGGAATGTTATGACTATGTTATACACAGTCCATACGTAAGATTGAAATATCCAGTCCTGTCTCAAAGACCCCTGATAAATGGTTAAGAGTCTCCAATACAAGCAAAAACTTGATTTTAAGAACTTTTGTTTGTTGTCCTTTATTGCATTTATCATGTAGAAAACAATGATTGAATACCTTATCTATTCCTTTCAGACATAATTCACCTATTATCTTATCTCAATATCTTTATCAGCACATTCACAGCTGCCATCACTTTATCTGTGTTATCGCATGTATCTATTTTAGATATTCAGTAAAGCAGCTTTGAGACAATGTACATTTTGTACATTTTAAGCTCTGTATATATAAAACCATCTTGGATTGATTTAATAAAGATCCCACATTCACTGTCAGACAGCATCACATATTCAATCTGCCTTTTTAGGTTTGTTCTGCTCCATGTCTCTCTCCACATTATTGGTGACATGTGGGCTCTCATCTAATTATAAGATCAAGGAAAATTCAGGATTTATGAACCTCATCTTTTTCCTGAAGGTCTGTTACTGAAACAGTTCATGTTATCAATACGATATTGATACGAAGAAGACGATAAAGGCTCTTAAAAATAAAGGTGCTTCACGATCCCATTGTCTAAATGGTTCCGAACCTTTAACATCTGAAGAACATTTCTATTTCACAAAAGCTTCTTTGTGCAAAAAGAAGGTTCTTCAGATTATAAAAAGATGAGAAAGAGATGGTTCTTTAAAGAACTTTTGACTGAATGGTTCTTCTATGGCCTTTTAAGCACCTTTATTTTTAAGAGTGTATATGTATTATGTGTAATTGAATTTATGGATCTTTTTTATTTCTTCTCTTTCTGTTTTTCTAATTATCTCTTTTACATGCAGGACATAGACAGGTTTGCATTTTGCATTTTAACTCATTTGGCATAATACGAAACAGCACGTCCCTTCAAATAGCTCATCTAATTTTCAGTTTTAGGAGGAGCACGTTACTTACAACAATAAAGGCCTTCAAGTTCACTCTTGTGAGGACCTAAGTGAATGTCGCAGGTTTCACGCATGACACTGCAGTGAGATTCTCCAGATACGTTCTCACATAACCAACCCTGTTCTACAAAGATCCGATTTATGTCTGTGAGAAAAGCGAGAGCATGAACAATCTCTGACATCAAGAACCGCAGCCAGTGTCAGCCTTCCCATCGGTGTTGATAAACTCAAACTCTGTGTGCGAAATTTAAGTAATTTTATGTTAGTGGTCATATGGTGTTGCTAAAAAGAACATTATTTTGTGTAGTTGGTGTAATTAAATGTGTTCATGTGGTTTAAGGTTCAAAAAACACATTATTTTCCACATACTGTACATTATTTTTTCTCCCCTATGCCCCGCCTTCTGAAACGCGTCGATTTTTACAAAGCTCATCGGTCTGAAAAGCGAGGTGTGCTCTGATTGGCCAGATATCCAGTGCATTGTGATTGGCTGAATACCTCAAGCGTATGATGAAAATGTTACGCCCTTAACATACTGTGATGCATGTCCCGGACAGAACACTGGCATGACAAGACAAAAACAATAAAACCCATTACAAACGAGCCATTTGTTGCATCCAGTGGGGACATAATTACGGGTTATAATGACTTATACTGTCTTTTTACCATAGACTGAATAAAAACATGGACGTAGAGTCCGTGATGTCACCCGTAGTTTTCTGAAGAGCGTTTTTGAAGCTCAAAGTGGGCGGAGCGGGCCATCGCCATCTTGGCAGCGCGTCACTGCGTGTCACTCCCTGATCATTGAAAATGGGCAAAAAGGCAGGAGCTGATTGCTGAAGCCATGCCTACCTAGCTTCACGGCAGTGTGAGCAGCGGCAATCCACCTGTCACTCAAGTGGCCACGCCCTTAATTATGCAGAACTTTAAGGCTTTAATTTAAACGGATGAGTTCTAAAAAAAAATCACCCCCCTCACAGTTGTCATGAAGGGCAAAATTAGCTATATAGACCAAAATCATTTTTTGTACCAGACTGTAAACATGTTTTTTTCTGCTGTAAAATTGGGCATTTTAACAACAGAACAAACGTCTGAAGCCATAAGAGAAACATACAAAATGTGCAGAGCAGGAGGTGCGAGGACTGGAATTGAGAACCGCTACTCTACACTGCTCAAAACTCGTGTTTGAATCATCAGTGACAAATCCTTTAAATATGTAAACATACTCACAGACTGTGAGTCAGAACAGCCGGCATTTTAGTCTTCTCTCCCAGGATCAGGAAACAGTCCTCCATAAAATGCACTGCACACATCTGAATATTTGGGTTGAACTGTTCTGGAACAGTGTTGTAAATACAACTTAACCACTGAATTCTAGTTCAGTCTAGGTCTTCTTTTGGAAGACCAAACAAAGTATTTTCGCTTTCACAATGAAACACAGCTTCTCCACAACATGGCACCGACGGCAACAGTGAGAATCAAAGTTACACCTTCTTTCTTTGCGTGAGCATTTGGGCGGTGTTATGAAAATCTTCCCACACAGTGATGTAGAGATGTGGGGGCGTGTTAGAATGAGCCTTTTTAGGGGGGTGTGGTTGACTCTTACCTTTTATAAAGAATATCTCTTTGGATTTGAGACTTTAGTCTTTGCAACTTTACAGATCTTCTTTATTCACCAAGAGCTTGTAACACTCCAAAGAGAAAGAAAAACTTGAAATCGCATCATATGACCCCTTTAATTAAGTACAGTCTGTTTTCCACTATCAATGACTAACTTTCTCCCATAGAGTACAAAAGAAGAGATTTTGCTATGTTTGCTTGTCCAAGCTGCTGTTTTCCATACTGTAAATGCAAAGGACCAGTGCAATTCAGCATCGTCGATGTCGTGATGCGTCTTCAGTAAATAGCTTGGATGAAAGAATGGTTTTGGAATGTTAAAGAATGTTAAGTAAGTTAATTATTTCTGAATTCTATAACAGGAAGAGAATGAGCCCTTTTAGGAAAGAATACTGGGATATTTGTCTTTGAATGTGTTCATTACATCAGCAACCCAACTGATACCTTAGTACACAATGACTTGCAAAAAGCATGAAGTGTTATGCAATGATAATTGAAGAAAACAGACTGTTAAAGTCAGAGTTGAGGTGGGGACTTACAGGACATTCACTTTTGTACTCAAAATGACACTAAACGCCACCATCAGCGCACCACCCTCTATATGCGCCAATCACTGACGTGCCGCAGTTCCTTCACTTCATGTATCTATTATGTGGTGACTGACCTGTACAGGGCCTTGGCCTGCATATTTGTAAAAAAAAAAAAACAGTGTCTGCATACAATAATATGTCTGCAGCTTTTATCAGAGTTCTCCATTTGGAATTAAATAACGCTAAATGAGGTCTTTATTCTTGCGACTGGGTGAGTTTCATAATGGGTTTGTTGCGACATGTTAAAATTATAAATTCCAGCAAGTTTCTGTTATTGACAAAGTCTTAAAGTGATGGAAAGTGTTTTATGGTGGACGCTAAAGAATTCCTTATCGATAAAACTTATCATGGCTTATCTCCCATTTCCTTATTTTTGTCTCTTTTCAACTTACTCTTTCCTAATGAGGGTGATATGAGAGAGGTTACATAAAGACAGGGAAAGGGACACTTTCTGATATGTTGTGACAGTCGAGATGACTCGGTGATGATTTTCTTCATAAGAATGAGAAAGCAATGAGCTGGAAAACGTGATTGGTGTTACTGTAAAAAGTTGAATAAGAAAGACATAACTTGATGCCTACTTGTTTCAACCCCCTCTTCCTGTTGCATCAGTTTTATAATGACTCAAATTTCCTCATAAGTTTCTCAAGTTCTTCCGCTTTGAGAGGCGCTGAAAAACATTTTTCACTTTAATTTGGCATTTTTGTACTATATTAGCAAAAAATGCCAAATAGAAGCAGTTGGAGATAGACTTTTGGACCTGTCTGTATATTTACTAAGGCTTAGTGTTTGCCACACTGAAAGTTTAATGAAAGGCTGTGGGAGAAAAACCGAGTTAAAGTTTACATTTGCTTTGGTCTGAGTCCAAATTTGTTTGGCAGTGAATTTCTGCCGTCAAGCTGACCCATGCATTTATTATGTAACATTACAGACAAATCCAACAATGTTTCTCAGTCCTACTAGAAGATTCTCACTGGACCGGCCTTTTTCACATAGATAACACAAAAATACCTCAGTGCTTGTCAGTTCAGGAAATGTTCAAGAGTTGTGGCCCATTTGGTACTGGACTGTTTTATTTCCTAACTTGATTCTGCCATAAATGCCACTCTTCATTGAATTTCACATTTTGTTGTGGGGCTGAATATTTCTGCAGATTCTTTGTAAAGCACTCCTGTGTCAATCTGTTGATATTAATCGATATTGAAGCTTGGAAAATTCTAGATCTGCCAGATTTTGCCCATGACTTGTCTCCACTGAGCTTAATCAATAATAAGGAACAAATAAAAGCACTGATGCATGTATTAGCCAAACCGCATAGTCTTGTCTAGTCAGGTTCACAGACATCAAGCTAAACCCATTTGACACGTTCCGCACACACTCTCAGTTATTATGAATAATAGGGTCATTATGCATGATGACGACAGGCCTGCTCACTTCCTGCGCTGACCAAGACATGTGACTTTCATGCACATCCTTGGTCTGAAGTGAGTATGCTTTGCAATTATAAGACGTGGATAATAATATTACCAGAATGTAATGTGTGCAGTTTGTTGCGTAAAGATTCGCGTGTTCATTCAAGACTCGTGCTGATCAGACATAGCTCCTTCAGTCTACAGTAGTCAACATTTGAAGTGGATCAAAAAAGTTGATCCTAAGACAAGAACGCGTTTTGGGACAACCTGATCCATTTCAAATGTTGACTAGTGTAAAAGAAACCCCCTCAGGCTGATTTATTGTCAAATCATACTTTGCTTATTTAGATGGAGGCTTTCAAGTAATGTTTAATGGCTTCGAATCACAAAGGTGAGACATTCTAAGGGCCCCCTGGCCTTGTTCTTCAGGACTTGTTGCATAATAAACTTGGCACCGGGACAGCTTTGGGAACATTTTTATTGATTCCTACAAAGCTGTAACCTCTGAGGAAAAGGCTAAATTGTTTTGTGCCATCGTGAGCCGAGCCGTTACACTATTGGTCAGGATACAGGCGTGTCAGCTTGTGCAAAGAAAAACCACGTCATCAATACAAGCTGAGCTCTGCACAGCCTTTTATTTTCTTCAGCTATGTTTTTTTGGGTTGATAAGAAACAGTCACAACAGTGACTGAGGCGAAAACAGCCCCCCATCAGGCCTTATATTATAGGTGAGGTTGTAAATATACTTATCTGTCATTTAGTAACTTGTGGGTACCTTGAACTACTGGATGATCACAACAGGATATGACATAAAAAGCAGAAGCAGTTTCAATTATGATGTCATGAATTGCGATGATGCTGGGCTTTAGGTGCCATTGAGTAATTTAACTGGAATTGTGCTGTTACAATAAATATTGCATTAAACTGCAATATTAAAAAATGCATCACAGAGGTGACTATATTCTTCATTGATAACCCTAAGATGGTTTTGACTGACGTGTGGGAAGTGTGTTATACGAGGTGCTAATAAGAATAGGATTCTTCTACCTAATGTGATATGTTTGAAACGGGGCTCGTGAACTCTTTTTGAGTCTCTGAGACACCCTCCTAGATCCTGTTCTTACTCTAAAATAAAGCATAAAATTTAAACATATGGGTTTGTGCATTTTTTATTTACTAGCGTTCCCTATTCTTTTTCTATCTACTTGATTTCTTTTCATTTATTATTTAAAAAACCTTGCCATACTGGGCTAACTGAGACTTTATCAAAGCACTTAAAGTCAAGTCAAGTTGAACTTTATAGTCACTGAATGGCATCACAGAACGAAATGTCATGTCTCGCAGGACCACGGTGCTACATACTAATCAAACAGAAATATAAACATACAACAACAGAGAACAACAATTACATATGACTGCTGTTTTGTTGATCTTGATAATTACATATGACTGCTGTTTTGTTGATCTTGATTGCTTCTATTGTCCTGATTAAATGTAAATGCAAATGCTGCAATGACTTCTGTGATGAATTCAGGATACATTTATTACAGGAGCGTCCTGAGTCCGGTTTGCCAGAGTTTGCCTCCAACCAGCTTTAACACACTTGCGTGGAAGTTTCTAGAGAATCTGAAGACCTTGTTTAGTTGGTTTAGGTGTGTTTATTTAGGACTGGAGTTAAACTCTGCAGGATTGGACAGCCCCGATGTAACATGAGGGGAATGCTGGAGGACTGAAATCCTCGACTTATGAAACTTTCTTAAGCATTTCTGCAATGTTGACCCAGACGGAGCAAAGCGGGACGAAATATGTTCTCTTGTAAATGTTCAAAACCCAAAAAAATAGGTTTTACATACTTAATGTAGTATTACATATCATACGCCTGTTCTTCAAGTGTGTTGATACAAAGCCAAAAAGAAAAGGCATGATTGTGAGTTAGTTTGAACAAGGCAGATACACATGGACCCACCTGACAGTGTTTATATTTGGATGACTCATAGTAACACGCGTTTGTGTTGTTCAACCATCCATAAATCTAATCTAGGAAAACCAATTTCCAGGTTATGATGTGTTCAGTATGGCAGCTGTTGCTCAAGTTTCAGAGAGATTTCACTGATAACAGACCGGGGGCCCATGACGGCCCACACAAAGGCATTTGCGTCAGGAGGAGTGTCCCGCTTCTCGTTTGCGTCAAACGCGGGGCGGAGCGGCGGAGGCGGCGGCTCTATAAGAAACCGACCGCGTGAGCGACGCTTCAGGAATTTTAAAAGCGCTTATATTCATTCTCGCGTCTCGTTCTTGTGGTTTTGTTTCATTTCTATCTCTTTTATTTGTTTCACTGGTAATTCGTCGCGTACGTTCGTTTCTAACGTTACCACACATCGCTACAAAGTAACATCGACGTTTCCGGTCCATATTCGTGAAGGATCTGATCAGCGATTTTAACCATGTTTCCTGAGAGCAGCACTGGGTAAACAGTGATTATTTTTTCGAATCTAATTTTTTGTCTTTATTTTGTCTTTTGAAAGTGAACTGTATGGCAGAGTTTCTGTTTCGATGGTGATGTAACAGTGGCTTGGTAACGTTACAGGGAGTTCAGTTTGCTGGTTAAAGTCGACCTATAATAATTCATCCGTTCATTCTTTCATTAACTGAGTAAAATTTAATATAACCGAATTTTAGCAGTGACGAGCACGTGGTGATGAGCGGGCGCGCCTGACTTGAACAGTTGCCAGGGAAACGAACGACCGTTACTTTTAAACGAAGGTTTCGGGATTTAAACGCGGGGTTAAGAAAGAACGCTTTGAAGTACGAATATATTGGAGGGAAAATTTTAACTTTGAATTGTTTGTATTGGCATTCTGTTAAAATGTCCAAAATTGAAATATAACAGGCCTATACTGTATAACAGACACAATAATCTTGACACCTTACTCTCTAGATATGTTTAATAAGCCAATAATATTGGTCAACCATTAACTTCCTACGAATAAATACCATTTATTCCATACTGTCTTTGGAAAAGTGCTTTTTGAACATCGGCTTGCTATTTTGATTACAGTAATTGTTTTGCCAATTGATTGTATTGGAATAAAATTGTAAATCTAAATTGATTTTTATGTTCATTTTTAGTGCAAATGTCACAGTACTAATCCTAAATATGCTCTGTCACATTAAGTTTATTTTAGTAGTCACCCGATGAGATTACCGCAGGGATGTGCCTCAACTGGCTCATGTTTCAAATTTGCCAGGATATTTTTATTTGGGATCTGCAGGCCTAGTAGGCATTCAAATGTTACAGTATTCAACATATTAGTTATATTGTTATATAATATGTAGTTATGTAATACATTTGAAAATGCTATTGTATGTATCTCAGTTGTGTAAGTGTATTGTATAAAAGTGTAATGCGACTGTGTGAGACATTCAAGTGTGTCAGATGTGGCTTCTGGATGGGAACCGTGCATGTGCGTGTGTTGTGAATTCAGTGAGCTGGAAACACATTCTGTTACAGTCATGTGTGGGTGGGGCCTCATGAACTCATTTTTTCCATTTCTCTCTTCGCAGGTACAGCTATGAGGATTGCCAGGCCACCGCTGACTGGCTTCTGTCCCAGACGGCAGTGCGTCCTCTGGTGGGCATCGTGTGCGGTTCGGGTTTGGGTGGACTGGCTGATGCCTTGAAAGACCAGGTGGCCTTCAACTACAGGGACATCCCCAACTTCCCTCAAAGTACAGGTGTGGTTTACTGTATAATTTAGAATATTGTGTATCTTATCTTGTACAAACCGTTACTGAATCTGTGCACGTCTTTCTCTTCTGCAGTGCACGGTCATGCTGGACGGCTGGTGTTTGGCACTTTGAAGGGCAGACCTTGTGTTTGCATGCAGGGACGGTTTCATCTCTATGAGGGATATCCCATCCAAAAGGTACGAGCACCCTATAATACACACATTCTGGCTCGTCAGAGTCCAAAACATGTAAACAATACAGCTTTTTGTCAGCCTGACCGTTAAATTGAGAGGTAGTCGTGGCTATATTGTTGGATTACAGATCCAAACAGTCCTGGGTGCTGATCCAAGGCTCTGGGTTTAAGAAGGGTTCACTACTGTATATTTAAATATCACTGAAATTGCAAGTTGCACAAACTTGAAGGACTCCGACCTAAAGATCCTTCTTTACCAGGAACTAACTATATTTGGTCCACACATGACCTTATTGAAAACTGAATTAGTTGTAACTGGTTGTGTTGTGTGCCTGATTGAAGCGTAAACCCTGTGGAATGCAAAGACCAGATCACAGGTTATTTTTGCGCTAGTTTAAAACTTACTGATAATATGTCCAAGGTGCAACAAGCTGTCCATTTGATGCTTGATCAACAGTTAAAAAACAGCACAAATGTGACCCTGGATCACAAAACCACACATAAGGGTCTTTATTTATTTATTTATTTTTGTATAAAAATTTGAATAAATAAACTTTCCATTGATGTATGGTTTGTAAGGATAAGATAATATTTGGCTGAGATACAACTATTTGAGAATCTGGGGTTGCATAAAAAATCAAAATATTGAGAAAATCACCTTTAAAGTTGTCCAAATGTAGTCTTTAGCGACGCATATTACCAATCAAAAATTAAGTTTTTATATATTTATGGTAAGAGACTTACAAAATATCTTCCTCCATCCTACTAATTCTTGGCATAAAAGAAAAATGTATAATTTTGACCCATACAATGTATTGTTGTCTATTGCTACAAAGATACCCGTGCTACTTATGACTGCTCTTGTGCTCCAGGGTCACAAATGGAACACAACTGGTACAAACTGCAACTGATGTGAGGATCACAGCATCTCAAACTAAGATTATTGTTCCGTTATAGATTACGATGCCTATGCGGATCTTTAAACTGCTGGGTGTGGAGACCGTGATTCTCACCAACGCCGCTGGCGGTCTGAACCAGGACTATAAAGTAGGAGACATCATGATCATCAAAGATCATCTCAACATGCCTGGATTTGCTGGGAACAACCCTCTGGCTGGACCGAATGAAGAAAGGCATGTTTATATGTGTTTATTTAGTTCCTTGAATCAGTACAATTATGTCACGGATCTGTTTTGACATGCAGAGATTCCACACGTGCTCCTGTAGATACTGTTCACTAGATAAGCCTTACTTTACATTTTTAGGTTTGGCGTTCGTTTCCCCTGCATGTCTGACGCATACGATCGAGAGCTTCAGCAGCTGGCGGTCGATGTGGGTTCGGAGCTCGGTTTCAGTGACTTCCTGCGAGAGGGCGTGTACTGTGTTCTAGGCGGACCGTCGTTCGAGACGATCGCAGAGTGCCGCATGCTGCACAAACTGGGAGCTGATGCTGTCGGTAAGAGTCTCGTCCGCTGTAAAGCCTCTTTTAACCAATCGGAACATACTATTGTAGATTTGATATAAAATAATATGTGCTCCTGTAGCATTGCGTTAACAAGCGCAAGGTTGGGGGTTCGATTCCCCGGGAACACATGATAGGTAAAAATTGATAGCCTGAATGCACTGTAAGTCGCTTTGGATAAAAGCGTCTGCTAAATGCATAAATGTAAATGTAAATATAATAGAGTATCATGCAGTTCTCTGATAGGCTGAAAAGAGTAATCGAACTGACAACAGTTAGTATTCCTGTAGGTCATGGGTTCAGTTGCCAGGGAATGCCTGAACTAATGAAATGCAATACAAGCCTCTTTATATAAAAGCATCTGCCAGATGCATAAATGTAAATACAATTGAACTGTATGCAAATGAACAGTGATGCTGTAACAAAGCAGCTGGAAGGTATTCATTTTCAATCTTTTGCAAGGCAACTTAGGACACTTTTCAACTTAAAACAGGACATTTTTATGGGTTTTAGCCATTCAGTTACACAAAAATGGTGTTTTGGGGGACTGAGAATGCAATCTTTTGAAAACGGGTTTCAAAGTACAAAGTTACAATAGCAGAATCTTTTCTGAAAATTTTGGTAAATGGTGACGTCATGTGCATGTGCTATTGGCCTGGCATGCATAATACAGCACTATTAATTGTTTTGTGAACTAGTTTAATAAGCAGACTTCATGTGTTTTAGGCATGAGTACGGTTCACGAGGTGATCGTGGCACGGCACTGTGGGATGCGCGTCTTTGCTCTGTCTTTGATAACTAATAAGGCAGTGATGGACTACGACAGCGAGGAAAAGGCCAATCACGAGGAGGTTCTGCAGACGGGCAAACAGAGGGCGGAGCAGCTGGAGAGGCTGGTGTCCACCATAATCACCCGGCTAGAACACAACAACAATTTTGCTTAAGACCGTTCTCAGATCAGTCACAGACCAAAGAACACTGATTCATCTGTCCTACAAACATGGTTATGGTTGCAAAAACTGTCAAACAGGTCAATTCAACTTAACTTGGCTAACTTATTTATACTTTCTGAATCTTTTTAAACCTTTCATTTTTGGTCTGTGATATTTTGCCCTTATGTATATAAATCCGGTCAACAGCAAAGTGCTTATTTTATTTTTATTTTTTTCTTTAAAAAGAAAAAATACAAATAATTTTTACATTCCTCTGAATGCTAAAACTAATGTTTCTTATTTCTAAGTTAACGTTTGCCATTTGTTACTATGTCTTAATTTAAAAGTTGAATCCTCTGTAAAACTTTGATTGCTTTGTAGTATTTGTCAGTAGATGTACAGTAAATGTCTATCTTGTGTTTTTAAACCGTTATTAGTAAAACTGGCTATTTATTATGCATGTCTCCCTTTCGTCTATGGTGGAAAAGTGAGTTTTGTGTACAATTTTAATATTACACATTACACAAAAAACATCTTAAATGCTGGTAGTATTTCTATGGAGCCATGGTGATGGGAAAATATTGAGATGGGAGAAAAAAATATTTGAATGCTTTGTCTCGTTGCCAAAACCTAAGATGGAAATAATATCGCTTAGGAGGAAAAATGTCAGTGCTTTTTGTGAGTGAATGCAAAGTTTCTCAGGGGAATGCAATATTTTTGAGAGTAAATGCAAAGCATTGAAATGTTTTTGGGGTTTTCATTCCCCCTCCCATCAAATATGTTTTTCCAACGCTCTGTCCACTTGTGGGCTTTGTATTTTTCATACACAAAAATAAAAACTATATTTTATTTATTTTTTTGCATTACATTTTCATGGCAATTAAGTTTTTACATTTTAAATTGCATTTCTACTTCAGTTTGGTTTTGAGACATTTTATTTGCATATTAATGTTCAAATCTGCAAAAGAAGAGTTTATTTGCAAAAACATACTTTTTTTTTTTTTTTTGTTTGTGTTTTAACTTACCATGCTGTATTATTATTATTTTTTTTTTTTTGTTATTTTTACTTAATTAAAATAACCCAACTGCAGTTTAATCGGAATGCACAATGAAAAAACATGATTTTTGAAAATTATTTGTTTTTGCAAATGAACTCTTATT
This sequence comes from Cyprinus carpio, assembly GCF_018340385.1. Taxonomy (NCBI): domain Eukaryota; kingdom Metazoa; phylum Chordata; class Actinopteri; order Cypriniformes; family Cyprinidae; genus Cyprinus; species Cyprinus carpio. The sequence continues at coordinate 5,868,146 of NC_056603.1, forward strand.
TCATTGTAAAATTTGACCCAGGAGTTTCTTCGGGATATTCACTCTAATAATATCCAATAATTAGGCATGAAACATCTTGCAGATGTTCTAAGAAAAGTCTCAAATATTTGGTCACAGTTAGGTTTTTTCAAGTAAGGCACAAATGGAATGACTGCTCAGTTAGTTCTCTTCCACATTAGAGTTTGCAGAACTTTTTGTCCCAGACTGGCAAACCTTCAAGTGATAGTTAAGATGACTGCTTTGAGAGAAACACTTGTCGCAGTTTCCGCAGCGGTGTGGTTTCTCTCCCGTATGAACCCGTCTGTGTTTCGCTAGCGAGCTGGCCTGAGTAAACTGCTTACTGCAGACGTTACAAGCGTAACTCTTCTGCCCCGTATGAGTGAGCTGGTGCGTCTTCAGAGATCCTTTGAGGGCAAAAGTCTTCCCGCATACGTCGCAACTAAAGGGTTTGTCTCCGGAATGCGTCAGTAGATGAGTCTTGAGATGCGTTCCTCGCCGAAAGCCCTTCCCACAAAGCTCACAGCAGAAAGCTTTGACTCCCGTGTGGAGCTGCTTGTGGGATTTGAAGGTGTTGGCGTGTACGAAGGTTTTTCCACAGTCTTCGCATCTGAAGGGCTGTTCGCGTGTGAAGCCTTTCGTGTGCCTTGAGGTTGCCCTTTTGGGCAAAGCTCTTCCCACAGTGTGCACAGGTATGGCTTTTCTCCAGTGTGAACTCGCTGGTGGTAGTCCAAGTAAGACTTGGTGAGAAACTTGGAACCACATTGCAAGCATACAAAGGTCTTCTCGCCAGCATGCGTTCGCTCGTGAGCTCTGAGGACGCTTATCAAGGCGAAGCTCTTCCCACATGTGGCGCAGGAGAACGGTCTCTGGTCATCGTGACTCATCATGTGATTCCTCAAGTGGTTGGGCAAGCGAAACAACTTGTCGCAGAGCGTGCATTTGTGAGGTTTTTCCACCTTGTGTTCTCTGCGGTGGATTTGGAGGAGGCGTCTGGAGCCGAAACGCTCTCCGCACTCTTGGCAAGCGTGAGGCGTTTCTCCGCTGTGGAGCTTCTGCTCGTGTCTTCTCAGGTTGTTGAGGTGGGTGAAGGTCTTTCCGCAGATTTTGCATATGTTCTGCTCATCGCTTGCATTGGGTTGCACTTCTTCAGCGGCGTCTATTGGGACGTCCAATCCTGTCTCGATAATGTCGGGTGCATCCAGTGTGTTTAACTGTACTGAAATGTCATTTGAGTTTGGTTCAGTGGTCCACTGCTCTTCTCTCTGATACTCTACAGATTCAGATTCATCTGCATTGGGCTCCATTGATTCTGAAACATGAACAAGGCACGTTTATAGATATGATATTGTATATTTAGGCCTTATATTACCATATTATACCATGTTAATCCAATTGCATTAAACTCAGGGAGTCTGTACCATCTACAGCTTCAGTTTCAGCGGCGTCTGTTGGGACGTCCAATCCCATCTCGATAATGTCAGGTGGAGCCAGTGTGTTTAATTGTACTGAAATGTCATTTGAGTTTGGTTCAGTGGTCCACTGCTCTTCTCTTTGATGCTCTACAGATTCAGATTCATCTGCATTGGGCTCCATTGTATCTGTAACATGAACAAGGCATGTTTATACATATGATATTGTATATTTAGGCCTTACATTACCATATTATACAATGTTAATCCAAATGCATTAATGTCAGGGAGTCTGTACCATCTACAGCAGCATTTTCAGCGGTGTCTGTTGGGACATCCAATCCCGTCTCGATAATGTCGGGTGCATCCAGTGTGTTTAATTCTACTGAAATGTCATTTGATTCATCCTCAGAGTTTGGTTCAGTGGTCCACTGCTCTTCTCTCTGATGCTCTACAGATTCAGATTCATCTGCATTGGGCTCCATTGTATCTGTAACATGAACAAGGCATGTTTATAGATATGATATTGTATATTTAGGCCTTATATTATCATATTATACCATGTTAATCCAATTGCATTAATGTCAGAGAGTCTGTACCATCTACAGCAGCAGATTGACACTCTACTTGTTCCTCTTCATGGACAAATACTTCTTCAAATCTAAACTCCAGCTCTTCCTAGATGAAGACAGGTTTGTGTTAGTTTGATGTACAACAAATCAAAGCCTTTGTATATTCAAAAACACAACAATTACAGCTGGATGTGGGTTACTTCAACAGTCTGAAGAAGATGTCCACCAGACAGGGTGCAATTCAATCTTTCCTGGATTCCCGACACAACGTCTGAGGTGAAGTCTTGCCGATCTCCTCCTACAACAGTGCATTTTTCTTATTTAATCTATTAAAAATCACAGTAACACGTGATTTAGTTATGAGAAGAACCACCTTTGACATGTTCCTCATCTTTGATATGAGTGTTCAGTGATCTTCCACTCCCAGCAAACTGCTGCTCTACCGTGTGGTTGACTTGATCCGGTCGTGTAAGATCTTTTCTTGATCCACTCGATGCTTTATGAAGGACTCTGCAGATGTGTTCAGCTGTTGAGTTTGCTATTTTCCTGACAGCAGCCGTCAGATTCTTGAGAATCACACAAGAGATAATCAGTCCAGCTGTTTAAGTAAAATTAAACATTTTGCTTACCTGACTGCTGCATACCACAGGTTAGCTTTATTAAGTTTCCACACATGTAATGTTGTTTATTGACGCTCCCACGTTTATTAAGAAAATGACCAGGTTTGAAAATCCATATATTTTGTAATTTATTTAGGTTTTATCTTATCAAGGTCCACTTTTTTTTATCAGAGGTAGTCTGATATTAACCAGCTGCCACCGAAAAAAAGGCTTATTATAAAATAACACATAAAATAAAACATCTAAATCGAAGGATATCCTATATTAGTGTATTATTAGTGTACAGTAGTAAAATATCCATCAACTATCGTATATTTTGACAGTAACTATGATCACCGCGGTCATTTTTAGTGAAAGTAAAATGGTTAACACATTTACAAGCGTTAAAAAGTTAATCATTATACATTTGAACGAACTTACCATTTTAATATCAGTGTCTAGATTTCCATTTCGACGTTCTGACTGAAAAATATCGAGTTGACAGATTTCTGCCACTATAGACGTGACTAAACCGTCCATTATTAAGAGCACTTGTTTCTGGACCGCTGCTCCACACGACATCTTCTATACACACCGGTAAATATCGTTAAAAGTCACAAAACAGGTGAATATATCGCTGGTTTGTTTGTTTAGTCAAAGTCTCGTCGGTTGCTGTGTTGTGACGTGCGCGCGGACTCTGAACAGTCCCCGTCATAATGGATTTCAAAATAAGAGTCACGCGCTAAAAACCTCACGAAAATGTAAAGGCCATCAATTAATCAGCAGGAGGGTTTAAAATGTTTTATTTTTGCAACAAATATAAACATAAACATTCATAAAAAATATAATTAATCAAATATGAATATGAAATAAAAGACGTTGGCACTAAAACTGTTTCTCAATCCTGGCCCCGGAGTCCCCAAACGTCACATTTCTGATGTCTAACAAATCTAACACACATACTTCATCCCATCAGCTCATTAACTCATCCAGCGCTGTGTGAAATCTGATGTATGCAGTGATCAAGCCGTCTGGGAAACATCTGAATGCTAAGAACAGGACATCTCGGTTTACAAAATTCAGTCTTTGTGTGGAATTATGGGTTGTATTTCTTCAGCTGACTCATGAAGCCTGGGTTTGGCTGAATGTAAGGCCTGGCGGTTTTCACAGCGCTGAAGGCTTCGTCAAAGGACATCTTCTCCTGGGACATGAGGAACCCGATGACAACAGAAGCGGAGCGAGAAACACCGGCGTTACAGTGGACCAGCACCACTCCACCCTGAGGAGTACACAGTCAGCCGGTTAAACACACACACACACACACACACACACACACACACACACACACACACACACACACACACACACACCCTGAGGAGCACACAGTCAGCCGGTTAAACACACACTTACACACACACTCAGACACTCAAATACACACACACTCACACACACACTCATACACACACTCATACACACTCATACACACACACACACACACTTACACACACTCCCTGAGGAGTACACAGTCAGCCGGTTAAACACACACACACACACACACACTCACACACACTCACTCACACACACACACACACACACACACACACACACTCACACTCACACACACTCATACACACACACACACACCCTGAGGAGCACAAAGTCAGCCGGTTAAACACACACACACACACTCACACACACTCACTCACACACACACACACACACACACACACACACACACACACACACTCACACACACTCATACACACACACACACACACACCCTGAGGAGCACACAGTCAGCCGGTTAAACACACACACACACACACTCACACACACACACACACACACACACACACACACACACACACACACACACACACACACACACACACACACACACCCTGAGGAGCACACAGTCAGCCGGTTAAACACACACACACTCACACACACACACTCACTCACACACACACACACACACACACACACTCACACACACACACACACACACACACACTCTGAGGAGCACACAGTCAGCCGGTTAAACACACACACACACATACACACCTGCTGACTGGCTTCGTTTATGAACTGGAAACATTCGGGGAAGTATGAGGTGATGTCCGTCTCTGGAAGATCTAACACGGTGACAGTCTTATACATGAAGAGATCAGGAAACACATTCTCAACCCCATACGCCACATTCAGCACGTGAGTCACCTAAAACAACACATTATCACTTTTTAATATTATATAAAATAGCCTGCTTATTTTTATAAATGTTTATAAGAAGTTCAGATAAGTACTGTAAAATAATACAAAAATAGCCTATAGATATGTAATATATATAATATATATATATATATATATATATATATTTTAGATTACCTTTAATTTCTTCAGCGTGTCTATATCATGGGCAGCATCCTGTGATGCTAAAAATCACATAATTAGTTAAATATAACAAGCAGTGTTCATACTCAATGTGTCGGTAAATTTTAAATCCAATTTTTTAAATAATAATTGTTATTATTATTTACTTGTTTGTTTGTTTGGAATTAGCCATAAATAAAAAATCTGGTTTTAAAGTATATATATATATATATAAAATCTTAAAGTTGAAATTTATTATGATTTGACTGTGTTAATAGCTAGAATTTACTGAATTCATCAAGGAAACCTTTCTAATATAATGATAATCATTCATTAAATTGGAATTAGTCTTAATAAACTAACAAACAAACAATCTGGACAATTATTTTTACCTTCAAATCAAATCTGATTTGACTGAAATACAGAATTATGAATTTTCTATCTATCTATTATATTAGTAATAGTAGTGTTGTTGCTGTTGTTATTATTATTAATGGTTACCATGGTAAACTTTTTATTTTTGTTTGTTTGTTTTTTAGTTTGTTCATCTTTGATATGCATCGTTACACAAAATGTACCACACAGTGTCCCCTTTATTTAGTCACTGTTGATATCATAAATACAGTAATCCCCACGGAACCACCGCAGAAGGGTTTGTACCAATATATATTCCAAATATGCATCATACACATAACGCACAGAGCAGGAGGAAGGGTCTGATGATGCCCACTTGCAGGTCGAGGCTCGAGTCCTGCACAAACCCGCACGCCGCGTCCCCCTCGCGCTCCGCGTGGAAGCGATCGCCGCGGCGCGTCTCCACGAATCTCTCGCCCGTCACGGTCGTGACTCTGGTGCTCTGCTTCCTCAGACGCGCCGCGGAGAATCCCTGGATCTCCTGCGGCAGAGAGCTCATCTTGAGCCGCAGATCTCTGTTGATCAAACCGCGGAACTAAAGATAACTGCAGTTAACATAAAGCGCGGAACCGTAAGTTTGTGACACCAGTTCATTTCAAAATAAAAGCCCCTCTTCATGCATTAGCCGACGCTTACCCGTGATGACCCTAATTTCACAAAATACTAATTTATTCACTAATAAACTAGACATTACATGCACAATTACAAATATTCAATGTAAACTATAAATTAATGCGATCATAAGGGCACATACATCACTGTACAATAATTAATATTGAAGGTAAAAGCCACATTGACAAGAACTTGAACCCCAAAAAAAGTTTTACTTTAAAAGAAAGTTTATTGAAAACCCACATAAATGAATCAACAGTGAAAAAACAACATCATGTAAAGCATTTTGCTTGGCATTGGGGGAAAAAATAATATCCTCCACCTTTCATATACATCTTTCTATTAAAAAAAAAAGTGCTGTCTTGTTAAATCTCATGGTTCTGCGTATTAAAATCAGATTGAATCTGTTCCCAGTTCTGTTGCTCCTGTCTAGATTGTATTAAATTGATGTTTTGCATTGTTCATATAAACAGAACTAGAGGAATGCATATGGCATCTCTTTTCGCTTGTTAAAAGATCCTTTGGTTTTTCAGCACATCTCAAACAGTTTGTCCCATAAAACAGCTGCATGCATGAAATTCAGTCCAACCCAAATCCCCTTCAGCAAGTGAAGCTGGGTTCGAACGACAGTATCATCAGCGCATCGGCACATGCATTTCTAATACAGAGGTCTTTAAACATACAACATTCAAATGTGGCATTCACTGAAAGATATGCAGCTCATAATCATAAAATAGTGATAAAAATTAAGAATGATTGAAACCGGCAATGATTCATTTGGCACAGAAAGTGTGAACAAGTTTCTTCTGGAGAAATACATGCAGCTCGATCCGGGAATGATAAAAACATACTGTAAATGTTTTTCTCTTGGCATCAGAAATGCGTTTGGCACAGTGTTTTGCATGTAGACTGTGTAAACGAATTTTATAAAGGCTGTTTATTCCATAGAAAGGCATTACAGAAGTGTAGAAATTAAGGCACTCTTCAGAGGACAGGACTACAGAAGAGAGAGCAGACGAACGGCGAAAATCTGTCCATTTCAGGCAAACATGGTGAGAGAAATCCACTGCAACACAGAGAAAGATAATTTATAGAATGCATCTGCCTGACTGGTCTTTGAAGCAGACATGTTCTTCACATGAGGTTAACTAAACATGACCAATTCATCTCTCTACATGTGTTTGTGTGTGTGTGTGTGTGTTTGCAGTGTGTTGAAGTGTTCATGTAAGTGAACTGAAGTGAAACCTGAAAGAACGTGAGTGATATGAATCCATCAGCGTCTGTGTCCAGCGTCTTGAAAGTCTCTGTAAAAAACACACGCGTCAGTCAGACTGTCCTGAAAGCTCATGTCAGGTCAGAATCACTGTACTTAAAAAAAGATTGTGCATGTTCATATTATGTTCATGTTATGGTGGCACGCTTAATGCATAAATACATCTACATCCAACTTTTCTGTCAGTAACATCAAAATACCTAATTACATTAATTCTCTATTCACTTCAGTTCAAAGGTTTGGGGTCGTTAAAGTTTCCTTTTGATGTTTTTGAAAGACATCTCACCAAAGCTGCATTTATGTAAACAAAAATGCATTTAAAAAAAAAATTATATTGTGAAATAATATCATTTAAAACAAGTGCTATGACTATTAGCTGCTCAACATCTTTGTGGAAACTGATATATTTTTATTTTCCGGATTCTTTTAAGAAGAGAGATTACTTTATAAATGATGTTCAAAAGAACAGCATTCATTTGAAATAGAAATGTAACATTATATTTTGATCAATTTTATGCATCCTTGCAAATATTAGTATTAAAAATATTAAAGTTTTTTTCAAGTTTATTTGCATAGCACTTAAGTTTTTACAATATTTAGTAGAAGCTTATCAGTTTATGTGCATACGGCAGAAATGTTCGGAAAAATCAATAAAAGACTTAAACAGATAATTAACACTATTAACAGCAATTATGCAATCAAACTAAATATTAGCGACCCTAAACGTTTGAATGGTAGTGTATACATTTAAAAAAAATATACATTCTATATTATATTTGTGCAATATTAAATTACAAAAAAGTAAAATTTTAAAATGAAAAACTGCGACACTTTTTAAATCCTATGGTCTTGATGTATCGACTCACTGAACATGGTTTCCAGTCGCACTAAACAGGTGACAAAGTTGTCGAAATCCACAGACAGATCTTCCTCTGTGTACCGAAGGATGATCAGCTGGAATAAATGATTGTTGAGCTTAAAGCCTGGAGAACAAGGGACGAAGAGAGAGTCAGGACACAGAGGTGAATCAAAACAGACCAGATGAGAGTTTGAGACGGCGTACCTGCTGCTTCCAGAGCTCTTCTCATCTCATAAGAGCTCATAGTGCCTGATTTATCCACGTCATGGTCTCTGAAGATTTGCTGTAAACATATGCAAATGAGAAACCATGCAATCAGAACTGACAGTTTCTAATTTCTTCATGCAATCGTCTTCAAACCATGGACTGCACACAATTCATCCATTCATTTATTTGTATTTATTATAAAAATGTTTGTAATCTTGAATTAAAATGTCACGTGTGTCTGTTTGTTTAGTTGCTTCAGGCAAAATTCATCATAATGTGGCGATATAACTTCTTTTTCATGACTTCATTACTATATTTTATGTGTTCTTAATTTTTTTTTTTCTTTTAGTCAAGGTTTCCTGCACCAGAAACAGTAACTAAGCTATTCACACTGCTATATTAGTTACTATTATAGTTTTTATTCATATTTTGAATGCTACTTTTATATTATCCTTTCACTCTTAGATAGTTTTAGTAATTTAAAAGAAAAAAGGTCTATATAGCTTTTATGAATTTATTTTAAGTAATGAATTTATGGTTTTATTTTTACTTAACTATAACACCGGTTGTTTATAAAAGCAATAATCCCCGTGAAGCCGTGGTTTACAGTGAATTTTTCTATATAGCTTTTATGAATTTATATTCACTGTAAACCACGGACCACGGATACGGGGATTATTGCTTTTATAAAACAGTTATTTCATACACCTAGTAAGGTTTCACAGAATAAAACAGAGCAAATAAAGTGTAATGATATTAAAAACAGTATTCTTCCACCAAACAAAGTAGTTCCTCAGAAACATTTGTGGTTCCAACAAAGTGGTTGCCGAGCAACACACAGAAGTAAACAAAGGTGTATGTTTGAAGAGTAATTTAAAACAGCTTTGAACTTGGCTCAGCCAATCAGAATCAAGGACCGGAACTCTCTGCTTTATGAAACAACCTTTCATCTTCTCTCAGAAATAAACATGCTTCTTTTTCTGCTGCACTTTTAATACTTCTGTATGTAAATGAGCTCTGTTATGACTGGCTAACGTTTTCATGTGAAATAAGTAGTACTGTCCGGGTCAAGCTGCTGTACTGAATAGGTGTTGATATGTAAATGTGTTGAGTTAACCCATCAGAAGAGCCTTCACTAAAGACCGCCTTTGAAAAACATGAATAATAATATCATCTCACCAGGTAGCGTTTAATCTTTTCCCACAACACGTGAAACTCTGTGAGTCCGAGCTTCCCGCTGCCGTCCGTCTGCAAACATGTCAAGGACAATCAGAGCAAGAGAAATACAGTCTGAAGTGTAAGAGACACAAAGAGCGAATGATTGACGTGAACAAGCAGACTTGAGATTTTAACACTGCAGTGTCAGTGTATCTGGTGATGAGCAGTATTTATTAGATGAGTTGCGTTAAGTGATGTCTGCATTATCAGACGGAATATTTTTAAAGCTGATCGCGTGGAAAGGATACGTCCATGAGGTTGATCATGCTTCGGCACGACTCCTTACCAAACCCGTCCGTCTTTAAATCTTTATCTGTGCATAAAGACACACAACAGAGACTTTGAGTTCTCAGATTGAATCGCTTTCTTTTCCTTGAAGTGTGTGATCTGTCTGACACTTCGTTTAAATGTCAAAATGTTCAGAAGTTCTCATCCCATGAAACATAACTGAATCTAAAATACAAAAGTATGACTTACAGTCAATACCTACATGTGTATTGCTAAGTATTCAGATGCAAATACACAAATAATCTGACAGTGTAGCAAGAGCGAGGCAACTGACTTGTGGCTTCTACGGAAGTGTATATAGCATAGATTCTGTAGGATTTAACTAGTAGGATGCTGTCTTAGAAGTGAGCAGCCTGTGTAGACGTGTAGGGTTTGAAACGGAGCTACTGAATCATGAAGATCTCACGTTTGGCGATGATTCTGTTCAGGATGGTCTGCAGCTCCGTCGTGCTGATCTCCATGTCCTAGAAAACATACTCCCACATGATTAACATATAAATGCATTGTAATGTTTCATGTGTGCACACAGCGGTGTGTCGTCAGTCTCTCACCGCTCCAGCCAGCTGTCTGAAGAGACTCTTGAACCCGGCGTCAATCTGACTCTCGTCCAGACGTTGCTAAAGCAATCGAGAGAAAGACAAAATACTTAAATGTATATTTATATTTACATTTATTTATGCATAAATAAATGTATACTTATATACACTGCAGTCTTGCATGATCCATTAATCCATTAGAAACCATCTATTAACCTGAATTTGCTTTACTAAACTTTATTATACAATGTATATATATATATATATATATATATATATATATATATATATATATATATATATATATATATATATATATATATTTATATTTATATATTGTAGTAGGACATGTTTTGAGAATACAACTGTGTGTGGTGCTGAATAACACCCTTTAACACAATTTATTTTAAATACAGTGCAGTCGCTCTTATCTTCTTGCTGAACAATAGAAATGTGTCTCAATCTGATTATCTCACCTCTTCTGGAATATCAGCTATGACTTTATCATCCATTTCTCTGAAGGACACAAAGAGAATTACAATATCAGCCAGAGAATAAGTGTTTCAGCATTAGAACAAGCACAATAATGGCACTATTTAATTAACAAGGCCCAGAATTAATGCTCAGCAGCATCGATTCTACAAAAAAATTTTTTACTAAGTAAATGATACAAAAGAAAAGAGATAATGAGGTCAGATGGTCAGTAATTGCAAAATGATGGTTTAGTTTTGTTTAGTTTTCTGGGGGGTTTTCCTGACAAAATAGTTTATGCAATTCAAATCAGATCAATATAAATTTTGGTCAATTTAAATTTTGTCAGGAAGCCAAAAGGTGGTTGTTTTTATTAATCTTATTGATTTATTTTTGCATTAAATTTTTGCAACTTTGGTGCAATGGTTAAAACTGCTAAATAATACAATTTTCATTAGGATAAAAAGTATATATTTTAAAATATTTAAAATTTACATTTAAAATATATTCATATTATATTCACTCAATTCATTCGCCATTAGAATGTGCAACATAAAAGTTCATTCTAAGCAGAAGCTAAGTTAGTAAAACTGTTTTTGTAAGTAAATACAACAACAGAAAAGAGATGCTAATCATCTGACCAATAACTCCTTTAGGAATTGCAGAATAATAGTTTCATTTGATGAGTAAGACCAATAGTCTATTTTCCCCCCAAACAGAGATACAAATAGTCTGTTAAATAAATGCCACTTTGGGAATATATCCTCAACAAATAAAAAGCACTGAAAAAGTTTTGCAACTAGAATTTAATGTGACAACACATTCTTGCAGGGCTGCAAAACAAAATGTATGCAATGCAATAGTGCAAATAATAATGAGTGATGCTTTGAGTGGCGGAATGAACTACGCCATTTGCTGCACATATGCAATGGTTAAAATGGCAAAATAATACTATTATGCATGCAAGATAAAGTGTAAATATTTAGAGGAAATAATGCAATGTATATGTCCATAGTAAAGCATCCATGACCTCCTGTTAACATCCTGTATATTTTGGACATTTTGGACCCTGTTGAGAAAGCTCATGTGTAATCCTGACTGGATCAGGCAGTGCATGCCTACTTACTCTGAGTTGGCGGGTTTCTCTGAGAAAACTCTGAGCACGAAGTCGGCCTCTTTCTGCGGCTCGAATGTGGAGGGTACGATGATGTACTCGCCGGCAGGCAGCCGGAAGCGTGAGCTCACCTCCCGCAGGTTAATGAAGAGCTCAGAGCGAGCGCTGGACGCGTTAGTCAGGAAGAACTCCCGCTTCAGATGAACACTTGACTTCCCCACAAACTGAGCACAAACACACAGCATTAACTCCGAGTCATGTCCGCTTTAAAGGGGTCATGTGATGCTTTTTTAAAGATCATTATTTTGTGTATTTGGCGTAATAGAACAGGTTGACATGCTTTAATGTTCAAAAAACACATTATTTTTCAAATACTGTACATTATTGTAGGTCCTCTATGCCCCGCCTCTCTCAAACGTGTCGTTTCTAAGGTGTTTGGAACAGTTTATAGGGCATTTATAGTGTTTCTGGTCTGTGTGGTAACTTAACTTAACTTTATTGTCCTTAAAAGGCTATCCTTTATGTAAACAGCACTATACATATACATACAGCAGCAGCACAACACACTTCTAGGTCTTCTAGGGTGTTGCTAGGGTTTCTATGTGGTTGCTAGGGTTTCTGTGTGGTTTCAAGAGTGTTGCTAGGGTCCTTAGGTGGTTTCTAGGGCATTGCTAAGGTTCTTAGGAGGTTTTAGGATGGTCTGTGTGGTTTCTAGGATTTCTATGAGGTTTCCTAGGTGGTTTTAGGGTGGTCTGTATGGTTCATAGGGTGTTGCTAGGGTTTCAAGGTGGTTTCTTGAGTGTTGCTAGGGTTCCTATGTGGTTTTTAGAGTGGTCTGTGGGGTTTCTAGGTGGTTTCTAGGGAAGTTTCTATTTGCCTGCAAAAATGTCATCGTATGAGTTGCCAGGGTGTTGCTATGTAGTTGCTAAGGTGTTCTGATTTATAGTTTGTTCCTATGGTGTTGTGTGTGGTTGTTAAGGTGTTTTGAACAGTTTATAGGGCATTTATAAATTGTTTCTAGGGTGGTCTATGTTGTTTCAAGGGTGTTAATAGGGTTCTTAGTGGTTTCTAGGGCGTTGCTAGGGATCTTAGGTGGTTTCTAAGGCGATGCTAGGGTTCCTATATGGTTTCTAGGGTAGTGTCTATTTGCCAGTGCTAAACAACTTTGTATGGGTTGCCAAGATGTCTGAATCCTCTCACAAGCCTGTTTGAAACAATCTGTACATTATAAAGCACATATGTATATATAAATAAATGGCACTTGATTTAAAAGGCCCTGGGTGGCTCTCATCATACCTCTCTTGGCACCTGCAAAAATAAAGATGAAAAAGCAACAAATCAGAAAAGGAGTCAAAAACACATGAACAGCAACTTTAGATGAGTTAAACCGGAGATCTGCTCTCTGACCTCATAAATGGCGAATCCGATAGTCTCCATGTCCTGTCCTTCTCTCCGCTTCTTCCTGCGGTCCTTCTGCATCAGCGCCACCAGGAAGCTGCAATCTGATTGGCCGGGAGAATCTGGGTGTTTTAGGGTCACCTTGAACTGAGGGTTGATCCAGAATGTGGCTGTGGTTTATAGAAACAAGAGGCAGATGAGGATTTGGCCGTTTTCCCGCCACTGACCCGCCGTTCCCTGTCCCCTGCTGTACCTGGGAAGTTCCTGCATCCGCCGGCCGTGCTTCCTCTCCTCCACTCGCCCTGATAGAGCGACGTGCTCCACTTCTTCACCTGACTCGCCTGGAGCGCGTCTGCCGTCAGGTTACAGATTTCCAGTCGAGTGAACTCACGCAGGAAATCACTGAACGACATCCTAACAGAGAGAGAGAACCAGTGTTGAACATGATGTTCTGTTTGGTTGTTAGGTGGTTTCTAGGGCGTTGCTATGTTCTGAACGGTTTACAGGGCATTCGCAGGTTGTTGATAGGGTGTTCTGTTTTGTTGTTAGGTGGTTTCTAGGGCGTTGCTATGTTCTGAACGGTTTACAGGGCATTCACGGGTTGTTGATAGGGTGTTCTGTTTTGTTGTTAGGTGGTTTCTAGGGCGTTGCTATGTTCTGAACGGTTTACAGGGCATTCACGGGTTGTTGATAGGGCTGTTTGGTTGTTAGGTGGTTTCTAGGCGTTGCTATGTTCTGAACGGTTTTACAGGGCATTCGCAGGTTGTTGATAGGGTGTTCTGTTTTGTTGTTAGGTGGTTTCTAGGGCGTTGCTATGTTCTGAACGGTTTACAGGGCATTCGCAGGTTGTTGATAGGGTGTTCTGTTTTGTTGTTAGGTGGTTACTAGGGCGTGCTATGTTCTGAACCGTTTACAGGGCATTCACGGGTTGTTGATAGGGTGTTCTGTTTGGTTGTTAGGTGGTTTCTAGGGCGTTGTTTCTGAATGGTTTACAGGGCATTCGCAGGTTGTTGATAGGGTGTTTCTGTTTTGTTGTTAGGTGGTTACTAGGGCGTTGCTATGTTCTGAACGGTTTACAGGGCATTCGCAGGTTGTTGATAGGGTGTTCTGTTTTGTTGTTAGGTGGTTTCTAGGGTGTTGCTATTTTCTTAATGGGTTTACAGGGCATTCACAGGTTTGTTGATAGGGTGTTCTGTTTTGTTGTTAGGTGGTTTCTAGGGCGTTGCTATGTTCTGAATGGCTTATAGGGCACTCACTGGTCGTTGCTATAGTTTTCTGAGTTGTTAATGGTTCTGGGGCGTTGCTATTTTCTTAATGGTTTAAAGGAAATGTATAGGTTCTTGATAGGGTGTTGGTAGGGAGATTTGCATTTTTTAAAGGACAATAAGTGGTATTTGCCAATGCAAAACTTGTAGCCATTATGTTGGGTGGTTGCTAGGGTGTTGCTATGTTGTTGTATTTTAAATGGTTTATAGGACATTTAAAAGTCGTTGCTACACTTTTCTGTGTGGTTTCTAGGGGATTGCTATGCAGTTACTGAGAATGGTGGTTTCCAGGGTGTCGCTATGTGGTTGCTAAGGTGTCCATTTATGAGGAACCGTTTATAGGGCATTTATAGGTTGTTGGTATGGTTTTGTCTTGTTGCTAGAGGGTTTCTAGGGCTGTTTAGTTGTTCAGAAGAGTTTATGGGCATTTATAGGTCATTGCAAAGGTGTGTGTGTGTTTGTGTGGTCTCATCTGATCATCTCTGATCATGATCCACTCACCAGAACTCTCCGTCCTCGCTGCGGTTCTGTAATCTGCCCCGGACGGAGCGGTCCACATTTTCCCATTCCCGAGAGCTGAACACACACACACACACGTCACAACAGTCATCAGAACAACCACAACACCGTAAGAATGAAGCATCGATCAGGACACTGGTGTGATTCTCACTCGTCACTCCAGGCTCCCGTCCACTCCACTTCACCCCACGGGTTCCTGATGCGCACCAGCTTTGTCATGTTTCCCCTGTACACCACCTGATCAACAGATCATCCATATTTCTGATTACAAAGACATTTCTCTTTGGAATAGCTTGCATTGATTAAACACACACACTAAGACCAGAAACATCTATTAAGACAATCAAGTCAATTTTGATTTCGTATTACGTTAACATTCATGCATTTGGCAGATGCTTCTAGGTCATTCATACATTCCCTGGAAACTTTCAAAGAAAGACATGCTGCATCTAGAACCTGCTAGATAGATGTGTATGTAAGTGTTTTAGTATGTCTTTGTATTTAAGTGTCTGGCTCACCTCTTCCACTCCGGTCACTGAGTATGCGTGACCTTTGACCAGCTTCTTGAAGGTCACCGCCTCCATGTCAAACTTACTGGTGATTTGTGGACAAAAAGATGCATAATGCAGTCAGACACTGATATTGATCACCGTCACCAATACAAACAGGTTAATAACTAATATGATTTTCACTAATATGAAAATAATCATCCTTTTAACATTAACATTATTATTAATGTAGTAAACATTATTGTTAACTACAACTACAGAAAATATTTTTTTTTGATATCTGAAATAAAGCTGATATAAAATCTAAATATAAATTTTGCCTTGGCAATTAACTTGGCTTTAAGTTCCAGCACTAAAATTACCAAAACTAAATGAATAAAAAATAAAAGCTAACTAGAATTTTATTTTTTCATTTTAATAAAAATGGCAAAAAAGCACAAAAACAAATAATCATGTTATCACAAACTAAAATTTTGAATATAAAAATTCATCTTTGATAATATTATATAACATTGATAACATCTATTGATAATATTAAATATTATTAGATGAAAATTTGAAACTTAAAATGAACTGAAAAATGTAGAGAAAAATAGAAATGTTGCCTTTGCACCTAAATAAAAAAAACAAATCAACTAAAACTTAAAAACAAACCTCAATCGAAATGTAACATTTAAAAAAAAAATAACATAACAATAAACAATAAAAAAAATTACAAAAGCACATAAAATTACTAAATGAAACTAAAAACTACAAACATAAAAGGTCATTCAAACTGTACATTTTAATAATGTATTATGACACTAAAAATAACACTGATCTTTACAACATTTGATTGCTTGTTAAAGTGTCTAAACTTTTACTACAAAAATACATTCAAAGCAAAGTCAGTGAAGAACAGAACAAGGTTTTCACACCTCATTCCAAACCCTGGGTTAGGAATTAATTATTATATGTAGGTATTCAGCTTTTTTTTAATTATTATTAATTTGCTTATTACACTATTGGACAAGAGCTATACACATAAAATAAGTGATCTGTTCATAGTTTGTCCATGTAATTCTGCAAAAACAAAGCAAAAAAAAAACAGCATGCTTATCATTACTGAACAAAATTTTGCCGGCTTTCCTCAGAAACTAAATACAGCCCATTAAAGTTTCTGTGACTGTACAAAGCTCAAGAATATTTAATAAGGCTGCTTCTAATTGGTTGTCTGTTGAAGAACATTCTAGCGCCTCAGTGTTGCACATAACACATTTGGCACTGCAGTTCAGGCTTCAAATCCTTTATAATTTAAACGTCTCCACCTGTAACCCTGAGTGTGAAAGCGAGACTCACATCTATAGAGCAGCCCAGCAGCGATCCTCTCTCGATGGCTCGGCCGATGATGCTGAAGAGGTCAGCGGGTGCTTTCTTTAACTCGTACATCTCTGTGACTCCTCCTGTGAAATCCTCAAAGCCCTCAGACGTGCTGCCGCCCGACAGAGCCTCATAACAGCCGTTCAGCCTGACGAACAAGGCAATACATAGACTAAAGAAGTGCAGATAACCTGTATCAGATTCGTAGGTACAGTTGAGGATGATCATACTTGGCGTAGGCCTTCTCCAGCAGAGCGCTCCAGAACTCTCCACCCTCCGCCGAGTGAACGAACAACAGCTTCCCGTCCTTCACGGGCAACCGGTCGTCAATCACCACGTCCAACCACTCGCCGAACTGCCAGAACTACAGAGATATTCAGATACACTCCTTAAAATAAAGCTGCTTTACTGCCAAACACACACTCTAGAAAATAAAGGTTGCAAAAGAGGATTTTTGCAGTGATGCCACTGCAGAACCATTCCAACTTTTGAAATGTTTGTTTTAAGAGTTTATGTCCAGCAGGTGGCACACACACACACACACACAAACAGCATATCTCCCAAACACAGCTGTCTTTCTGCTCTGTAATCAGTCAATAATCACATTTGTAGATTACAGTAATACTGATTAAATCTCCGTTAGCATGGAGATATTCTACAATAACTGATCATTTAACCCCATTCTGTTATGTTAAAGATACTTCGTATGATTCTTAGGAATAGCATGCATGCACAGATAAAACAGATAAAGCACATCCTCTGCTGTTTGTTTTGCTGCATTAGTGGTGAAAAGCTTCCTGGGTTTGTCAGAAACACATAAAGAGGGAAAGAAATAATTCCACACACATCATGTAACTTCCAAAGGAGGATCACAGAGCACAATCTCTTAATTGTCATCTTGTAATTATGGTAACTATGATGAGATGATGTGACTGCAGCATTACTGTTAGTGAACCCTCATTAATTATTCATGGATATATATTACAGAAATTATTGGTGCAGCAGGAATTGCCTGTACTTGCAGATTTCCGTTCACATTATCCACCATAAATAACAAACAAACACACACACCCTACATACACACCCTCATCCTATATGTGCACTTCTGTAAAGAGCCATTCAAATGAGGCTTAAGACAGATTTGAGAGACATCAGTGAAATCATCAATCAAGCTGCACATCTGTGAGGAATTTCTTCCCAGGATATTTGATTTATATAATACAGAGGTCAAGAACATTTCTGGATCACTTTTCACCGCAAAATAAGAAATCTCCAAACAATTCAATCAAGATATTATATATATAAACTAATAAAGATGACAAAAACATTATCATCTTACCAGTGTTATCGTTAACTAAAACTAGCTAAAACATTATTTTCAGCAACTGAAAACAAGCCAAAATAAAATATTAGAAAAAAACCTTGAACAAAAATTGTTAAAATTAAAATATAAAAATAAGGCAATGCAAAATATAAATATATTAAACTATATGTTGTATATTATAGAAAATAAATATCATACAAAGTAAATATATGTATAAATGTACATTTTGCATCAAGAATATATATTTTACTATCGTGACAAAATACATTGTCATTCATTCAAGATAGCATGAATTTGATGCTTTCATATAATGCAAATAATTGTCATGAAAGCACATGTCACAATGTTAAACATCTAAATGGTCATATAACAGCAATATTTGTCTTTATGCAAAATATATTTTCTCTGTGATTTTGGAGTTAAATATGACTCAGACAAGTGAGATTCACTCGTCAACGGTTTAAAATGCACTGAAGCATTTCTCCAGTCTGTGAAGGTCTCTCCCTGTGGCCCTCAGTGATTTACTCTCTCTCTCTCATAATTAGCTTTTACACCCACTCAGGACATTTCTGCTTCTAATTTAATCTAAATGAGTACCAGATGAGCCAGAACTCAGAACTAGCAGCAAAAACACAAATGCAGTGTGTGTGTGTGAGATACATTAGTGAACACATTTGGTTCCTTTGTTTTCGTTCACACGCTCATCCATGCATGAAGCACAAGTGCACGTGTGTATTGGTAGAGCATCTGTGTGTGTGTATATGTGTGTGTTTGATGAACTTTTGTGCGCCTTTCTGACTGCATTGCTTTCTTTCTTATTATTCTGCACAGAAGTAGCAAATAAAAAGTACCAGTAAGTGTCTATTTCAGATAGTACCAGAGTAGCAACATGATATTCATTCAATATAATATGGAAATACTTAGATGCATGAATATTTGAATCATTCAGTGTCATGGTATTTCTCAGATAAGATGTATTGCGTTGCCATTTGCCGCCTGTACAAATTGTGAAAGGATTCTTGGCATGCTATGTCACCTCATTACCCATAATCCTCTCTGCCATTTCACTGAGGTTATTTGAACAGCAGTGAGCAGCCCTGCCCTCCCCCTTACCTCATCGAGTCAGAAACACACACATCAGCACAATAATTCACTACTGACACACACACACACACACACACACTAGCAATATCCCACATGAGGAACAGATTGATCAGACTTACACTGTTTCCAAGCAGAGCTTTACTATTTTATAATACTCATCCACCACTGCTCATGCTAGTGTGTTTACTGAGCAAAGTTCATGGACTGTTTACAGCTACAAATGAGCGCTGGTGAAATCACACAGAAACAACTGCATCTTAACTTTATCAGTCTTAAATATAAAGCTTCTTCAGTTTATTGGAATTGATGGTTCCATGAAGAACCTTTAACATCCATGGAATCTTTCCAAGCTTCTTTACACTAGAAAAGGGTTCTTTTAATTTTTAAAATACAATGAGAAAAAAAAATGGTTCTTTTTTTTGGAACCGTTCACAGAAAGCTTCTTTGGGGAACCAAAAATGGTTCTTTTTGGAATTGTTCACTGAAAGATTCTTTGGGGAACCAGAAATGGTTCTTTTTGGAACTGTTCACTAAAAGATTCTTTGGGGAACCAGAAATTGTTCTTTTTGGAACTGTTCACTGAAAGATTCTTTGGGGAACCAAAAATTGTTCTTTTTGGAACTGTTCACTGAAAGATTCTTTGGGGAACCAAAAATGGTTCTTTTTGGAACTGTTCACTAAAAGATTCTTTGGGGAACCAAAAATGGTTCTTTTTGGAATTGTTCACTGAAAGATTCTTTGGGGAACCAGAAATGGTTCTTTTTGGAACTGTTCACTAAAAGATTCTTTGGGGAACCAGAAATTGTTCTTTTTGGAACTGTTCACTAAAAGATTCTTTGGGGAACCAGAAATTGTTCTTTTTGGAACTGTTCACTGAAAGATTCTTTGGGGAACCAAAAATGGTTCTTTTTGGAACTGTTCATGGAAAGATTCTTTGGGGAACCAGAAATGGTTCTTTTTGGAACTGTTCACTAAAAGATTCTTTGGGGAACCAAAAATGGTTCTTTTTGGAACTGTTCATGGAAAGCTTCTTTGGGGAACCAAAAAATTGTTCTTTTGGAACTGTTCACTGAAAGCTTCTTTGGGGAACCAAAAATGGTTCTTTTTGGAACTGTTCATGGGTTGATTATTTGGGGAACCAGAAATGGTTCTTTTTGGAACTGTTCACTAATGGATTCTTTGGGGAACCAAAAATGGTTCTTTTTGGAACTGTTCACTAAAAGATTCTTTGGGGAACCAAAAAATGGTTCTTTTTTGGAACTGTTCATGGAAAGCTTCTTTGGGGAACCAAAAAATTGTTCTTTTGGAACTGTTCACTGAAAGCTTCTTTGGGGAACCAAAAATGGTTCTTTTTGGAACTGTTCATGGAAAGATTCTTTGGGGAACCAGAAATGGTTCTTTTTGGAACTGTTCACTAAAAGATTCTTTGGGGAACCAGAAATGGTTCTTTTTGGAACTGTTCACTAAAAGATTCTTTGGGGAACCAAAAATGGTTCTTTTTGGAACTGTTCATGGAAAGCTTCTTTGGGGAACCAGAAATGGTTCTTTTTGGAACTGTTCACTGAAAGCTTCTTTGGGGAACCAAAAAATTGTTCTTTTTGGAACTGTTCACTGAAAGCTTCTTTGGGGAACCAGAAATGGTTCTTTTTGGAACTGTTCACTGAAAGCTTCTTTGGGGAACCAGAAATGGTTCTTTTTGGAACTGTTCACTAAAAGATTCTTTGGGGAACCAAAAAATTGTTCTTTTTGGAACTGTTCACTAAAAGATTCTTTGGGGAACCAGAAATGGTTCTTTTTGGAACTATTCATGGAAAGCTTCTTTGGGGAACCAGAAATGGTTCTTTTTGGAACTGTTCACTGAAAGCTTCTTTGGGGAACCAGAAATGGTTCTTTTTGGAACTGTTCATGGAAAGCTTCTTTGGGGAACCAAAAAATTGTTCTTTTTGGAACTGTTCACTGAAAGCTTCTTTGGGGAAGCAGAAATGGTTCTTTTTGGAACTGTTCACTGAAAGCTTCTTTGGGGAACCAGAAATGGTTCTTTTTGGAACTGTTCACTGAAAGCTTCTTTGGGGAACCAGAAATGGTTCTTTTTGGAACTGTTCACTGAAAGCTTCTTTGGGGAACCAAAAAAATTGTTCTTTTTGGAACTGTTCACTAAAAGCTTCTTTGGGGAACCAGAAACGGTTCTTTTTGGAACTGTTCACTGAAAGCTTCTTTGGGGAACCAGAAATGGTTCTTTTTGGAACTGTTCACTGAAAGCTTCTTTGGGGAACCAGAAACGGTTCTTTTTGGAACTGTTCACTGAAAGCTTCTTTGGGGAACCAGAAACGGTTCTTTTTGGAACTGTTCATGGAAAGCTTCTTTGGGGAACCAAAAAATTGTTCTTTTTGTAACTGTTCACTAAAAGATTCTTTGGGGAACCAGAAATGGTTCTTTTTGGAACTGTTCACGGAAAGCTTCTTTGGGGAACCAAAAAATGGTTCTTTTTGGAACTGTTCACGGAAAGCTTCTTTGGGGAACCAAAAATGGTTCTTTTTGGAACTGTTCACTGAAAGCTTCTTTGGGGAACCAGAAATGGTTCTTTTTGGAACTGTTCACTGAAAGCTTCTTTGGGGAACCAGAAATGATTCTTTTTGGAACTGTTCACTGAAAGCTTCTTTGGGGAACCAGAAATGGTTCTTTTTGGAACTGTTCACAGAAAGCTTCTTTGGGGAACCAAAAATGGTTCTTTTTGGAACTGTTCACTGAAAGCTTCTTTGGGGAACCAAAAATGGTTCTTTTTGGAACTGTTCACGGAAAGCTTCTTTGGGGAACCAAAAATGGTTCTTTTTGGAACGGTTCACAGAAAGCTTCTTTGGGGAACCAAGAATGGTTCTTTTTGGAACTGTTCACTGAAAGATTATTAGTTCTAAACTAATACTTCATGCATGCACAATTCATGCATGCACAACTAACTAAACTAATACTAGTACTTACCTTTTCTTTTCTTGTCTATCATATTCTTAAAAAAAAAAAACCCTGGCTACGTGTTCTGTACTAGACTAACTGAGACTTGTCATAGCACTTGTATACCGTTGTTGTTCTCTTGTTGATCTGATTGTTTCTATTGTTCTCATTTGTAAGTCGCTTTGGATAAAAGCGTCTGCTAAATGATTAAATGTAAATGTAGTAGTTTTTAATGGCCCGCGGGAGATCTGCATTTTAGAGCCCGTCGGGCAGAGTGGTGATACATTTTGGTAGCCTGACTGGAAAACACAATTGCCCCGGGATGTCAGGCTAGCGATTTTGCGAGCCCCGTAGTATAAAACTATACTCTCTCACTGTCAGACCTAGACCTGTGCTCGCGTTCTAGCGTTTGTCACCTTGACGCACCTGAAAGTGAAATATTCCCACGTATCCGCCGTCAAAGCTCTGGCCGTGTGGCACCACGCGGTGCAGGAGGTCATCGTTTAGAGTCAGAGACGCAATGGCCGCCAGCAACCAACAGTCCCCTGAGGAAAACAGACCACAGATCATGAACAGATGAGATTTAGTGCAGACAAGAGATGTGATACAAAACATATTCCAGAAGATCAAAGAACCTGTCATTGAAAACAACTGTAAAATCTTGGACGACAAGATTGAATTAAACAAACCAACAAATGGTTTTTAGTGTATTAAAGTGTATTAAACACCTATCCATCATTCCTTTCTGTATTTATTCATTTTTACATCTCCATGCCACAGTCTCTGAGATTCATTTAACATGACAATTTATTACCCCAAACAGCACATCTGCTGTTGGAAGATGATCTGACGCACTGCATCGAAGAGAATGTGTAAATAACTTTAAATAGCCACCAGACCCAAACAAACCAGATACAAAAGAGGGACAGTCAGTCATTTGGTTTCCATACTAAAGCTTTTAAAAGCACGACAGCAGTCACTGGCCCACCACACACATCCTGACCAATCACGGCGCTTCCTCGCGGTTTTACATGTTTAAACGCTGTACCCTTTTATGATGTCATCATAATGCATTAGCGGCTCCGCTGTGAGACATCAGCTCTTTATTTAATGACCTCAGGCTCAGAGCTTTAATTATGAACAAGGCGCTGTGTTTAAAGTAAACATCACTGTACTTTACTATAGCTTTGAATGTGTCAGTGTCTTGAAATACACCACACACCAGATGGCACACTTTATTTTTACTATACAGTTTCCAAGTGCTTTAATGCTTTAATTAAGTTAATTTTATTTCAGTTAGTGCATTCAAATGCACTTTTTTCAAATATTGTGCATGCATGAATATGTGTACTCTGTAAAAAAAAAATGTAAAGAAATTAAAGAATGCATTACATTTAACTTTCATCAAAAAATCCTAAAAAAAAGTATTCTGGTTTCCACAAAAATATGAAGCAGCACAACTGTTTTCAACACTGATAATAATAATAAATCTTTGTTGAGCAGCAAATCAGCATATTAGAATGATTTCTGAAGGATCATGTGACTCTGAAGACTGGAGTAATGATGCTTTGATCACAGGAATAAATTGCATTTTAACAAATAATATTCAAACAGAAAACACTTACTTTAAATTGCAATAATATTTCACAGTATTACTGTTTTACTGTATTTTTGATCAAGTTAATGCAGCCTTGGTGAAAATAAAATAAAAACCTCTTTCAGAAACTTTACCGACCCCACCTTTTGACTTTAAACTGAAATCTGTCTGACAGTCTGTTGTTCACTGCTCTAGTAAATGAGCAGCTGGTTGAGGTTGTAGTGTGGTAACATCAGGGTTGTTTGAGGTAAAGTCCTCGTCCCTGATGATGACGCAGACAGACTCACCCAGAGCTCCCTGACAGATGTCGGTACGAGTCGCTCCGTCCACGATGAACTGGGGACGCGTACAAATCTCCTGCAAACACACGTGTGACGCTAAATTAGACTTGCATTTTCAGAAGGAGATGATGCACAGCACTGTGTCTCTCATTCAAACACACACACACACACACATATATTCTAGTCTGCTTTCAACATCTGCATCATGTTTGTCAGTGGCGAGTGTGAAGACACTGAGTATGTCATTCAGATTCAAAGTCATGTCTAGTTTATAAAGGCAGGATGGATGAATGTATAATGAGTAGCCATTTTTCCTGACAAATTATTTCGGCTCTTGAGCATCCCATAGCAACAGCACGAGAGATGTAGTTATATAAAGCCATGCATTAATGTACTCACTAGAAGCCATGAAATCCTGCGGGACGTCGACAGTAGAGGTGACCTGACACACGCAGCAGTGCGTACAAATGTGTTCAGAGTGTAAAAAGCAGAGCGAAAGGTTAAACTAGGGAACGTGTGAACATATGTGATGACTGAGGTGAAGCTTTAGTAAAGAAACAGCTCACCCAAAAATGACAATTTACGCAAACTCATCTACATCTTGGATGGCCTGATGGTGTTTCTTCATTAGAACGGATTTGGAGAAATACAGCATTGCATCACTTGCACAGCAATGCATGCTCTGCAGTGAATGGGTGCCGTCAGTTTGGACTCTCATTCTCTCATTCTGACGGCACCCATTCACTGCAGAGGATCCATTGCTGTGCAAGTGATGCAATGCTATATTTCTCCAAATCTGATGAAGAAACAAACTCATCTACATCTTGGATGACCCAAGGGTGCGTACATTTTCATTTTTAGGTTAACTATTCCTATAAATGCAGCAAATGGAAGAGAACGAGAGGAACAGCAAGCAGTGATGGAGCATGAAGGAAGTAGTATTTACTAAACAAATGCAAGACAAGCCCATCTGACCCTCACGCCCCTCACGGTCAGCTCACCGTCGGTCTCATCCACCGCACACCATGCGTCTTGGAGGATCGTGGACCCAGCTCATTGAATCCCAGTGAAGAAGCGCTGGCTGGGAACAGATGGTCCTCAAACAGGGACCTGGTCTGTTGGCACTGGGCCTTCAGTGACTCGTAATCCTGGCCCAGGAACTTTACAGCGTTGTGGTTCTGACCCAAACCCGCATCCCGGTCCCACTGACTCCGCAGCTTCGCGGCCATCCCTGTGGCGTAAATGGGCTCCATGTTTTCACCTGCTTTACTCGGACTGCCACTAACAGATGATGTAATCCCAGATGGCCAATGAGAACGGAGGGAGGGGAAGAGACGAGCCAATCACAACACAGGAAATGACGAGTAGAATGAATATGTAACTTCTGAATCAGAGGGGGAGATAATGCTGGATATCATTCATTCAGTCAGCTGCCAATAAAGATCTGGTTCAGAAGTCCTGGAAAAGAGAAGAACGAGTCTTTAAATGAACTTCGTTATTATAAAATAAACAACTTCACATTTCTTTCCATTGTTTTTGCTGTCTGACTGGGACAAGCAGAACATTGGCACTAATGCAACAATATAAAGAAGAAAGGTTATGTTTAGTTTAGTGATGCTTTATGTATTTTATAACTCTTGTGCACTCACAGAATGTGATGGGTCAACAGTTAAATGTGTCAACACTATTGTAAATTGACAGGGCACAAAATGCACACAAACTAAATAATACAGAAAAAATATGCAATTATAAAATGTTCAATATCAATTATTTTCGTGCATCATTCTTTATTTGACGTTTCCAACCTTGAAAGTCAGGAGTTAACTCTTATATTAAGATATGAGTCAATTTGACCCATCCTGATTTTTAAGTTGTTGGAAAAAACTGTTATTTATTTCTTTAATTTTGTGACTTTTTCTCATTTAAGGTCCTGAATATGCCTGCTAAATGTCAACAGTGATGTGTTGTGAAATATGCATACGATTTTTCTATTATGAAAATGATGTTTTCAGGTCAAACTGATCCCCGTATTTCATGGTTAAAGGCAAAGTTCTTTTGTGTTCAGCAGGAGAAGGAAACTCCCACAGGTTTAGAACAACTTTAGGGTGAGGAAATAGTTTTGAGTTTTGATTTTTGTGTGAACTATGCTTTCAAGTGGAGTTTTATTTTCACAGTTTCAACATAAGAACGTTTCCCACAGGACACCGACTACACAGTGCTTAAATATGTGGCTAAATAAACTCGCATTCATTTCAAACAAAGCCTGAGATCTGCTGTCACAACCTGAAAACATCTCAATGATGGATTTGTTTATTACAAGCGCGCAGTTTTCGCTTCTCAAGACATTAACTGATGGACTGGAGGTGTGTGGATTATTGTGATGTTTTTATCAGCTGTTTGGACTCTCATTCTGACGGCACCCATTCACTGCAGAGTATCCATTAGTGAGCAAGTGATGGAATGCTACATTTCTCCAAATCTGATGAAGAAACAAACTCCACTTCATCTTGCAAGTATGCATCCAATACAGTGAATAAGCAACCTCTCTTTCCCCCGTGAGCTTGTTAAACCTGTTTAAAGACTTCCCCCTCCTCTGCTCATTCTCACACTGCTGTAAACCCGAGGAACTAAGCACTGCTTAGTCACCGTTCTGATTCACTCCATCTTTGTTTGTTAAACCATAAACAAATATTAGCCTATAATCTGTGCTCTTTGTTCATATGTAGGGCTGAGTCTTTAATTCTAAACTACATGTTATTAGTTTGACTGAAATGCTGTCGGCTCATCATCTTACTCGTATCATTTGTTGTCGTTTTCTGGAAACTGTGGTTGTGAACACACTGACATGAGTGTCATTCAAACAATCGAGAGAAAGTAGAGCAGTGGAAGGGTGTGGTGCGTGAGATTCATGGAAAGACACAGACTCGCTGCCAAGACTGTATTAAACTGCAGACGCATGTGTGGATGTTTGCCAGCACGACAAATAGAGCGTTCCGGGCTTCAACTGTGACTTAACATGAATGCATCTGCGCTAAAAGACAGGAGGAGGCCTTTTTAAATGTTGCTTCAGGGCTTTAGCTATGACTTTCTAGGGAGGGAGTTTCTTTGTTTTCATTTCGTGGGTTGTTTGAGTTGTGCACACCAGCTCTTTCTGAACGTCTCCTGCTCATCTCAGGATAAGAATGGATGTCAAAACCTCACGGCAAATCTCCAGCCATCTCCCAGAAAACATCCAGCAGAGTAAATGAGCGCTGTGATTTACAGAGGACTCATAAATAACATGAATAGTTACAGCAATGCATATGAAATATATTCTCATGTAAAAAGGCCCAGGTTCTTTCTTTCTATCTATCTATCACAATTGAGACAAAATTTTATATATATATATATATATGTGTGTGTGTGTGTGTGTGTGTGTTTAGCGCTACAATAATGAGAATTTGAGGGGGAAATTTAAACACTAAAAATAATTTTAATAGTTAATAAAACAATGCTTTTTAGACTGTTTCACGAGAAAACAGTATTTGTCTTTCTCATTCAAAATTGCACATCTATTTTTTGTAATCCATTTTGTGGGGAAGTCGTAGGTGAGTGGAGTGAACGTACAGCGCTGTCTCCACCTTCAATACCACGACTGAGGTGTCCTTGAGCAAGGCACTGAACCCTAAACTGCTCTCCGGGCACCGCAGCATAAATGATACCCACTGCTCCGGGTGTGTGTGTGTTCACAGTGTGTGTGTGTGTTCACGGTGTGTGTGCACTTTGGATGGGTTAAAACCAGAGCATGAATTCCGAGTATGGGTCACCACACTTGGCTGTATGTCATGTCACCTTTTTTTCACACTTTTTTTTTGCTGGCAATTTCTGAGTAAACATCGGGTCTAGAGGGGATTTTTTTTCTTTTTTTTTTCTCAGTGTACATTGCACAGAAATAATGACACACACAATGGAAAAGAGAAATAGAGAAAATTATTTATATTTTTGGCGTATATATATATCCAGAGTTGCATTTCCCAAAAACATCATAAGCTTACGTAGACTGTAGAGACTATTCCAGTCTATGATACAATGATTTTGGAAAATGCAGTTCTGGGCGTTTCTTGACAGTTTTCATGAGCTTCACTCTTACATTAACCCCACAAATCCACCCTCATTAAAAATATATATGTGACCCTGGAGCACAAGAGCAGTCATAAGTAGCTCAGGTATATTTGTAGCAATAGCCAACAATACATTGTATGGGTCAAAACATTTTCTTTTATGCCAAAAATCATTAGGATATTGCCAACTGTAATTTGTTTGGGTTATATGATTTTTTTTTAAGAAAAAATCATGTTCCATGAAGATATTTTGTAAATTTTGATTAGTAATATGCATTGCTAAGAACATAATTTGGGCAACTTTAAAGATGATTTTCTCAATATTTCTCTTTGTAATATTGTTTGATAATAACATGATTTGGGTAAATTTAAATTTGTTTTTATTTATTCAGCTCTCAGATGATGTATAAATCTCAATTTCAAATAAATTGACCCTTATGACTGGTTTTGTGGTCCATGGTCACATATGGTCACGTTATCCTCCGTTTCTCTTGTTAAGGCCACTCAGGCCTGACTTTATTAGACAGAAGCTCACAATAATACCAAAATAAATACTGAATTTGTCTCTGGTGGGGGTGTGAACATCAGTTTCCTAGCTCTGTGGTGAAGGATGGGCTGGTGAGAGATGACTAATGAAAAACAAGTAAAGACCCATCTCACGAAACCTCAGTCTTTTGAACAGATGCCGTCGACCAATCACAGAGAGCCTCGAGATGTTCACACACTGAGAAAAAGACTAGTGAGAAATCGCTCGAGGGAAAATGTGTTCCACAAGACCTCAAACCGATACCAGAACACCAGCTACATTATATAATGTGTGCTGAATAGAATAGAACTGAATATACACACCTTACATTTATTTGTGCGTACATATTATATATTAGTCAAAAATAATTTTGCAATTCTGTTTGGTGCAATTATTGGTGCAAAAATGTATTATACACTTAAATTAAAAACTGATCAAAAGTTAGGCTACACTTAACAACTAACCTGAATTCTTTTAAAAAATATTCCAGTTTGCAACTACTAACTCTGCACTCTTTCCTAGTGTGGGTTTTTTCGTGAGGTCAGGTCAGTGTAGCCTACAGGTGGGATTTTCCCGTATTTCTGGGCGTGGTGGACTGTCACTCAGAGAATTCACAGACAACACCCTCAACAGCCACTGCACTTCTCACTGTTATATACATACAGTGACACTCTTTTGACTCCTGCAAGCCATGGCACATGTCTACTCTTCCTTATGTAAACAGTGGTGCTTACACCCATAGAAATACTGCTTTAGTCTCTGCTGTGATACGATCACGTCAACAGTTGCAGAATAACACTTCTGCGTGCAGCGCAGTCTCGGGTTACATCCAGGTGTGATGTGATTTTAATACAAAGCAGCATAAAGTGCAAGAGCCAAAAGGAAAGGGTCCTGGGGGGTTCAAACTGGGGGGGTCAGTGGAAACAAAATGTAAAAATAAATAATAATAAAAAAAAAAATTCTATTTATTTTTAAAAATAACTATAGATGTTTTTATATTGTAGGATGGTGGTTCCTCTAGCAAGGACGGTCATATTTGGGAGTAACACTGCCCGTTTTTCCTTGGTGGCCTGGGTGTGGATTTTAGATAAGAAATAATAGGGTTATGTGGTGAAACAGCCCTTGCTTTTATCACTTCACGTGTCATTCAGTAAACCCACCCTGACCACAACAGCTGACCATGTGTGTCTGTGTGTGTTTAAAATGCTTTTAATAGCCATGCATGCATGCATTCAGCCCCACACTATTCAGATGCTATGGAGAAGTCAAAGTGAATTCAATCTAGATGTAAACAAAGAGCAGAAACGGATTCAGCTGCATGCATTCACACGCACTAAACATGTTACTGAATGTTTTAGCAGTTTATAACAGCGATGCATGCATGCGAACGATACGAGAGCTACTGATGGTCAGAAACTGCAAAACAAGGAAATGAAGTTCACACGCCTCCTGACGTTTTAAAAGTTAAAAGATGTTAAGACTTTTGACTGATGAAGAGTTTATTCTAAAATACAACCTTTACGTGAAACGTGTGTGTTGTGAACAAGACAGGAGTGAAGGTACAAAAGCGAAACAAAGTGTCGTTCGCACGGATGCAGAAAAGTCCAAAGTGTTCAGACTTACCTCGCGTCTTGATTTGCAGCGCACTTCCGAGTATGCGCACAGATTATTAACTCCAGAGGTTCTGACTGTCGCTCGAGCCTCTGAACATCTGGAGCTCGTGTAGTTTAGAGTCTTGCTGCTGATTTTGCCCCACCAGCAGCACGAACGCCCAGCGGATCCGAGACACGTCTGCGCAATGCGTGATAAACGCGACGCGTCTCGGAGTTGGGGATGGACGCGTGCGGCATCCAGTGGACCAATCAAAGAGCGAAGTTACGCGTTCGACGCGACGCAACAAAACGAAAACGCTAAGCAAACTAAAACATAAAACAAGAAAAAAAATGTTATAATATTATATTTTAATATAGATATAATATTCGTTTTAACAATGTAAAATGTATAACCAATGTATAAAGATGTTTTTTTTTTCACAGTTAGAAAGACCGCCACCCTGAGGCAGAACATGGCAAACGCATCCCTTAATAAAACCATTTTCCCAGGCCAGAAGCCAAAATTTCTCGTTTATGGTTAAACGTTAACTGAAATATATGATATATAAAAATTAGATAGCCTATATAAAATAATTAATTCAGCTAGTTACCCAGGAAACTTTTTTTTCCAGTTTAATTCCGTTTACCTTGATGTACCAAAGCTAAAACTGATAATAATAATAATATACACAGTACAGACCAAAAGTTTGGAAACATTACTATTTTCAGTGTTTTTGAAAGAAGTTTCTTCTGCTCATCAAGCCTGCATTTATTTGATCAAAAATACAGAAAAAAAATGTAATGTGATATATTATTACAATTTAAAATAATTGTTTTTAAATTTATTATTCTTTAAATTATCATTTATTTTCTGTGATGCAAAGCTGAATTTTTAGGATCATTATCACATGATCCTTTAGAAATCATTCTAATATGATGATTCATTATCAAAGTTGGAAACAGTTCTGCTGCTTAATATTTTTTCAGAACATGTGATACTTTTTTTAGGATACTTTGATGAATAAAAAGTAAAAAAAAAAAAAAAGTAAAAAAAAAAGAAGCTATGTTTTTAAAATATAAATATTTTGTAATAACAATATACACTACTGGTCAGTAATTTGGGGTCAGTAATTGTTTTTCTTTCTTTTTTTTAAATAAAATCAATACTTTTATTCAGCAAGGATGTGTTAAATTGATAAAAAGTGATAGTAAAGAAAATATATTATTAGAATATATATTATTAGATTTTTTTTTTTTTGAATAAATGCAGTTCTTTTTAACCTTTTATTCATCAAATATATTAGACAGCAGAACTATTTCCAACACTCATAATAAATCAGAATATTAGAATGATTTCTAAATGATCATGTGATAGACTGGATGTTACATGTGACACTGAAGGCTGGAGTAATGATGCTGAAAATTCAGCTTTGCATCACAGGAATAAATTATTTTTTTAAAGTATATTTCAAATAGAAAACTATTATTTTAAGTTGTAATAATATTTCACAATATTACTGTTTTTTCTGTATTTTTGATCAAATAAATGCAGGCTTGATGAGCAGAAGAGACTTCTACTACATTAAAAACAGTAATGTTTCCAAACTTTTGGTCTGTACTGTATATATATATATATATATATATATATATAATATATATATATATATATATATAATTATATAAAATATCTAAATAATAAAAAATGAAAAACTACTATAAATGAATCACA
This sequence comes from Cyprinus carpio, assembly GCF_018340385.1. NCBI lineage: Eukaryota > Metazoa > Chordata > Actinopteri > Cypriniformes > Cyprinidae > Cyprinus > Cyprinus carpio. The sequence continues at coordinate 5,900,337 of NC_056603.1, forward strand.
CAACAAAATTACTAAAACTTTAAATAATAATTTTGGGTGGGGTGTCGCATTTTTAAGTATTAAGCACAAAACAAATGTTGACGTGTAAAATAAAACACGTATTGTGTAGTTTGACGTACCATATTTTAATATCAAACATTTTATTTCAGTGATTAGTTGTTAAAGTATTAAGATCGCGTCCTAGCGCGTTATTTGCAAAACCGCGCGACGTAAGGAACAACAAGCCCGTAGAGGAAGTGCGTGGCGTTCCCGTGATCCCTTGCGCCTGAACGCGTTTGTTCCGAGCTTCATCATGGCTAGCGACGGGCCGCCGGGCGCTGATTCGAATATAGATATTAACACATGGACCCACGGAGAGCTGCAGGCCAAGCTGGCCGAGTTTGGAGCACCTAACATGGGTGAGATGGAAACGTTTGAGCACGAGCGCTGTGGCGGAGTTTGGCTCGGTTTTCTCTCGCTAGCTAGCGTTAGCCGCTTAGCCTGTTATGTCCCTGTGTGCTGCTCGGGCCTTTACTGCACAAAACCTCGCGCTAAATGTGTCGCACATGTAAATACATCTAATGGGAAGCTGTGTTTATATGTATTCGGGAGATTAAAACACGTAAGACAGTGAATAGCGTAAGCTAAGCCGCTCGTGTGCGCAGTGTGAATGTTTGTGTGTTATAACAGTGAAAACTCTACACACAGCACTTCCACACCACACATCATGCTCATTTAAAACCATGTTTGATTCAGCCAAGTGTTGTTTATCATATGTGACAAAACCAGAACATCTTAACATCCTGCTGATATTTGGACTAAAGGAGAAATCGCTAGTTTTGACCCATACAGCGAATCGAGAGCTGTTTCTACATCTATACCTGAGCTACCTACGACTGGATTTGTGCTCCAGGGTCTTATATCTACTTGTGTTTGCTGTTCTTCAGGTCCCAGAGAGGAGCTCATAGACCGACTGAAATCTTATGCACAGGTAACTTATGCAGGCTTTTTAACTGAGATCTTCTTATAAGATGCATGTCCTCGTCTGAGCTTAACATGAATGTCTTCTGCAGTCTGGGATGATCTTAACTAAGCCGAGCATGCCAGGAGATGACAAGGTCATGACTACCACGGTACTGCCATGTTTTGTTTATTCCCTTTCTCTCTCTGTTTCAATCAGTTGTGTTTGCAAAGGCAGGTGTCTCTGTGTTTGTGAATCTGAGTGTGTTGTGTGTGTCTCAGATGCCGGGTCTGCCGCCCATGCCCCCGATGCCCTCTATGCCCCTGCCGCCGGGCATGAACATGATGCAGGCCATGAACATGATGGGCGGCCCTCCACCCATCCACATGGGCATGGAGCCGCCCGGCATGATGCAGCACGACGACAGAGCAGCGCAGGTGAGAGAGAACCTGAGCCTTACGTTTCAACCTCAGGTGCATCACTTTACCGTCTAGTTCCACTTCTGTTGCTCAGTAACTTCTATCAGACAGTCCTTTTGATTTTTGCAATACATTCTGAGCATTACCGATCAAAGACATGCACGATTGCAACTTGTTCATTATCAATCAACGCAAACTCACACAAGTTTAACTTCAAAGAATAATTTTTTTTTTTTTATTTAGAACTGAAATGCTACACAGGTTTAATGGTGAACCACTATTAGGAGTTTATTGAAATTAAGGTTTCACTTGGGTCACAGCTGTGTGTGTGTGTGTGTGTGTTCAGGGTGAGCAGATGAAGGAGCAGGAACTCCTCGAGCAGCAGAAACGGGTGAGAAAAGGCTTATTCTTATTGATGTTTTCAACCGTGCTGCTAAATTCAGAAGGATTTCTGTCATATCGCTCAAGCTGTTTCAGCAGTTTGACTGTGAATTATTTTATGCACTACAGCAGTTCAAACTTTTGGGGTTAGTATGATTATTTATAAGAAATGAGTAGTTTTATTCAGCAAGGACGCATTAAATTGATCAAAAGTGATGGTTAAGGCATGTTACATTATTACAATGTGTTTGAGCTTTCTAATCATCAAAGAATCCTGATTAAAAATGTATCACAATTTACACAAAACTATTGAACAGCACAACTGTTTTCAACATTGATAATAAATATTTCAAATCAGTATATTAGAATGATTTTTGAAGGATCATGTGACACTGAAGACTGGAGTAATGATGCTGAAAATTCTGATTAACATCATAGAAATAAATTACAGTTTAAAATGCATTCACATGAGGAAATATTTAGCAATGTTGCTGTTTTTACTGTTTTATTTCTAATAAATATTGAGCATAAAAGACAGAAAAAAATCGTACGGATCCCAAACTGTTAAATGGTCTAAATGTTTTGATGTGTATTCTGTGACATAGATTGTGCATGAGATAAGTTTGTACAAATAACGTGAGTGTTTGTCTCTGCCTCTCAGGCTGCTGTGCTTCTGGAACATGAGAGGCAGCAGGAACTTGCTAAAATCCAGCAGGGGGCGCCACCCGGCACTAGAGGACCTGAACTGGGACCACGACCCAACCTCCTGCCCCCCATCCCGCCTCTCAGAGGTCAGCGCCCCTCAGCCTTCATACTGCAGAAATATGGCAAAACACTGATTCGTCAGGATGCTCTGAATTTATGCATCGATTTTATGTTAAAGGTGCTGTATGTAGGATTGACACCGAGTGGTTGAACTAGGTATTGCAGTCCAAATTCACAATATTGGAAAGGATTTTTTCACCCGGCCCCTCCTCCTCAGACTTGACACACATGCAGGTTGCCAGATTGACAACACAAACATGAACGAGCACACTTTATGATGAATGAAATGAAATACGCTGTGTTTTCTGCCAACTGGCAACCCGGGTGCTGAAACACAATTGGGTAAACTGGCAGTGGGCGGGTTTTACAAACCAAAACAAACACTGACATTCCGTCCCTGAATGCACATTTTCAAAAGAGAATAACTGACTGTGGCATTGTTTTTCAGATAAACAAGTATGTTAACTTAGCATGTTTCTTAAATATCTGCAAACATATTATGGTATTTTTATGCTTTAGTAGAGTCAAAGACTTACATACAGCACCTTTAACCTAATATGATATCATGCTGATTGGATGCCCTTTGTTTTTATTTTACTAAGAATGTATAATAGGCAAGACACTACAGGCAACCGCTTTTTTTTTTTTTTCTTGCATTGGTTAATTTTGAGATTTAAGAAATATTTGGCTTTTCATAGCGTGCTGTTTCAGACTAATGGAAGGAAAACATTGAAAATACACATTTAAGTGTTTATTTTAGTACACTGTGCCGGTAGATGTTAGTCTCAGCACATGTTTTTAAAGGTTGTTTTCTCAAAATGAATATTCAGATTTATTTTCTGGAAATGTATGCAAGTGCGTGTTTACTAACATAATGCCTCATTTGTATACTTGTAACACTAAAAAGTGTATTCCATCAACATATGGAGTGTTTAATTATTTTTTGTTTTGTTTTATTTGACCTAATTCACCTTATCTGTCTTGCCTTTTGCCAACCAGACTAGATTGAGATGACTAGCCTGCATATCTGTTAATAAGAGTGATTTCTACTTTAAACATGATCTCTGTCCTCCTGTAGTTGGGACTCAGGGTGGCCCCGCCCCTCCAGGTGTTTCTCTGGTGCCCCAATCTGCCAATCAACGACAGAAAGTCCCGCCCCCTCCAGGAGAAGACGCCAGAGAGGTGCGAGACCCTGAAAGCCTCAACGCATGATCGGTTTGACATAAACCCAATCTCTTCTCTAATCTCGACTTGTTTGGTTTGTTCAGTCGTGGCAGGGCGAAGATGTCGGCATCGGGCCGAAGATCCCTCAGGCTCTGGAGAAGATCCTGCAGCTGAAGGAAATGAGGCAGGAGCAGCTCAGCATCGCCCCTACAGGTCACTATTCCATTCAAGTTTATTTGTATAGCGCTTTTTACGATACAAATCATTGCTAAGCAACTTTACAGAAAATTAAGTTTCTACAATATTTAGTAGTAGCTTATCAGTGGTGACTGTCAGTTTATGTGCATACGGCAGAAAACAAGACGTACTCAACCAGACGATGAACACTATTAACAGCAACTATTATATGATGCAATCACACTTGTAGCAGTATTTGTTAGTTCTGTATGTTGTCTCTGGGTTAGCATCATCTGAGGTCCTCTGAGGGGTTGGCATCATCTCTTCTCAGGTGTTCTGGATCTGGACTGGAGCTTGGGTAAATCCTAGTTACCACGGGATGTAAATCCTGTGGCAAAACAGAGAAACAAATAGAGACATAATTAGCGTAGCTGCTGTTCCAGCCAAGTAAAATGAATGACTGTGACTGCCAATCCACAGGGTTTATTTCATGCTTAAATGCCACCTTAATGTTGCTAATGATCATATTTATGAGATGAGAGCACTTGAGCACATCAAGTATAATTATCAGTGGAGAAACACTGAGTTTACTTTTGAGACTCCAGTTTGTAAGCTGAGGGTGTGAGAGTGAAGGAAAGCAGAGTGAAAATTAGTGCTGGTCGTAAGCGATTTTTTTTTTTTTTTTTTTTTTTTTTTTTTGTTTTTTTTTACAATTTAGCTTTTGAAAAAATTTGTAATGATTAATGCGTATGTCTGTCTTTCTCTGTCTAATCTGTTTTTAAAATAATTCATTATATGAATGCTTGCACTATTTATTTAAAATTTGAGCTTTCTAGTAAAGGTTTGTAATTTAGCTGGTTTATTTGTTGTATCAAAACATGACTTGTTTTATTAGAGAAAGAGTGTTTGCATTCAAACAATGTAGAAATAATAATTTCTGTTGCTGGTTTTATCCACAGAGGAATATGATGACCAAGAGACTGGCGAGATGGATATGAATAATTCCTCCGCCCGCGGATACTCAGATGAGGACGATGAAAGTGGTCTTTCTAAAAAAGATGTAGGTGTCCTCACATTTTTGAGCAGCAGTGGCAAGGCTCTCGTTGATCTAACTTGCTGTTCTGCAAACTCTTACTGAGTTTCTCCTCGTTTACTTCTAGAAAAATCGCAAGCGCAGGAACAGGAAGAAGAAGAACAAAAAGAAGCGGCAGCAGGAGGAGGAGGAGAAAAAGAAAGAGGAGAGCCATGAGAAAGAGCCCGAGGTGGAGATCGAGTACGTGACGGAGGAGCCTGCGGTCTACGACCCAAACTACATCATCTTCAAGAGGATCTTTGAGGCTTTCAAGGTCAGAAAATGCTGCATTCGTTGATGTTTTGAGACGAGAACTGTAACTTTCAGAACTCCTAAAAGAATATTTGTTGAAACTAAAGTGCAAAACTGTTTGATGTGAGAAAGTATAAAGAGTGATGCTTGTTTGGAGTTTGATCTGCTGCGTAATTCATACTGATCCATCACAGTTTGACATCCATCCTGCTTCATTCACCTAGACTGACATTTTAAAGACTGAAAAGAACTCGTATTTTGATGGATGTGGCACTCAATGGCTTTCTATCACAGCTGACAGATGATGTGAAGAAGGAGAAGGAAAAGGAGCCGGAGAAGCCTGAAAAGCCAGAAATCCTTTCATTTAAGAAGAAGGGGTTCGAGCTGGAGAAGAAAGACAGCGACGACAGCGACGAGGTGAGTTAAAGGCCACTTCCAGATCTTGTGGTTTCCTGACGATATTCCTGTCTAACGCCGTCCACTTCCTGTTTGACAGGAAATGAAAAAGGACATGCCCAAGTTGTCCAAAAAGAAACTGAGGAGGATGAACCGGCTGACGGTGGCAGAGCTCAAACAGGTAACAAATGTGCCATTTCTGTTTATTTTCTCTTCATTTTATCAAAATGACTCCTAAAACCACTTCTGAGTTCAATACCTTTAGATTAAAATGTATATTTAATAATTAATTGAATATATTTGAACTGTAAATGTGCTTAAAGGAATAGTTTTCTTGCTCACTAATGGATGCTCTGCAGTGAATGGGTGCCGTCAGAATGAGAGTCCAAACAGCAGATAAAAACATCACAATAATCCACACCACTCCAGTCCATCAGTTAATGGAATAAACCTCATTCTGACGGCACCCATTCACTGCAGAGCATCCGTTGCTGAGCAAGTCATGCAATGCTACATTTCTCCAAATGCTAAAGTGCATTATCATCTAATTTTGGGTGATCAAATCCTTCAATATGAAATGCATAACAATGAGCCGCCATCATCATAATTACATTTCGAAATTTTACTTAGCATTCGAATAACATGTTCAAGTGATTTCAGAGTGGAAACCATTGGTGTTTTCAGAACTAATGTCAGGTAAAGTTGAATGATCAGGCCTCATGATGTTTGTGCTCCTCTGTCTGTCAGCTTGTGGCACGTCCAGATGTGGTGGAGATGCACGACGTGACGGCGCAGGAGCCCAAGCTGCTGGTTCACCTGAAGGCCACCAGGAACACGGTGCCTGTGCCCCGTCACTGGTGCTTCAAGAGGAAGTACCTGCAGGGCAAGAGAGGCATAGAGAAACCTCCGTTTGAGCTGCCCGAGTTCATCAGGAGAACCGGCATCCAGGAGATGAGAGAAGCCCTGCAGGAGAAGGTGCACACAAACTAACTAAAATATGAAGCAGCACAACTGTTTTCAACATTGATAATATTCAGAAATGTTTCTTGAGCAGCAAATCAGCGTATTAGAATGATTTCTGAAGATCATGTGACACTGAAGACTGGAGAAATGATGCTGAAAATACACCTTTGATCACAGCAATACGTATTTTAAATTGTAATATTTTTCAATACTTTTACAGTATTTTTGATTAAACAAATGCCGCTTTGGTGAGCAGAAGAGACGTCTTTCAAAATCTTTAAAACAGTTAATATGTATATTTAGGGCTTAATATAATTGCATATGCATTTCTGATAATTATTCATACAGTTATGTTACTCTTGCAACATTCTGTTCCAGAGCAAGGTCGAAAAACAACAGTGTGCATGACTTCTCTTATATATTCAACAATATAGTTTGTTTAAGAAAATGAAATTCAAACTTGCGGAGAGCAGCTGAGGCCTTCAGCGGTGACTCTGATGTGTGATCGTTTGTGTGGTGCAGTCAGTGTTAATTTCGTTAACGAAGACGACGACGAAAAATATTCGTTAACGAACATTTCTTCTGTGAGTGACGAGACTTGACGAGCTAAAAATATCTGATGACGAATTATCCTGCGTTTTCGTTAACTAGACGAGACGGACTTAATGTTAGTTTGAGGCTACCAACATTCAAAATGCATCCTATAGGCTTTTGTTTCAAAATGTGCATCCCTGTCATTGGGATTGCGATCGGATATGGGGCGTTTGAATACTAGTCAGTATAGCAGCCGCAGTGGATGGATGCAAAAACGCGAACGAGCGATCGAAACCATGCCTCACCCTACGGGTACGGGATAAGGTAACCCTACTGTCCCGTTTTTCCCGTGGAGTCACAATTCGTTGTCGATTATTTGAAAAGTTGGTGAAGGCGGATGGCTGAATCCGCTGATAGAAGTGTTCTCTCTCGCGCGCGCGACGCTCCACTTCCTCAGTTCTCATATACAGCGCGCAATCTGGAGTTCTCAACGCTCAAATACACACACAGCAGTCCAATGGTTTTATCGTGTAGAGTATCTCACGTAAATACAGTAGGTTATGGATTAAGTGAATGAACAGGTGGGTGAAAAACTGAACGTGTGTGTATATCATGCATGCCTTCCGTCTTTCCAATTAAATACCTATCTGTCATTAATGTTAACCACAAAAACTGTGTTAAATGTTACATGTTAAGTAAAACCACTGTATCTGAGAAAAATGAGTTTAATTTGTATCTCTGTTGTATTTGTCTTATTGTGCTTCTTTAAATATATATATATATATATATACTATTTTTATAAGTTGCTCCTTTTTCACTTAAAGAGAAAGTTCACCCAAAAATGAAAATTGTCATAAATTTATTCAAGATTTTCCAAATTCAGGTCCTTGATCAAATTTCTCATAAGCTTAATTGATTTGGTCTAAAGAGAGAAGAATTAATGATTATTTTAATTTGAAAAACTACATATAAAATCGCTACCAAAATAAATTCTGGTAACTACATTTGCTAAAACTATTGACTAAAAGTAGTGACTAAAAGTTGACTAAAATGCAATGACTTTTCGTCGACTAAAACTAGACTAAAACTAGAAAGACTCAAATGACTAAAATGTGACTAAGACTATTAAGCATTTTCGTCTCAAGACTAAGACTAAGACTAAATCAAAAACGCCTGCCAAAATTAACACTGGGTTCAGCGCTCATTTCCTTAAGAGACCACGCTTGAGTGACGCTTGTAATATTGTGAATCCTGTTCATTTAAACTTTAACGTTCCGGGTCGGTGCGTTTCCCGCTGCTGTCAGCTTCGCTTACGTCTCTGTATTCCTGCAGGAAGACGCCAAAACCATGAAGACCAAAATGAGAGAGAAAGTTCGGCCCAAGATGGGGAAGATCGACATCGACTACCAGAAGCTGCACGACGCCTTCTTCAAATGGCAGATCAAACCGAAGCTCACGATACACGGGGACCTGTATTATGAGGTGCGCTTGTGTTACCTGATGTTTATGTCAGTTATGATGTCACTTCCTGGAGCATTGGTAACTCTGGTCTGGTGGTTATGTGTGTCAGGGTAAAGAGTTCGAGACGCGGCTGAAGGAGAAGAAGCCAGGCGATCTGTCCGCTGAGCTGCGAGTCGCTCTCGGGATGCCCACAGGACCTGTGAGTGCTTCATCCTGCGCTGCTTCGGAAATGCAACAAAGCACTTCCTTTTTGCGCAAAGCAGCTGTGAAAGTACAGAGCTTCTGTAATTCTTTGTGTAGTTTTAGCTGTGCGTTTGTCTCCGCAGAACTCTCACAAAGTTCCTCCGCCGTGGCTGATCGCCATGCAGAGATACGGACCGCCACCCTCGTATCCAAACCTGAAGATCCCCGGCCTCAACGCCCCCATCCCTGAGGTCAGACACACACTCAAACACGGACACAAAAAGTGTTGAGAAATGCTACTTTTATAAGCAACACTTTGCACGATTGCCCTCATCGTTGAATGTGATCTTGATAAAATGATCTTTTAAAAGTTAGTCATTAGTCAAAGTGACAAACCATGTAGTTTGCCCGCAATTTGAATTTTTCACAATTAATACTTAATTGATGTTTTGAGCAGTGATTTATAGAGGTTTATAATTGCGTCTTTAATCAGGTATAAAGTAACATGTAACACCAATCTAATGATCTGACAAAAGCACATTGGTCTGCATTAGAGGATCTGACTTAAACAAGACACAGTTCAATAAAACTGTTCTGCAGTGTCAAGTTCATTAGTGTAGTGGTCACAGAAACAGTGATATCTTCCTAATTAGGGGTGTGTCTCTCTTTCAGGGCTGTTCGTTTGGGTATCATGCGGGCGGTTGGGGTAAACCTCCTGTGGACGAGACGGGCAGACCGCTGTACGGAGATGTGTTCGGCACCAACGCCATAGACTTCCATGTGAGCAAACTACCAAATCACATCCTGAATATGTGAAGTTTTCATTGAGTGTAATTTTAATCATTCATTGTGAATTGTAGAACTGTAAATATTACGTCTTCACACACTTCTCGTTCCTGCAGTGTTTGAGTCTGTTGTTTGGTTTGCCTGATAATGTTGACAGGCCAAAGCAGAGGAGGAGGAAGTAGACCGAACCCCGTGGGGCGAGCTGGAGGCGTCTGATGAAGAGTCATCTGAGGAAGAGGAGGAGGAGGAGGAGAGCGACGAGGAGAAACCTGATGAAACGGGCTTCTTCACGCCTGCGGACAGGTGCTGTTCATCTCAGGGTCTCAGACTGAGTCCGTCTCTGATTGGCTTGTGTGTGTTTGAGACATGAGGGCTCACAGATGTCTGCTCTCTCTCGTTGTTTTGACAGTGGTATGATCACTCCGGGCGGCTTCTCCTCCGTTCCTGCCGGCATGGAGACTCCAGAGCTCATCGAGCTCAGGAAGAAGAAGATCGAAGAGGCCATGGACGGGTGAGTGTCTGTGAGCAAATACGAGTTTGTGAGGAGCAGAGCCAAATTTAAAGCCCTATTCACTTCAAATCATCTGCTCATATGAAACTGATTTTTATATAACATCAGGCCTTTATGGCTCATGCAGTGATATATTCAGAATATGGAGGGGAAAACACCTTTGGTGCAGATGCTGGAATTTAAATGACCAAAAAGCTATATGAAAGTCTGATATCGTGTAATATAAATCTATATATTTATAGCAGACTACTGACATAAAATGATATAAATATGTCATCACTCTATATCTTCAGTGATATGTCTTAATAAGGTGATATTAATGCTTCGTTTTATAAACAAAGCTGTGGTTTCAAAACATATTATGCAATACAAAGATGATCGAGAGATGAACAAATATATGTTCCTCAAAAGACTGAAGATCATATTTGATACTGAAAAAAAATAAAAAAGATGGGTAATTAAGTTGATTCTAGGGGTGTGACGAGATCTCGCGAGACAGAAGGTTACGATATCCTCATGCAGACCTTTCAGAATTAATGCTGAATTAATTGAATTAATTAACCAAAAGTAGGTCATTTCACTTGAATCAAATCATGATATGGACTAGTATCTGTAAATATAAAGCCGCAGAAGTCAATTTAAATATGAATCCTGCATGTTCTGCGTGTCTCTGTTAATAAATTGCGCAGACGCACCGTTTACACACACACACACACACACACACACACACACGCTCGGGGTGTTTCCAGCGTCTGTCGTCTCACTAAATGAGGACGTAAACACATGAACAACATCTCCAGAACTGCTCTGAGAGTCACTTCATGAGCATTTGACCGTTTGATTTGAGTAAAACTAGTGTCATATCACATACACAGAACTGTCAAGTTATTCACGGCAACCCGTCAAAATAAAAGTCTGGTTTGAAATAACGACATCAGAATGTACACAGCCTACTACTACAACTACTAAAATAAAACAAACATTATTTTAAAGGAATAATCACACATTTCTTCCATGTTTTAATTTTAGAAGTAAATCCCCTTTGTTTGCCAAAAAATAAAGTTTGCTTAATTTTCAGTAATTAAATGATGAAATTAATGTTTTATGCCTTCATTTGATAACCAGAAAAATGTAAATGCACAGCACAGAATTTCTGAGGGAAAAAACAATTCATAAGGCTACTTTAAGAAAAAATAAAATGAATAAATTTAGTTGTTTTATGCATTCAAATAGTTAGACATGCTAAAACACAGAATTTGGTAACAATAAATAATATGGTGAGAAAAAATAAAACATTACAGAGTGTCTCGTCTCACCCCAGTTGATTCAGTCCAAATATTGCTAACAATATAGTTATTCTTGCATTAACTTTCTGAAAATTGGTAAAGATTTCACATCGTGAAGGATGTTTTGCATTTATACTAAAAGGACTTTTACTTGATTAAAAAAGTCTAAACTGTCAGTCAGATCACAGAAGGTATGTAGCAGATTGTGCAACAGGTTTTCCAGCAAACGTTTGATCATGTTGATCATTTCATGATCATCATCAAGTATGACAGAGTCGGCTTTGTAGGGTTAATTAGCCCAAAAGTACATTGTGACTCATGGTGTTTACACTCTTTGTGAGAGCTCTGACAGGCCTCATACGGGAGTGCTGGCTTGATTATTCCTCTAGTGTTGCAGGAGCCACGCTGCTTATGTGAGTCGTGTTTGTGTGTGTTTTCAGAAACGAGACGCCTCAGCTGTTCACGGTGCTGCCGGAGAGGAGGACGGGGCCGGTTGGGGCCGCGATGATGGCGTCCACACACATCTACGACATGTCTACGGTACGGCTGTGTGCGAGAGATGGATGCGTGCCGCATAGGAGCTGTTCAGTCTCTCAGATCAGTTTTGGTTTGATAAATTCTTGGTACAGGACCTAAACGCACACTTTCATTTTAACATCCGTAGACATTTAAATTAAAAATCTTAGCTGATTTAAAACAATGCATTTATGCAACCAATATCAGTTCCCACCAGCTTCAAATTAATTTTATCAACTTTTAGCACCGGTCATCCAATAATCACAGTAAGCTTTGTCACTTTGATTTGAAACAAAGTCTCAGCTTTTAAATTCTATCAGTTATACCACAAAATACAAACAATGCCTGGGGTTTTGACAGTCTTTAATGTGGCACGTCAGTTCAAGTGGCATGTGACCCGATTATCTCTCCTTCATGAAATAAACATGAGTGAATATCAGAAGGTGTTGAAAACAAAACAACTTCACAAAACGTAATGTCTTGTAATCGCTGTGTTTTAACTGCATAAAGACATTAATAAAACCGCTTCTAAACAATGTCACTTAATATTGTTTACTTCAGAAAAGCCAATCAATGTCTGTGAACTCTAGGAGCATTTTTATAAATATATGCACTATATTGCATATTCAGTACAGCAGGAGGAATTTTTAAAAAAAAAAATTCTTTCAAATTTAACAATGGTTTACTGAATAAATTGCTCTTTCTTTAAATAAATTCAATTATAATTAAAATTGGTCTTGGAAGCTCATTTTTATGACAGACAACATTTAAATGTATATTTTAATAGGGAATTGAAGTAGAATTGTAATTGTATAATTTAAATGTTTGTTTTTTTTTAATCTGAGGGTGGATTATAGCTAAATGAATTTGGATTTAATTGTAACCCTTCCCATTTCTTTTTGCAAAAACAAAACCAGACGCATTAATAAACATGAGATGAACTGGTGCAGAGTTGCGTATTGGTTTGTGTGTTTATAGAAATCATTTCGCCTCGCAGCCAGCCAGCATCCGCCTCGTATCCCAGAGTTCTCTCTGTCTGCTTGATTTCAGTATCTAGATGGCAGATAACCTTTGCAGGAGCGCTGACTTCACATCTCCATCAGATCTCTCACAGCCATCACATGCAAATCACTCCATCCATACGGCACTCATTTGCATTTAAAATGACAGCGAGAGATAAACGAGCACCAGCTGGGCGGTGGAAATGTCAACTATATACTGTTTTTATCAGTGCAGATGTGTTACATGAGAACCCAGTGAGAGTTTGGATAAGTGTGTGTGTGTGTGTGTGTTTCATGTTTGCTTGCTGCTTCCCCTCTGATTGTGTGGTTCGTGCAGACGGTGACCAGCCGTAAGGTGGGTGGAGTCTCGGGGCTGGGCGGAGACTCTCAGGGGGTGGAGGTGGCTCTGGCGCCGGAGGAGCTGGAGCTCGACCCCATGGCCATGACGCAGAAGTACGAGGAGCACGTCAGAGAGCAGCAGGTGGAGAAAGAGGACTTCAGCGACATGGTGGCCGAACACGCCGCCAAACAGAAGGTGAGATCAGATGCATACGATCAAGCAGTCATAAACCTTCTGATCGTAGATCTCTGCAGAATCAAAAACAAAGAAACAGGAAGTTATATCTTGGGTTAGTGCTTTAATTTAAGCTTATTTTTAAGGTGCTTTTGCATTTTGTCCTCCACATTTCCATTTTTGTCTAAGCTTATGAGCTTAGTTCAAAATTCGTATTGTCTTTGTTCATGATGATTCTCATTAAATTAATGACCATCTATAAAAAAAAATCTTTGACAATTCTTATGATTTTCCTCATTTGGTAGATGCTTTGAACAAATGTGTCTGCTAAATGAAGACACAAAATCAGCCAATTAAATTAATGATCATTCTGCTTTACTTTTATACTTTTTGAATTTTTTTTATATTACATATTTATTATACTACGTTATACTACATATTTTTTATTACATATATATTTACACATGCATATTAACGTGTATTATGCATATTTGTTTTTAGTATATATGCACAATTGAGTATATTCTCAATTTCTAAATATATTTTTTGTAATTTGTTGTTTTTTATTTTAAAAAGATATATATTTGGACATAATGTTTGTAATTTTGTTTCTTTTATTTTTTTGTCATCACACCGAGGCTCAATGTGTTTAATTGCTATGAAAATTGCTACATTCTATAATTCTAAATAGAATTTCTTGTCTTCACACCAACTTTTTCTAACTTTTGATTTAAGGTAAAAATTACCTACATGTTTTTTAAAATGCTTTGCAAAGGATGCTGTAATAAAGTATAATGAGAGGATGCTATAATAAAAAAAATAAGAATTCTTAAATCACCATATTCATTTCTGCACTACAAGCGGTGCAATAAAATATATTTTCTAGTAAAGCCGGTTTAAGTGTCTCTGATAAACTAAGGTGTTTTGTGTATACTCTTTGTAAATGGTTAGTGTGTTTTTACCAGTGTTTCCTGAAATATTTTTCTTCTGTCTTCCTTGTAGCAAAAGAAGCGCAAGGCGCAGCCGCAGGACACGCGCTCTGGAGCGAAGAAATACAAAGAGTTCAAGTTCTAGCCCTGCAGTGAGCTGCGGGAGACCAGCGCCCCTCATCCTTCATTTCTTACTCTCTTTAACCGCTGATGTTGTGTGGAAGTGCCCTTGTGTTTGTACGTCACATGACAGTGAGCGACGTTTTTCATTTATGCTTGATGTTTTTGTAAATAAAATACCAGTCCATAACAAACTGATGTTACAGTGTTTTATTTCTTTAATATGTCACCCAATTTTTTTAGGTTTACCCAATTAAGGAATAGTTATAGTAGTTATTTTTGTAGACATGCTCAACTCTAAAATATTGAATTGGCAAGAAACGAATCTTTGTGAGTGTTGACTTTGTAACCTTGTAACATTCCTATCGACTGAACCACTGAAAACATTTTAGTATTTATTTGTAATGTATTTGAGGTTTAATCTTCTGTCTGCAGTGAGCCGCTCAGGCCAGCAGGGGGCGAGTGAGAGTGTCTTCAGGAAGTCTGACCGTCACCTGATGTCTGGGATTTGTTTTGACCTACATAATACTTTCACTGCCACTTGACCCCAGTCGAGAGCAGACAAACATTCAAACACAGTGGCTCAGACAACAATACACTCGTTTCCCGTCAAACCCCGCATCGGTGGGCAAGATCCAGTTTGCCACATTCCAGACATTGTCCAAACACTGAGTTCATTTTAAAGGCTCGAATATCATCTCAGGTCTTCATTTGTTTTGTGATTTCTGATGAGTGAGACATGAGTTTTATTCAGGAAGATGTGCTGGTACTCATTCCACACTAAACACCAGTCACATTATGGAAGCCCATTTGTGCCACACACACAAAAAAAAAATCACGGTTATGATACAAGTTGAAATTATGAGATACTAAGTCATCAATGAGATAAAAATAGCAATTATGGTGAAAAAATATTGAATTTAAATTAAGATTGAAAGTCAGTTATGACATTTCTAAATTATGACAAAAGAATTGAGTTAAAATCAGCTGTGGCATTAAAAAGTAGAAATTTTGACATTCAACTACAAGATAGAAAGTCAATTATGACAGTTGAAATTATGAGATACGAAGTCATATGTATGACAAAAATCTAAATGATAAAATTCTAAGTTAACAGTAGGAGATAAAAAAAAAATGAATTATTAAGACTTATGACAGTCACATTTATGACAAAAAAAAATTGGCAAAAATTGAGAAGTCAGTTACGGTATAAGTAGAAAGTCTGAAAAAAATCCTCCAAAAAAAAGCTCCAGATAGAAAGTTGAAATTATGAGATAAAAAGTCAGTTATGACCAAAAGTAAAAGTGAGACAAAAACTGGAAAATCTGACAACAAATGAAAAGATAGAAGGTCAGTTATGACAAAAAGTTAAAGTGGAAATTATGAGAATGATGTTTTGAAATTGAATTTAGGCCTATTAGAGAAGTTATAATTATGACTCATAATTTCAACTTTTATCTCATAATTTGACTTTTTTTATAAACTTTATCGTAAACATTTTTTTTTTATTTTATTTACTGTTTTTCATGATTTTGACATAATTTCAGCTTTTTATCTCATAATTACGACTAATGTCAATGATGACAATAGCATACTCTTGAAATCAGAATTATGATTTACCAAAGTGTGTTTTTTTTTCTTATGTGGCAGAAGTGGGCTTCCTTACTTTTCACATAAAAGTTTGACAATCTTTTTATATTCCTGAACTTTACAAGCACATAAATGCACTTCTGTGTGACTAAACTGTGATGCAAACCAGTACATCCAGCGTTTTCAAAACCAGACTGTAATGACTCAACTAATTATCGGTTTGATTTGAATACCCGCAGGCGTGGGTGCTTACCTTCCGTTTCAATCGCACAACATCGTCAGCATCCTCAGGCTGTCCTCGTTAAGAGATGAAGTCATAAACGCTACACGAGCCCGGGGCTCAGGAGAAGCCGAGCTGTGTCATGCGTTGGTCAGCATCAGCTGGTCACACTCTCTCCATCAGACGCCCGCGAGGTGAACGAGCTGATAAATATAGATGTGCTTTCATCACCCGCCTCCTCCGTGGAGTTCCCACCGCTCACCGGACAAATAATATCTGTCTGCCTGGAAATGTGTGAGGAAACAGCAGGTGTTTAAATGATGCTTTCACCTTTCTAATCTCAGTGGCCTGCTGTGACACAGGGGTCATTTCTGACTGACCCTCAGTCCTGATGATGTGGACGTGTGTATATTAGGACAGGACGGGATCACTGTCATATAATCCAGGCTCATTATAATGTGGCTGATCACATGACCAGCTCAGCTAAGCACCAAGTGTTGTCCTAAGATGACCTGAAGTGTCTGTTGTGATGGTTGTATGTTTATTCAGAAGCATGTAACTGGACATTTTGACTCGGGCTGACTGATTTAATAATCGCATTAGAGCTGAGAAAAAACACAGTGTCCATTAATGGGCTTTAATACTGTTTTTAACCGAAATATTTGATACCAATACTGTTATTAGCACACAATGTTGACCGATAGATGTACAAAATAGAACAAAAATAGAAAATGTTTACCAATAGATGTATAAAATAGAACAAAACAGAACTTTTTATTTAACAATACATTAATTTAATATTTTTAGTTTAATGATTTAACTTAATGAGATGTACACAACATTTAATAATGCATAAAATTATCATTTTTTAAAATGTTTATATTTTAAAGTGATGAGTCATGATTATGACTTTTTACTTCATAATTTAGCATTTTTTGTCAGTTTCAACTTTTTGTCAATTGTAATTTAGTATCTCATAATTCTTACATTTTATCTCATAATGGCTGACATTATGCAATAAAACGTAAATGAGATAATCTTTTATCTCATAATTTTGACTAAATCTCAAGTCATTAAAAAATATTTTTTTATTTTAAAGTGATACATGTCATGATTATGACTTTTTACTTCATAATTTAGCATTTTTGTCAGTTTCTGACTTAGTATCTCATAATTTTGACATTTTATCTCATATTTTACATTTTATCTCATAATGTCAACTATTTTTATCTCATTTTTGACATTAAATCTCATGGTTTCAAATTATGTCATAATTTCGACTTTATATCTCATAATTTTGACTTGCATCAGTTATGAGTTTTTAGGTCAAATTTATAATTTTCCAAAGCAAAATTTGTGGCAAAAAAAAAAAAGTACAGCAATATGACACATTCACTCAAATCCACTGAAAGAATATTTTATATCTAAATATATAATATAAAATATGTCAAAATGGTCACTGACAGTGTTATTGCGTTTGAGACAGATATGAATGAAGCTGTTCTACTGTGGATTTACTGTATATCTGACATCTATAAATCCAGCAGACACGAACAAACACACGATGAGGAGTCATTCTGGCAGAGCTAAACCCTCTCAAATTTGACCCACAGTGAAATCCATCAATAATTCATGAATTCTTAATGATGGTTCAGTGGGTCTGAATGTGTTTTATCTGCTCCTAAAGTGCATTGAAGACAATCTGAAGACAAAGGATTTCGAGACACATTTTCTGGTTGATTTCAGTCACTTTTGGCGTTTTATAAAATTTTATAAATTGGTATCAGTAGGTCCTGTTATTTGTTAATGAATGGAGAATTTCAGACAGCTACACTTTTAGTTCATGTTTATATTTTAAATAAATCTCCATTGTTAATGTTTATATTTTTATTGTATCTATTTTGTTATCTATCAAGAGATGCATCCCTCCACTTATATGCTCAACTATTATCTGTGGCACCCCGCACACTTAGAAAAGTGCTGCTGGGGGTTTTGTTGTGCTGTATTTTAGGAGAAAATGGCATCCGATGGGCCTCTTACCCTGCACCACCTTTAAAACATATCATATAGTTTAAGCCATTTTGGATAAAAGCATCTGCTAAATACACACACACATATATTTATATGTATATAGTTCGTTTAGCCCTACTCCATATATTGTATAGAATAGTATATGTGAGAATCTAAATCTTAATGTCTCATATTTTGGGCAGAGATACAGGATTATGAAAACACACACAAACCGTCCACGAGCTGCGACCTCTATTCCACTCCTTGCACTCACACCCTCAAGCTTATGACACACTTTGCACTTCATTTTGCTGCTGTTTATCATTTATTGTTGGTTCTTTCTTTTGTTTAGTTTGTAACTGAGACTCACCAGACAAAAATGTGTTGTACCATGTACAGTGACAATAAAGTAAATTGAATTGTTGAATGTTAAATATTTTGGATTATACTTTATTCATAGATTTACAAAATAAATAAATAGATCGATTAATTAATTAATTAATTAAAAATAAAGCTGCATGACACGCTGAAAGTCAACAGGTAAAAGGCCATAACTGATTTTATAAATATGTTAAATGTTGATTTATTATATGTACATTAATTATATTTATAACATGTATGATATATGCATTAATTATATTTATGAAATTAGTGTATTTCGGATAGGATAGGCTTGAATTTGACCTATATATATATTATATTGCAAATATTAAAACACAATATAAATATAGCTTTTTTTACTATATTATTATATTATATATTATTATATTTTAAGATAAGCGTGTTATTTACTTATTACTAATTTTTTTTTTTTTTTTTTTTTTTATTGATTGATGTTTTTTATTGTTGTAATTTCCTTGTAAATGTAAATTGTAAAGCCACTAAAATCTTAAATTATATTGTGATATTTCTTATTTCGCAGGACAAAAAAACGACACATATGTCCTTTCATCAACCTCTCTCTCTCTCTCTCTCTCTCTCTCTCTCTCTCTCTCTCTCTCTCTCTCAAGGGTTGGTTAGGGCTCTTCTTTCACAAGAGGCGTTGCTCTTCGGCCGTGGCGCTTCTCTGCAAGCAAAAAAAAACAGAAATTTCCGCTTCCTGCAACGATAGACAACTAGCGCAACTTGAGAAACATTCGCCGCGACTTTGACGGTGAACGGCGGGTTGAAGTGCAGCGCATAAACGTTCGCCGCGACTTGATGATTGCGCTGCAGTAGAGGGTCGGCGCTCCGACAAACAGCCGCTTTATTCGGGTTTTCCTTCATTGTTTTCAAACATAAGGTTCCTCCAGCATGTCGGAGCGAGGAGGGCTCCCGAGGACTGGAGGCGTACCGTCTCCGCAGCCCTCCAAACCGGTGGCGATCACCTCCAATCGGCCGGTGCACATGAACCTGTACGCCACCTGGGAAGTGGACCGATCGTCGCCGAGCTGCGTGCCGAGGTAAGGCGCCTGTCCGTCGGGGAGGGAAGCAGCGGTGCACCGCCGGGTAATGCTCGAGGTTTCCTTGACATTTATCCACATAAAGGACAACACACTGAGTTAAAGCTGGAGGCAATACGATAGTGTAAACAGCTTAGATGTAATCAAAGGAATAAAATTAGCCTGGACAGATTTCAGCACATATATGTCACAGTTTGCAGCGAATGCTGGGTGGTTGAATCTGAACACCAAATCTGAATCTGAGCAACTACTTCTTAACAAAGAGCTGCAAGTGAAATGTTCAGACATGCAGGGCTTCATGTATTGTATTGCAGCTGTCAGTGGTCTGGAATTTTGTCAGGAATGAAACAGGCAAAAATATCTGCCAATGCGGTAAGAAAATCATCTTAATTCAAAGGCTAAACAAGAGTATTTTTCTTGCCCCACTGGCAGATATTTTAACAAAAAAACATTTTTTATTTTTTTTTGCAGTGAATTAGTTTTATTAGTATTAACAGCAATACAAATTATAATTATTCTTGTTGTTATTATTAGTAGTATTGTTTTCATTATTATGCTATTTCTTGGTAGACCCAATATTGATAAACTAAGAACTGCATAAGATCGTTGTGAATATTGGGAAAATATTTTCCCATGATTTAGAAATAATCCTAATGTCTTATTCATGCAATGTGTTCCATCCTGGGAATGGTCTAAAATAAATGTTTGAAATGCTGGATTTTTGGGAATAGATTGATGTAATGCTGTTTTAGTGTGTCAGGGTTTCATGCATATTCTAAATTGGAAATGGAATGGAATTGTACGGTGTGGAATTGGTTTGGGATGCTGCTGTGGTAACTGTTGAGCTTCATGTTCTGTATTCCCATCTGCTGTTCTGGAAAACATTGGAGTATATTATATATTGGAGTATACCGATATAGAAGTATCACCCCCCAAATATTGAATTTATTGGTAGACCCAATATTGACAAATAAGAACTGATAAAGTAGGCCTAACTGCTGGGATTCATATGTTGTATTACCGGGAACAGTCTTGAATATATTGGCTTGGGATGCTGCCATGGTAACTGAGGAGCTGCATGCTTTGAATTCCAACCTGGTGGTCTGGAATATGTTGGAATATGTTGCAGTCGTCTGGTAGTCCTTGATATGCCACTTTAGAATGTGTGGAGATTCTAGTGCTTTGTGTTCTAAATTGGGAATGGTATGGAATTGGTTTGGGATGCTGCCATGGTAACTAGGGTTTCAGGCTTTGTATTCCAGCCTGCCTCCAGCGTTGCATTACCCTGCATTTGTGATCAGGTGAACATGTATGTGTCAGTGTTCAAAACAATCGTTCTTCTTGAGAGCCAATACTCCCTGCTCCCTCCCTTGTTTTCGCTTGCAGTTAATATTGGCTACGGATACAGACAACACAGACATGTGAAATGGCTGCCCATCGAAGCTAATTGGTTTATTTGTATTAAATGTTTATTGATAGAGCAATTGGGATAGATCTGGGTTACACAGCATGTGCTTGTGTTTTGCGTGGCATCACGCTGCTGGAAACTAAAAATACACCGAAATATCGATCGGCTTGTTGATGTTTCATGTTTGGCCGGAGCTGATGGCGGTATTCAAAATGTAATACATTAGGGAAAGAGCATAGCGCTCTCTACCTCTACTATCATCTTGCTCGGGACTGCTATTAAATATTAATGTGATCTTGTTTTATGTCTTATTCGGGTGGACAATAGCCCTGTAACTCACCCCGGCTACTTAATTAGAGCTAAAGATGGCACAGTGGGTGGCACAGGGCACCCGTGTGGCGCGTGTCTGATTTCTGAGGGTTTGTGAGTGTGTAAATGTGTGCATCTCTGAGTTAAAAGAAGGAATAATGGGAACAACATTAGGAATGGGAACTGGCGAGCATTAACAACGCAGTAACGATTTCCGGTTCAAATTGGACGTAATGAAACTAATGACTAACAGTTCAATGAGTAAGTCAACAATCGCTCTGGGCTGCTTTTCCCAAAAGCGTCATAAGTCTTAGTAGATGGTGGAAACTACTGGCACCAGTGGTGTCTAAAATCTTACTCGGGCTTCTGAAACTTTTGGATGATGCAGTTCTGACTGATTCAATAATGCAACAGGTTAAAAGCCCATTCACCTCACACTGATGAAATCTAACTATGAAATTGTAATAGTTGTTCTAATTCTATGAGAATAGGGAAATCCGCACAATAAATATAATGATAACAACAGAGGAACAATATCGTTATTGGGATCCATAGTTTAAAGAGCTTGCATATTTAAAGAAGCAGACAACAAAACTGCATCGCTCATTTAAGATAAACAGAACATTGTCTGTTGGTTGGAACACTAATATAACTATCCTGGATTCCTGGTTTGCATGGGCCTTAAATCCTTTTACTGATTCATTTAAAAGAAAATAACCTTCTCACAAAAGTAATCGATTGGTGCATCATGCAAACTTTTCTACTCCAGTTTCTTTTGTAAATTGAACCTGTTATGAAAAAAAGCCAGTTAAAACCAAAGATGATAACTATATTAGCGCCCACACCAATGCACAATAACATTGTGTTTATTAAAAGCACTCTACAGTTTTGTCATCTGCTGCTGTTAATTCTGGAACTCCTTAAAGTCGGATGGATTCTTATTGGCTGTCAGTCATCATACTTGTTATAATTGTCCCCCTTGGGTTTTAAAGGGATAGTTCACTCAAAAATGAAAATTGTTTACCATATGTGACCCTGGAGCACAAAACCAGTAGCTCAGGTATATTTGTAGCAAAAGCCAACAATACATATGGGTCAAAATGATAGATTTTTCTTTTATGCCAAAAATCATTAGGATATTAAGTAAAGATTGTGTTCCATGAAGATATTTTGTAAAATTTCTACCGTAAATATATCAAAACTTCGTTTTTAAATAGTAATATGCATTGTTAAGGACTTAAGTAGGACAGCTTTAAAGTTTACATTTTTGCACCCTCAGATTCCAGATCTTCAAATCGTTGTATCTCGGCCAAATATTGTCCTATCCTAACAAACCATAAACCAATGGAAAGCTCAATTAAAAAAAATGGGCCCTTATGACTGGTTTTGTTGACTAGGTTCACATATATGATGCACTCCATGTATAATTTTCAATCATTGTTAAATAAAGTGATCGTATCTCTTCACAAGGCTTCAATGAACTTTCAAAGGAAAGACAGAAATCTCTCAGGTTTCATTAAAAATATCCTCGAAGATTATGGGTTTGGAATGATAACAGTTTTCCTTTTTGGAGATAACTATTCCTTTAAGAACAGTTCTCCGTTTCTGACCCTATGAGTGACTGTAGCATGTGTGCTGTCATTAGAGTCTGCGCGTCGACGCTTTTGTTGCCGTGGGTCTGTCATCTGTCTGATATTTGTTAAGTTAAAATCTTTCCTTGCAAAAACCCCTCAGTGTCTTTTGGCAGCTGAATCATTGATTGGTGCCAAAGGCCAGCAGGAAAACAGACTGACACCTCATTCAACACAAACAACACAACAACACTTTACAGTCCGCCTTCACAGTTCTGTCGCACACTTCCCCATAAAACCTTCAATAATGGGATGTAACCAAACGGTTAATAGCTTAGTCTTTGAAAAACCACAGACATTGGCGTCATTGACAGCAAAAAGCCATTGATTCGCACGTGTGTAGTAACTGAACGTGACACGTCATTTCTGAATTCTGCACAGGAACCTGTGTGTTTTACTGTCAGTTTGTTCCTCACACTGCTCCTATCCTCTGACTGTATTTGACCTATACTATAGAGCACAAGCCGTATGCACCACTTTTTTCATTTTTTAAGATCCTTATCTTTCATTGAGAATCTTTATTTTTTGGAGTTGACTGTTGCTTTAATTAGGAATCATTTGCATTGGTTAGAGCTGTGGTGTATTATCAGTATTACCGTGGTATTTGGCACAGGCGCTGCCTGGTTGTTTCCTGTTCATCTGTTTCCCTCTGCAGTCTGAGGGCTGGCGATGTCACATCCTTTTGTTTGCGCTGCCACCGATTTCTGGAGTCACGCTTTGTTCACCTGATTTGATTGCTGAGCACAAAGAGAGAGCGAACACAGGCAGCGGACAGACAGAGAGACGGGGATGGAGGGAGACGCAGAGAGATGTGAATTAGGGAGCGAGGGATGGTGGGTCGAGGGTGGGAAGGTAATTGCTGCTGCCGCAAGATACGAACTGCGTGGCACCCAATCAATGCCGGCAGGCCGCCCCTCGAAAAACTGTCTCATCTGAGATCAGTCTGAAATTGAATTCACCTCGATGTCTACAAGGCCAAACTATGAAATGGAGGCTATGGCTGAATTCAGAGGTTTCAAGTCTAATAAATAGCTTTTTTTGTATGTGTGTGTTGTTGTTTTGATAGAATTAATCTGTGGAAATTACTCCAAACAACTTTTATTCTTTACCTCAATCTGGTATTGAATGCTTTTCATGATCTGCTTGAATTTTTTTATGGATAAAATTAAGCCCATTTTTAAAAACATTTTTTTTTTTTTTTTTTTTATTAAACATTCAGTTTGTTAACAATATTTAGACTAATATATTACTTAATGAAAGAATAGATTAATAATATTATTAAACAGACTGTGCATTACAAGGATTTAATATTTCTTTATTTTTATTTATTATTATTATTTTGCTTTTCATCATGCCATACAACATCCCATAATTGTTTTGATTTTATATACTATTATAGTATTAATTATTTTGAATTAGCTTTTGTTTTTATATGTTCAGTTTTCATATTCAATTATTTATGTTTTAGTTTTTTGTTGTGATGTTTTTTCCCATTTTTATTAGTGTTGGTTTTACTTTAATACTGTTGTGAAGCTTTAATATATTTTTATTTTAATTTTTCTTCTAAAACTTGTTTTATTTCTGTTCTATTGTTCAATATCTGTTTATTTTGGCATTTCTAATTTTAATCAAAAAATTTTTATTACACGTATATAAATAATGTGTGCATAAAATGTTTTATTTTATTTCAATTAACAAAAAAATATTTGGAATAGTTTCAGTCTTAATAACAGCATTGAGGCTTATTGCTTCATCAGTAAGACATGTGTGAACTAGTGCTAAATATAATGTATTACGTTAGAAGACTTGCCTTTGCAAGTTCTGCTTCACTGGAAGTATCGGGGAAATTTCGGCAGTTGCATTATGAACAGAGCTGTGAGATGGCATCCTCTAATTTCTGGCATGCGTTGAGGACTGAGGGAGCTTCTCGTGACTCAGGGTTTGGGGTGCATGAGTTACTGGCCCTTCCCTGCCGTCCGCTCTGACACAGCTGATTAAGATGGACTTTCCCATTTTGTCGCTCTCTCTTTCTTTCTCTCTCTCGCTCCAGGCGAGGAGAATTAGGAAACTAGGAAGTTTTAGAAATATCCAATTTGATGTGTATGCAATGCATATGAAATGAGTCTCTTTCATCTCAGCAGTCTCCTTTTCTAACATTAATTATTGCCTTTATATCAGCCACACTGCTCTCTAGATATCAGTGTCCACTAGGGTTGGAAATCGTTAGAAATTTTCCGGTTCCAATTCCGCCTAACGGTTCCGGTTCCATTAAACAACTATTAAAAAAAATAGTAGTAAGGAAAAATGCACAATACTCAACTACTCAATGCTCAATACTGTTTATTACTTACTGTCAACTTAATTTAAAGATTGGCAATGTCAAATTTCCGATTCATTTAAATGAACTATTATTATGTTTTTTTTTTTTTTTTACTATTTTACCTTCACAAGCTGAGATGCGAGCAGCTACCATCGGATCATCGGTGTTGGATGAGAGGTATGGTCATCCACACACAGCAAAGAGTACCCTAGTACCCACATGATCCGCAAGCCCAATATTGACAATAAATGTTAAATTTATGATAAATACAAAGAAACAGTTTGTGTTTTTTTTCTAATTCTATTTATTCATGAAAACACTATCACTGTCAGGCTAGATAGTAAAAGAAAGCGATTACAACTTATTTTACATGTAAACATCATCGATACCAAAGTATATTTGAAATGTCAAAGGTATCACAATTTATCTATTTACTAATTATGCAATTATCAGACACAGATATTACCTGTCACTCTCACTGTCATCCTTTATTGCCCTCTTTGCAAAAACAGCTGTGATTTTTTTTCCACGACTGGCTTTCATAGTTTTGAAAGATAAAATCCTTTTTTGATAGACCTGATAATTATTTTAGTATAATCATATCAATTAAAAAGTAGCATTAAAAACATAGTTTTAAAAGGTGTAATAGTGTAATTTTTTACCATATAAAATTTAATACAATTAGCAGCTAGCTAGCAACAGCTTGCTTTGTGCTTTGATCTAGTTTATCTCACTCCCGTCTAACTTTAAACTAAAAATTTTATAGGTAATTTAATACAAAATGTCATAGGCCTATAAATACTGTGGATTATTAAGGCTAAATTTGACTAACCACTCTTGCTACATGGGGTAAGCACACTTACTTTCTCATTTCAGATGTGTATGTTCTTCTAAGAAGTAATGATTTGTTATACACTGATTCAGACACTGACGGGCAGACCGATTGCTTTAACCATTATTTATTGTTTATGGGATTGACGGGCAGACCGATTGCTGAATCAGACTTTAGCGGACGTGTTGTGTGGGAATCCTGGGTGTTAGGACATCGCGAAAGATTTGTCAACACACACACACACACACACATAACACTTCATAACTGGATAGATTATTATTATTATTTTACGTTTATTTAAAGTTATGTCAGCTGCATGTGCGGAATGCTTAAGTTGTAAGAGAGGATAAGGCAACTTTTTTTTTGACTGCAATTCACACCCCAGCGGTAATTCAGCAAAAATATTTTCCGAATGCACCACGTGGAACATGGATTCGGTCTTCCGACCTTTAAGATCAGTTGATTTTGATTCGAGGGAGAAAGCAAAGACAGAACTGAAGACTGAGAGTGCGCGCGCGGGGGAGGGGCGCTGTGCTCGTTCTCTCCGTCACTCCGTCTGTAGCCTGCTTCACTCACAAAACACAATAACACATCAAATAAGGCATTGGCGGGACAAAAAAATTTTCAATGTAGGAAAAACCCTGCATTGAATGTAGTGTTGCTGGAAGGTAGGAAGTAATGTTGAGTAATGCAAGTCCATCAATCAGCAGGAATAAGCTGGTTGGCCAGATAGTCCCTTGAGGGCTAAGACACTTGTTCATTTCCCTAAATTAATGAAATATAAACTGTTATACTTATAACCATGTATACACACTCCATGAAGTCCCTATTTTACAAATAATAATGCAGTCAGGAGATGGTGTGAGTGTTTTCCACTTTTTTAAACATTAAAATGCTATCACTCATGAAATGACCTGTACACTAAATAATCTAACCCTCATACTTACATAACAATAGCAGTCTGTTTATTTAGTGGTCCAAGTTGAAGTCAGTATGTGTATTAATGACAATATGGGACATTTTCATGGAGTTTGTGACATCCTTTACGGGAAACGCTGAATCATCAGAACACCGGCGCAAGGATGCTCACAGCGCTTGGTCACATGTTGCACCAGAACCGTTTTTGGAACCGAAACTCAGAAATTGCTCATGGTTCCGGTTCTTTTAAAAAAAAAAAAAAACTGGTGCTGAATAAGAAAAGGTTCTCGGGTCCCAACCCTAGTGTCCACATAGAAAAACCCATAGTTCAACTACTAGTTGTGACTTTATCTAAAAATAAAAGTTAAAGGTAGTCAAAAGCTACTACTATAACCCTTTACTGCCTTTCAAAGATGCTGCCATTCTTGCGTTTTTTCACCAAGTCTTATCTGGTGTGCTTTTGTAGTTCTTCAGGGTTTGCGTAAGAGAATGTAATAACGAATCAATAGTGAAAACGTTTTTTTTGTCATCAACTACAAAGCAAAAAGATCAATTTTTACTGTAATGAATATTGCCATAAAAACATGTAATTCATAGTCTGACCATGTGAGCAGCTTTGAGCAGAATCTTTGAGTTGTCATCTTTTAATTGAAGTTATTTAGACGACATGTGAACGTAACTTCAAAAAGTCTCTCAAATGGCATCAAGCTTTATTTGAATTCAAAGTTATTAACACTAAACTTTTCAAATATGCACTAAACTGGCTTATTTTGAGTATTTTTAGAGAAAATCTCTGGATAACTAAAAAAATCTGTTTTATTTCTTCCCAAATGACATTTTAGAATATTGTTTTTTACCTAAATTCCATTTTGGAACTTTGTTTTTTAATGCAATTCTGTTTTGGAATTTTATTTTCAATTCTTCTAATTCTTTGTTTTCTGTTTTATGTTTTCTCGATTAGATTCTATATTAATGGTAGAATAAAATTTTAATCATCAAAAGGCATGTTCATTTAATTGAATTCATAAAACTTTAAAGTTAATCAATTTTTTTTAATGTAAATAATTATAACTATTCCTATGAACATTGTGTTGATATATTTTTATATTTGACATTTTTGTCAAATAAAGTGCTGCACAACATATAAAAACATGTATTTCTGTCATAACTTCAAAAAGTAAAACCAAATGTTTATTTTGGAAAACTTTAACAGTTTAATCTCTTTTTTTAATTAAATAAAAATAACAATACCTTTATAGTAGATACAATCATTTCTATTGTCAACTAATTGACAGCTGAAATTATAAATATTAGAAATTTTGTCATAATTTCATAAAATTAAACCATTTTGGAAAACTTGAAAGATTTAATACTTTAAAACAGAATTAATTTATAACAGAACATGGCATTTTTATAGTTTTAGTTTTTTAATTCCTCAATTGAATTAAGAATCATAGTATATTTCAGTCATAATTTCAAGTTAAACCAAATTTTTATGTAGTCAAAAGCTACTACTATAACCCTTTACTGATGTGCTTGTAATACATTTCTTTTTCACGTCCAATTCAATGCATCAGTTAATCTAAGAATGGTTTTAGACTGAAATATGCTCAGATCATATTTCATGAATGCCTCTCGTTGATGAGCAGCTATTGAACACACGGCAGGTGCGTTGGAAGTTTGAGCACACAATGCATTGTGTGTCTGTCTTTGATCGCTGATTTTACCTGCACTTCAGCTTCATTTCCATGCATGGCCTTTGTTCCTCTCATGTCGTGCGGGTGCATGTTTATGTCATCAGTATTGCTGTTATGAAACCCTATACTCTCATAGGGAGAATGCAGAAGCAGAAGCAAAACCGAGCTGCTTTATTTAGTTGTCTGCCGTGCATGTTTATTAACGCAATCCATGAAAGTGCAGCCGTGCCGCAGTGAGATACTGACACGGTTCATCACGACTCAGCCGCAAAACTACTGACGTGTCGGATTTCCCGAGCTTATTATAGCGGCTTAATGCTGACACGTGAACAGCTGAACTGCACCATGCACTTTCTGTATGCGTGTTTGTAACTGTTCTAATAACAGTTGCGTGCATGTTCTGCAATCTAAATATCTGAGGTTGAAAATGAAAGGTGTTGCTGCACTGAATCACCAGCAGCGTGATGAGGCTGTGACGTGATTCCTGTGATTGTTAAGTGTGTTCTGGTAATGAATCACACACATGCTGGAGTGAGATCAGGCCAGAGACACACTGACCCACTAACACAGTCCAACAGCTCCGGCACATGACTGATGATGTGACGCGCTCAAGGACGGGATGGATGACATTCTCATTCACTTTCCTCTCAGGTTCAAATGCTTCTGAATTGTAAAATGTTTGATTCTTGGTGATTAAAAAAAATGCAAGTCAATTGGTACTGGTGCTTTGAGAGTCAAAAAAGCACATACAGGCAACACAAAATGAATACCTGTGGCTCCTGATGATATATGGAGCTCTTATGAAGTGAAATGATAGGTCTGAACATCATTACATGTAATCCAGAGCTTCAGGCAACAGTGATGCACGCTTAGTGAACGAATCATTCTTTTGAACTGATTCTTTTTGGTGAACCAGATGAACCAGTTCATCAAATCGGACTGACGCTTTGTAACATTTCACATATGAAGCAGCACAGATCTACAAGTTACTGTCACAGCTGGTGTCAGTTTATTCATCTTGTTAAAGTGATCAGTGTTTAACTGGGTTATGGACAAAATGATGGCTGCGTCCAAATTCACAAACCTCTATTAAACACCTGCTGATGATTTAAGCCACAAGGACCATTTACATGTAGTATGTCCAAAGATCATGGAAGAAATCAAGCTTTATTTTACTGAATATAATACTTTTATTTTTGTTTTTGATAAATTTTTTTATTTTTATTTTTTTACTGGAAAATCAGAATAATTACAACAGCGTTATTTTATTTTAGTATTATTTATACAGTATAGTTAAGATCAAACTCATGTGATTGAACAACAGACCCTTTGTAGACTGTCTGTCCTCCGCTGCAGTGTGTGGATTGTAAACAGTCTCTGAGTTTGTTTTTAAGGTCGAGCTCAGAAATGAAAGCTAAGCGAGTCTTTGATGGATGTCACAGATTGTTTTGAGAGTGCGGGACGTCCAGCTGTGTGTGGGAGCTCCATGACGGGCGTTTGGTCTCTTATCTGTCCTGAACACAGCCCTCAGAAAGGGCACGGAGTCACAGGAGTCAGGTCTTCAGCTCTGTTTCCAAACTTACAAACATGAAGCGTTTAATAACAGTAAAGGGTTAATCTAACAATGAAATGATCTTCAATTAAAGGTTTCCCATTATAAATATTTTGATTTTGGATTATCTTATCATTTTTCACAATCAAGCTCTTTTACCCATTAGTGTTATTTGCTGTAAATCTCATTCCTGTCTAGACAATACCAAAATAGATAAATTACAAAAATACTGTCATGAAGTATATTTGAAGTTGTGCTTTACAAATTAAATTATATATAATTACAGTAATTAGCTTAATAACATTAAACTAGTGACAGTAGGAAACATTTTCTGTAAATAGTTTGTCAAATTTGCATTTGTTCGGTTCAGTTTATGTAAATATGATGTTTTTTTAACAATTTGCACAAATTAGTGTTTTATGGTGTCTATATGCTTAATTTTTAAATGTATCACAATTAATAAAATTGGTTATAATTTTCTCATACTTTAATTTTAGGACATGCGTTTTTTATATCTATTATTATTATTGAATATTTATATTTTGCTTATATTTATTTTTATTTCAGTTTTATTTTTAACAGTTTCAATACTTCAGCTTATTACAGTTAGTTGCTAAGGCAAGATTTCTAATTTCCGCTCAAGTTTTTTATTGATGTTCTAGTCTTGGTCAAATCTAACAGACAGAACCTGCTAAATAAAACTAAGCAAGCTTTAACCTTTGCACATTTCTTATTTAGCCATGCTCCAAACGAACAAACAGAATGGACTGAATAAAACTAAGGAAACTGTACCCTTAAACTTTACTTTAACCTCACGAACCTAATTAAGTGAAGTTCATTGTCAGGACGATGCAGGAGCGGCTAACAGGGCCAAAGACACGAATAACCCCTTTTGAAGTGTGTGTGTGTGTGTCTGTTCAAGTGAGCAGGAATGGTGTGTGTGTGTGTGTGTGTGTGTGTGTGTGTGTGTGTGTGTGTGTGTGTGTGTGTGTGTGTGTGTGTGTATGTGTGTGTGTGTGTGTTTGTGTGTGTGTGTGTTCGTGTGTGTGTGTGTGTGTGTGTGTGTGTGTGTGTGTGTGTGTGTGTGTGTGTGTGTGTGTGTGTGTGTGTGTGTGTGTTTGTGTGTGTGTAAGATCTGCACATCGCCGGGGGGTTGTTAGTGTGTCTGGGGATATGAGCTGGACTCGTGAGCGGATCACCGTGGAGGACGTGAAGGAACAGACTCGTCCTCGCCGCGAGCGCTGCTGAGACGGGACGGGGTTATCACGGAGGAGCGAGAGTCTGTCAGGACGCTGAAGGCTGCGGCTCTGTTGTACAGCGTCCTTTAAGAACCTGATGAGCCAAACGTCAGCTGAGCTCCTGTGTGTTTGACCAGCTACTTTCCTCTTTCATTATAGCCTGTTATTGTGTGTGCGTGTGTGTGTGTATGTGTGTGTGAGAGAGAGAGAGAGAGAGAGTGAGGTGCGTCTCATCTTGGCATCTGCACATGAATTAAGGGTTTGGCAGGTTTGGCAAGAACAGGAGCAGGTGTCGTCATGGAGACCGCCTGGGATCTCTTATCATCTGTCAACCTGTTCACACTGACCACGCTTCAGATTTCACCGAGTAACACGCTTCTTTACCTGTGGACAAACCCAGTGCTTTGTAACTGATTATGTGAATGTGTTATGCTGGCTGTTATTATATTATGTCTGTTTGTCCGTTCATATCCTATCAACCTCAAAGAAAATCCTAGAAACCTCTTAGTGATGTCCTAAACACCCAAAAGCACCTGAAAAACAAAACTAGCAGGGTCTTCATTTAACTTCAGTGAACTTTCAAACTGTGTCTGTTTAAATGGGTAGTTCACCCAAAAATGAAAATTAGGCTGCGTTTTACTCACGCGTTTTAGGCATCCTAGGTCTTCAAGCTCTAACACTGCATTCAGCAGGTGTTGCATTGCTTCAGTCCAAAAGAAGTTAAATAAAAAGCACCATCTTTAATAAAAAGTGTCTCACGCAGCTCCGGGGGGTGGACAAAGGCCTCCTGTAGCGACTCAATGCGTTTTTGTAAGAAAAATATCCATATTCAAAACGTAATAATCCCTTTAATGTAGCTTGCACCAACAGCTGTACACAGAAGTCTCGTGAAAACCAACGTTTGTTTACAGGATCAAAAGATGCAAAGTTTCCTTACTTTAGCAAAAGAAAACCAGTCTCCTCTTGGCTTATATCGAAATCCTCTGACATTCTTCTTTACAAATTCTCATTTTGTACTACTAATTAGTGACCTTTGTTTTGATCTCTCTGCTGCGTTCCCACCTGCGTCACTTCTGAGCAGCGGATGCTCAAAGCTGACCTCATACGTCATCCACCCATAACTGCTTCGTTTACAACAGTGAGCGCAAGCTACATTAATGTGATTATTATGTTTTGAATATGGATATTTTTCTTACAAAACTGCATCGATTCACTACAGGAGGCTTTTGTTCACCCCCCGGAGCTGTGTGAGAGACTTTTTTTATTAAGGATGGGCGCTTTTGATTTAACTTCTTTTGGACTGAAGCATGCAACACCCGCTGAGTGGCATTAAACAGCTTGAAAGATCAAAGACAATTTTTAATATAACTCCGACTGGATTCGTCTGAAAGAAGAAAGTCATATACACCTAGGATGATTCGGGGGTGAGTGAAACACAGTCTAATTTCTATTTTTGGGTGAACTAACCCTTTAAGTTTCTAGACAAGGTGTTGTTAAGCCGATATCTTTCTATTTTAAAACTGCACAAATTGAAATGTTGTCATTTCCATGTTTACCGTTCAGAGTTCTGGGAAAACAAGACTTCAGCATCATTTGTTTTCCTTTAAGTTCACCAAAGCTGCATTTATCTGATAGTCAAAACAGTGTGAAATATTAATACAATTTAAAATTACTATGAAATGTTATTATATTTTTTAATATGTGTTTTATTTCTGTGATGCGCGGCTGAATTTTCAGCATCATTACTCCAGTCTTCAGTCTCACATGATCCTTCAGAAATCATTCTTATATACTGATTTGCTGCTTAAGAAGCATTTCTGATTATTATCAACGTTGAAAACAGTTGATTGAATGTCTTTAATGAATAGAACATTAATATTAGGAAATTTATAATATTCTAAATGCTTTTACTTTGTAATATTCTAAAAATCGTACTTAACCCCAAATTTTGAACAGTAGTGTTTGAAGTGAATGTAGAGCAGCACATTTATTACAACAACAGGACACTGTGTAGAAACCTGAGCGCTGGTGCTTAAGCTGTGGTATGTAGCTGCATGCATACTTGTGTGTCTGTGTGTGTGTGTGTGTGTGTGTGTGTGTGTGTGTGTGCGATGTGTGTGTGTGTGTGTGTGTGTGTGTGTGTGTGTGTTTCTGTGGCTGAGTGAGGTATGCGGTTGTGAAACCGAGTGAACAGAGACACGGGGGAGTGTCGTTCAGAGACGTTTCTCCTACGGTTTCTTAGAAGTATATATAGAAATAGACCCAAATCTGTCAGTAATTGATATCCAATAAGAGTATCGAGCCCCATGTGGAGCAGCTCAGATGATTTGACGAGAAGTGTTGGGTTCATATTGAGATGTTTTGATTGCAGACTTTGGTGTTTGAGTATCTGAAGCTCTTGAGAAAAGACTTTTGAGAGTACTGCTACATTTAGTTTCAGGAGAAACAAATGGCAATTGTTCCATTTTCTAACTATATGTTATATTTTTAAAAAATGAGTTGAGATCTTGTTAGTGATTTTTCACTCACACACACACACACACACACACATACACGCACACACACACATAAACAAACAAACACGCACATCATGTCTGGAGAAAGAGTTGGAGGAGTTTGGTATGAGTTCCAGCCCTTCAAGAAAAGTGTCCTGTGTGTGTGTGTGTGTGTGTGTGTGTGTGTGTGTGTGTGTGTGTGTGTTTGTGTGTGTGTGTGTGTGTGTGTGTGTGTGTGTGTGTGTGTGTGTGTGTGTGTGTGTGAGAGAGAGAAAGAGTTGTGCAAGATCTGGATTGTGGCCAGTGGTTTGATTAGGTGAGACAGACTCACCGCGAGATGAAGAATGAGAGATTGTGTCTGGAGAACACAATGAGGAGAGACTCAGGACTTTAGGAGGATTAGAAAATAAGACTATTGTTGACTTTTGGTTTTTGTTTAGTTTGTTTATTAAAAGTGAATTGTTCAATTCCTGCCATCTTCCTTTGGGTGGTTTCTGGGTAGTAAGGGTGTGCGATTATTTATCGACTGCGACAATATCATAACTGTTGTTTTAAAGATATGCAAGCTGACATTATCAAGTACGTCACTCCCTTTGCAATCTTCAGATTCCAAAAGCATTCACTGCATGATGAAGGCTATTACAATAAATTATGAAAGCAAAATGTATCCCTGTGTGTTTTTGTAAATGATACTATCACACAAGCAAGAGTACAGTTTTCCCGAATATCAGCACGTGAGTTACATTTTAGACTCAATATTGTCTTTTTTTTTCTGTTTTGCCAACGAAAATGGTCCCAATCAAAGCCAGAGCAGAACATTTGTGCATCACAGTGTTTTGTTCCTGAATTAATCTGTTTTGGAACAAATGAGTTAATGATTCAATGATGCATTCATAAATTACTGAATGAATCAGCTGTTCTGAATGAATCATTTCAATGAACGATTCAAAGAATGGCTCATTGAGACAGAGACTTGCTGCCACCTACTGGCAGTTTTAACATCATGTTTATTTACCCATGACAGGCCTGAATCAGCCTAAATACCAACATAAAAACACACTCAGCATTATCTTGTTAAATTATCGATACTGAAAAAAATTCCTCCAAAATACTGAGATACCATTTTTTGTCAATGTCTCACATTCTTATTTGCTCGCGTGTTTTGGGTGGTGAAAAAACACCCTCAAGTCTTTGCTCTGGTCCCTAGGTCCTGGTTTGGAAATCATAATAAAGTAATAGCACACCTCAAATGAAGAGAGATGAGTTTCATGCCCAGGTTTGCTTGCTTTAACCACTGAAACACTTTTACACACAGACACAGAAATAATTTAAAGCTCTAAGAAATGATCTGCATCAACAGCATATTGATTTTCATTCGCAAAGAACGTAAACAAACCAAGTCAATCTCTCTCTCTCACACACACACACATACACACACGCACACACACACATGGTTCTCCACAGGGGTCAACTGAAGGCCTATTGTCTTCACAGCATGACGACTAAATTGCAGGATCAGTTGATTGCTCCCGTGGGGCTCACACACACACACACACACACACACACACACACACTATAGAGTGATTCTGGTCCAATCAGCCGAGCTCTTCTGTCACCTTCACCCAAACCCATCGCAGACACGTCAGTCTCAGTTTAGACACGCTTGAAGCGCTGACTGCTGATCTCAGACCTGTCCTGAGCGTTAGATGATGACTTCACAGTGCACTCTCATCAGCTATAATGTAAACTCTGACTGTTGTTTAGTGTGAATTAGATGTTGATGTTTGTGCAGAAGATCAGATGCTGTAGGAAATTCTCCTACATGATGTGACACAGAGAGGCGGCACGTATTCGACAGGAAGAGGAAGTGGCAAAATGAGTGACAGATCCATTAGATACTTAATCTTCCGTGACATCACATCCTGTTCACTGCTTGGTGAAATCTGCAGATGTTGAAATATTGCTGTTGACTTTATTTATGGACGTGTGATTGAAGGCCTGTATAATATGAATGCTGTTTTTTGTATTTTAAATATTACTTTTCAAAGTTTATATATGTAAATATATAAGTTTGGGATCAGTAAGATTTTGAATGTTTTTAAAGAGGTTTCTTCTGCTCATCAATTTATTTGATCAAAAATATAGAAAATACAGTAAAATTGTAAAATATTATTGCAATTTAAAAGGATGGTTTTATATTTTAATATACTTTAAAATGTAATTTATTCCTGTGATGTAAAGCTGAATTTTTTTGCATCATTACTGCAGTCTTCAGTATCACATGATTCTTCAGAAATCATTCAAATGTGCTGATTTATTGATGTAAATATTAGAAGAATATATATTTCTGTGAAATACTGTAGATACATACATTTCTGGACCAATATAAATATATTTATGAAACATAAAAAATAATAGTAAAGAGCAAGTATGTTTTAGAAATATATTCTAGATGTTTTAATATCTTTAAAAAAAAAACAACAAAAAACATTTTTTCTGTCCGACCTACCTGACGTCTCCAGGCCTGAGAACTGTTCTTCAGAATAACTTGCTGTGATGAATCATGCTCAGTAACACAGGAATGTGCATTAAATGTCGAAAGACTTTCTACCTGAGCAACGACTGACGGGAAACTCATAGCTCAAGTGTTTTCAGGTGCAGGCTGAGCAGCGTGAGTGATCTCAGAGACGTGAAAATCACTTCGACATCATGAGTCTCCTCGTCCTGGTGTGATGGCGATCAGTGATTTACTGCAGTTTAACACATCTCTCTTTCTCTCTGTGTGTGTGTGTGTGTTTGAGGCACCAGCTCAGAGCTAAAGTGCTAATGAGAGAGAGCTGGATCAATTCGCTCTGTATTAAAAAAATAAATTGGATCTCACACACACACACACACACACACACACACACACACACACACACACACACACACACATTGGGTTTGGCTCGGTAACAAAATGTTCTCTTAGCGGTGACACCAGTACCTTAGTACTGATCCTGAATCAATATCTTGAACAGATCTCCCAAAAATGAAAATCCTGTCATCGTTTACTTATTTTAATGTCATTTCAAACCTGGATGACTTTCTTTTTGCGGAGCACAAAATATATTTTGAAGAGCGTCTGGCTCCAAACAACACCAAACCCTGATGACTTTTATTATATGAATATAAAAAAAAAAAAAAAAAGTGAAAAAAACACTGCAACAATAACAGAATGTGTTCCTTTTTTTTGTACCACAGTAAAAAGAAAGTGTATGCATAAATATTGTCCTTGTTTTTTGGTGTTTGTATATGTAACTTTATATTGGTGTAATTAGTGAAGTTTTCTGTGCTGTTTGTTCCTCTTCCTCCTGGCCGCCCATAGAAGTGCTTGCGATAGAGTTATGAAATTTGGCACACAGATAGAGGACAGTCTGAACATTAACCACTGCAAATCTGGAGTCTCCAACTCAAACTCTCTAGCGCCACCAACAGGCCACATTATGCTAACTTTTGAACCAAAAGAAAGAAAATTATTTAGTGTGATTCCTTTGGGTCATGTTGAATCAATCGTCATTTTCTATATATATATATATGAATTGTTCACACAGATCATATGACAAATCTATGTCATGCAATAGAAGTCTCTCGCGCTCAGCATGCTGTGTATAATCTGAGATGATCTCTGTTACACAGTAATTATTTGATTTATTAAATTCTGGAATGATGCAATGAGTATTTTGTTGTCAGACTGTGGTGCATCGATGCATTTTTGCCTGAATGTTAGCTTTGTTTTGACTCTTCAGGACTCTGTCTGGAGCAGCTGAATGAGTCCATGCTAATCACATCTGCTCTCATTTCTAATCAGCGCTGTGTGTGTGTGTGTGTGTGTGTGGTGGAGATCAGCCAATAGTCTTAGACAACTTGAAAGCTGATATGAATACAATAAAGGTTTGTCTGAGGTTTGAGGTAGGGTGGGATTAGAGGATAGAAACTGTCATTAGCTCAGCATAAAAACAGAAATCAATGGAAAGTCCCTGTTTGTGTGTGTGTGTGTGTGTGTGTGTGTGTGTGTGTGTGTGTGTGTGTGTGTGTGTTTAGCATCGGCAGTGTGTTCTGGTCCTGCAGTTTCTCTGTGTCTGTGCGAGTACGTGACCTGCATACTGATCACACACACACACTTTCTCATCTGTGAGGCTGATGAGGATAAAGCTTCTCGCTGCTCAGTCAGTTGTGTTTACTGTATATTATATCTGCATGCACACACGCACACACGCACACACACACACACACACACACACATAACAATGCAGTCAGCTCGCGCTTGATTTATGAGGCTTCACCTGTAGGTCTTTAATGAGCTCTTCTCGTTTAGAAGACAACAGGAGATGATTTGTGTCTCCAACTCATGATGAACTGAGCACTCGTCTGAGATCTCAGGGAAGCCACGCGATTGGCTGCCTGCAGTCTGTTCGAGCGAGCTGATTGGTTCTTTGAACAGTGAATAAATATATATATATATGCTGCCTTATATATATATATAATATATATATAAATATATATATATATATGTGTATGTTAAGGCTTTCACAATCCCCCCAAAAAAACATATTGGTCCACAAGAGTGTTGTGTTGAGATGTGAATGGACAGGCGCTCATTCTCTCAGCAGATGAACGTGACTGATGGGTAACATGAGGAGAACACAGAACAGGAAGTGAAAGAGGATGAAAGGGAAGTGCAGAGGCACTGACAGCTCCATGTCCTGCCTCCAGTCATTTCCCAACTTCATAACAACCTCAGCGCTGAGGACAACCACTGCTTTTCAAGAGACAAGTCTTATTTCACTTATTATATTTCATAAGTCATTTTTTGATGTTTATTATTATTATTATGTATCTGACATAAAGCTAGTACAACAATAAAACACAATAGATAATCATTTATATTGTTATTATTTATAGCAGCATTTAATATATTGTTAAAAATTATGCACATTATTATTATTATTATTATTATTATTATTATTATTAGTGTTTAAGTATTATTTACGGCACATAAACAATAAAAGCATCCATTTATATAGTTGAAAATAATGCACAGCAGCATTTAAATGATTATATTTTATAAAATCGTTTCGATTATTATTTGTTTAATATTTAATGCAAAATATAGGCTAATTTAATATAACTAATTATATTTTATATAATAATGTAATGATAATCGTTTTTATTTATTTATTTTTAAATATGCATCAAAATTTATAAAGTTCAAATTGATGCGCAAAATCATTTAAATAATTATATTTTATAAAATTGTGTTGATTATTAAAATTTTATATAACAAATTATATAATAATGATGATTATAGCATTATAATTATATTTGCCTGGAACAATCACAATTATGAAATGGATGCACAGAAGCATTTCATATTGTATACAGGTTTTTTAAATAAATATTATGAAATGATTATTTAATATTGCATCGTTTTGTAGTACAGTTGCATGTGCAGTGTTTTTTTTTGCTGTAAACAGCTGAACTTGTGTGACGCTGCTGGGAAACGCTTCTAGAGTTGCTAGTTCTGGTCAGTTACTCCCAAACCCTGCCGTTATTTGGACTCGCGAGAGGCTCCCCGGGACCTCACGGAGATCGGGTGTGTGGCGTGAATTTCCCAGGGAGCCGTTTGATGAACATCCGCATAAACACCAAACCGCAGGGCTGTCTGGATCAGCGCTCCAGGATTAATGGATTGGGCTTTATCCAGTTTGTTTGCTGTGAGTGTTTACTTGTGTCTGGATCAGAGCAGAGAAACACGCCGTCTGTTACTGTGATGCGCTTTAATGGGACTTTAGTAGGAAATCACACCCTGGCAGCGATTAATGGGCTCTGTGTGTGTGTTTGCTGGATGAAGCGGTCAGGAGGTTGTGTGAATGTGGAGTTGATTAGTCGCCTGCGTAATTAGACTGATTTCAGGACATGTCCATTACACAAGCACATCATTATTACTCTTAGCAAACACTAAAGTATATCATATGTGTTTAGTTTAATTTGTAAAGTAAAAAATATATTTTTTTTGAATTTTTTTATATTTTTTATGGGTATAATGTGTATATGATATAAATATAAAATGTATATCAGATATTTGTCAATTTGTATGTATATATGAAAATTAAATGGTTACACTTTTATATTTATAAACACTTGTCTGTATGTATAACGTTTAAAAATATATCAGGTTTTAAAAAAAGTTTTGGTAAAAATTATGTATATGAAATATAAAACGGATACAATACACACACACACATGCATAAAACACACATTCATTACTAATTTGTGTCAGACATGTATCAATATATATTAATATCTAAAATTGAAATGTTATATATATATAATATATATATATATATATATATATATATATATATATATTATATATATATATATATATATATAGTAAACATTTTGTTGACATAACATTTTAAAAATATATAAAAATTTGTTAAATATTTATTTTTGGCTAAAAATTATGTATATTATATAAAATATAAAATCAATACATTAATTGTTTATTTAAAATATGTGTGTA
Source organism: Cyprinus carpio (assembly GCF_018340385.1). Taxonomy (NCBI): domain Eukaryota; kingdom Metazoa; phylum Chordata; class Actinopteri; order Cypriniformes; family Cyprinidae; genus Cyprinus; species Cyprinus carpio. The sequence continues at coordinate 5,940,934 of NC_056603.1, forward strand.
TTTTTAAGATGTATTATATTTTATGTGTTTACATTTTTTTTCATTTTTATATTTAAACATGCCCACACATTTTTTTTATCAGATTATTTACATTTCATTTTCAAAAAAAAAAACCCCACAATATTTAAAAGTGATTTTTTTCCCTTGTGCTTATTTAAAATGTAATATATCAGATTTGTTTTTTAAATACTTTATATTGTAATTTATTTATACATATATTTTGTTTTGTAATATTTTATTGATTTATCTACAGTGAAAACACAGATATGTGACGACAAAGAGCCAATCACCTTCCAGCAGCAGTGTTTGTGCTGAAGGCGCTGGGGTGTGTGTGTGTGTGTGTGTGTGTGTGTGTGTTGTGTGTGTGTGTGTGTGTGTGTCGTCCTTGTCGAGGTCAGATGTGTGTACAGTAGTGTGTGAGCAGGATACATTAAGAGGCTTCATTAGGACTCATCTATTGACGGTTAGCATGTGATCTGTGATATTTCTACAGGAGTATGTTTTTGGCACATGCCTTAAAGAATTATACTGAGTTATGTTCATCTCTTAGAGTTTCACACTGTTTAAGAAGGGCTTATATGTATGCTGTAATCACTGTAAAAATTTGTAGGTTTCAGGATATTTTTAAACCAAAATTTAAGGATGATTCTCAAGTGATTCTCTCTATTTATTTATTTATTTATTTTATTAGTATTTTTGGGGCATTTTTGCCTGTTTTGAGATAGGACAGTATTTGAGACAGGAAGTGAGGAGGGGGACGGAGAGGAATTTCTGGGGTTGGACTCCACTAGTAAACTGACCCACAACTTGTTTTGATTTTAAATGTAAAACTGATCTGATCTTTATAAACATCAGCTCTGCTCTCAGCAGCCGTCCATCGAGACTTTATGAACCCGCGCAGCTTTTATCTCCAGCTTTATGACTGTAATAACCTGATTTATGGGAGATAAACTGTGACGTCCTGTAGATGCACACACACACACACACACACTGGAGCGGTCAGGATCATGGATTATTAATCAAAGAAAGTAGCGGGAGTGTTCAGTCTGAGTTTGTTCATGTTGTGCAGAAACACACGTCCGTCTGAGAGTCTTTATTTAACAGTTAGCAGGTTTACTGTAGATGAATATTCTCCAGAGAACCAGAAGAAAGAAAAGCTTTGCCAGTTTAGTGTTTCTCATATCACTACATTGTTTAGAGCATAAGAAAAATTATAAATTTTTTTGAAAAATGATATTTTATTAATGTTATGTTATGTCTTCTGTAGAGGACACCAGTACTCAGTTTTTCAAAAAAAAAAAAAAAAAAAAAAAAATTTAAATGAATAGACATGAAAAGGAAAAAAACTATAAATTTTTAGGTTTCAGGATATTTTTAAACCAAACTTTAAGGATGATTCTCAACTATGTTAGAAAATATATAACAAAATTATTTGATATACCATTTTGCTTTATGCAATATGTGTGTAAAAAAATTTTCAAACACAATGTATCTATACACTATTTTCATGTTGGGACAGCATGTTTAAAAAAAAAATAAGTGTACTAATGGGAGTAATAATTGGCCAGATCATCATAATATCTAACATTTCATAAGAATATATATATATAAGAATCAAACCCGAATATGTATATGTTAGTGTTGTCAAATGATTAATCGCAATTAATCGCATCCAAAATAAAAGTTTTTGTTAATTTAATATATGTCTATGTGTTCTGTGTTTATTTATTATGTTTATATAAGTACACACACATGCATGTATATGTTTCAGAAAAATGTTATGTTTATATATTAAGTATATTTATATAGAATATAATAATATAAATATACAAATGTATATACATGTAAATATTTTCAACATATATACTGTATGTGTGTGTATTTATATATACATAATAAATAAACACAGTACACTCATATATGATGTTAACAAAAACGTTTATTTTGGATGCGATTAATCGTGTGACAGCACTAATATATTTTTATATTTATGTTTATTTATTTTCCTATTCAATTAATCTGTCACCCAAAATGTACAGTATGATAAACATGCTTTTAGTCCCGGTGTCCTCTACAGTGAACACGTATGAAATGATTTCCTGAGATGTTGATTTATTACAAACAGTTTGAAAATTAATAATTAGATTTAAGTTGTTATTTTCCATAAGCATGCACAATTTGATCTCTAAATGAATGTCAGCCATCTTTAAAGACCAAGCAGAGGGAGTGGTCCTGGTGAACGCTCCAATCTGTGAAGCACTGAAGTTTGAGTATTTGGCTGCTGTGTGTCTTGTGCTGTCTGTGCTCCGTGTTGTGTCTCTGTGTGTGTGTGTGTGTGTGTGTGTGTGTGTGTGGTCTGGTCAATAGCTTGTCATTGATCTGTATGGCAGAAGCTCTTGTCGGAAGAGCCTCTATTTCAGGATGGACTGTAAATAATTCACTGGCTAACCTTCCCTGACCCTCAGAAACCAGACCAAACCGACACGCCACAAAACTACATCAGTCCCATTAGAACGGATTGATTGAAAGCTGTTCCCAGTTATGATATTGAGTTATGATGTATTGGCTTGGATTGTGTTGGCAGGCTCTTCAATCTGACTCTGAAGAAGCTGGTGATGCTGAAGGAGCTGGATAAAGATCTGACGTCTGTGGTCATCGCTGTCAAACTGCAGGTGATTGATTCTTTCACTCGTTCTTCTCATTTAACAGCAAACACAGATCAACTCCGTTCACTTAAATCGTCATTCATCAGTGCACTCATCTGAAACAACTGCAAAATAATATCACAGCACACTTTTTATGATCCAATCAAATCCTGATGATTAAACTCAGGTCCCGCCCCAAAATATCACACGCTGCAAATTCAGTTTCTGTCAAAATGACCAACAAGTGTGTCTTTGTGTTTGTGTGAATTTTTAAATATTACATTTAATTTTTATTTATTTTCCAAAGAAATTAACTTTTTTATTTATTTTATAGTATATATATATATATATATATATATATATTATATATATATATATATATAATATATATATATATAATATATATATATATATATATATATATAAACATTTGTAATGTTTCATAAGATTTCTATTTCAAAATAATTGTTATTTGTGTAAAATATTTTATTTGTAATTTATTTAATTAATTAATTTATTTATTTATAATGTTACAAAAGGTTTCGGTTTCAAATGATTTTTTAAAATTAATTACATTTATTAAATTTTTTATTTGTAATTGTATTTATTTATATACAAAAATATTACAAATATAATTTGATGTATTTTTTATTTAGTTTAGTATTTAGCATTTAACTCAGTTCATTTTTTAAATATTTTTATTTATTAATTTTTTTTATTTTACATATTTCTTCCTGACAGTAAAGACATTTATATTGTTACATATATATTGTTATTCCGTTTTTTTTTTTTATTATATGTATATTTTTGTTATTTATTTGGCTATTTGAAAAGAAATCAGTATTATTACTCAGCAAATATGCATTTAATTAATCAAAGGTGACCGTAAAGACATTTGTGGTGTTACAGAAGATTTCGGTTTTAAATAATTTTTTTGTTATGTATTTTTAAATAATAATCTTAAGCAACAAATCAGCATATTAGAATGATTTCTGAAGGATCATGTGACACTGAAGACTGGAGTAATGATGCTGAAAATACAGTTTTGATATCACAGGAATAAATTACATTTTAAAAGATACAAAGATACATAAAGTTGTAATAATATTTAACATTTTTTACTGTATTTTTGATCAAATAAATGCAGCCTTGATAAGCAGAAGAGACTTCTTTCTGACCTCTTACTGTGTTTTCTGTCTGATGTTTGTTCACTCAGGGCTCGAAGCGAATCCTCCGATCCAACGAGATCCTGCTGCCATCGAGCGGCCAAACAGAAACAGACCTGCAGCTCACGTTCTCCTTACAGGTGAGAGTCAGCACAGTGTCCTCACGTCTGTATCGCCTCAAACCAGTGTCAGAAACCTCTCTGTGTCCTCACAGTACCCACACTTCCTGAAACGAGACGCCAACAAGCTGCAGATCATGCTGGATAGTGGTGAAGGGGTAGGAGGAGGTGAAAGTACTGGGCTATAATGGGCTGGAGGTCGGTGTCGTTAGGATTGATGAAGGTTGGGGGTGGTTAATGTTTGGGATTCCTTTACCCATAAGGTTTCTTAATATTTCTTCATCTATAATGAGTTCCTCTGCTGATTGCTGGTGTTGTCAGGTGATGCAGCACCCCAGCGAAGGCGCTCAGGTCCTGAGTCTGCACAGTCAGCTGAAGGAAGTGTCCGTCCCTGTGGCCGAGATCCGGGTTTATTCTCTGTCCAGTCAGCCCATCGACCGCGAGGGACCCAAAGCCAAGATGAACGGTGAGACACGACTGACCAATCACAGTCCAGTGTTCCAGAGTCACGTGACCATCGTCTGCCGTTCAGTTCAGTGTGAATCAAGTGAAGTTATATATTTGTTCTCTATCTTTGGGCTCAGATCGTTCTCCAGACATTGATAACTACTCTGAGGAAGAGGAGGAGAGTTACTCGTCTGAGCAGGAGGGCAGCGACGACCCCGTTCACCATGTAGGTCCACCGTGTGTGTGTGTTAAATCAGTTATCATTTTGAATAAATAAATTCATTTTAAATACATATTATAAAATGAATTTATCAAATCATTTCCATTTTTACATTTCCATTTTTACATTAAGAATATCTAAATGAGTCATTCAACCCCTTATATATATATATATATATATATATATATATATAATATATATATATATATCTATATAATATATATATACTATATAAAATTTATAATACAACGTTAATACAATTAATACAAATAATATTTTGTATCATTTAAATATCACATTATATGTAATTGTAATGTGATTGTTATGTGTGCATGTGTGTGTGTGTGTGTGTGTGTGTATATATATATATATATTAAAAATACATTTATGTATTACTTTATTAAAAATGTAAGATTGATTTGTGTAATTTTAAATAAATATATTTTAAATAAATAAATAATCCAATTTTCAAAATAATGTATTATTAATTATAATGTATTATTTTATTTAATTGTAATTGTAAATAATTAATTTTATTGTAAGATTAATTTAAGTGCATCAAAAATAAGTTTATTTTAATATATTTTGTTTAAATCAGTTGATTAAATAAATGAATTACGTTTAAAAAATATATATATATTTATTGCCCCACAACCTTCTCTAATTTGTTAAATGCATTTTATTTATTTTTTTGCTTTTAAGACATATTTCCAATTAAATATGTCATTGTCATCAAAACTGCCACATTGTTTTCAGATAGCATATACTGTAAATATATGGAATAAATTTGAGCAGTCTGGAAAATGTATTCAGCATAATTACATTTGCATAATGAATGGATTTAAACATATAATAATTAAAAACTACACTTGCAGGGGTTTAAATAAATTTCTTAGAATTTTCTATTTCTATCATTTAAATTCATATTTTGATTAAAATTCTGCTTCCGGTTTGCTTGAGTAGTTCTTGTTGCATTTGAAGCGATTGTGTGTGTGTGTGTGTGTGTGTGTGTGTGTGTGTGTGTGTGTGTGTGTATGTGTGTGTGTGTGTGTGTGTGTGTGTGTGTTTGGGGCATTTAGGGCTGAATGCACACACACGACGAGTGTTTAATGCCTTGTGTGTGTGTTTCAGTATCTAGATGATGAAGAGGACGAGGTGAGGAAGAAGAAACCCAGACGCAAACTTACTTCAAACGCCTCCATTACTAGAGTAAGACACACACACACACACACACACACACACACAGACACACTGCACCGCTGCGTTAATGAATATGAATGACTGCACTGAGCTCCATTTAACACACACCATTATCATTAAAGAGGCCACTTTTCTAGCATTTTATCTTACTTTAAAATAAAAAAGTCCTAGATTTTGATGGAATATTTTTCATCTCATTTTTTCTTCATAACTACATGCTCAGATGAATGATTCACAGTGTGCTGTAAGACTGAAAATAGGCTCACTTTTGATTTGATGTTGTATTAAGCTTTATACTGACAGATTTAATAGAGTATTTTATCTGAATTGTGCTGTAGAGGTTTTATTGTTCTTTTTCTCCAGCAACCGAACATCAAGCAGAAGTTTGTGGCTCTGCTGAAGAGGTTTAAGGTGTCTGATGAGGTAACGTCTGCTTTCTCACCTGAAACTGCTGAAATATTACTGTGATCGTGCCCCTCTGACCTCTGACCTCAGTCACCCTGAAAAGAAGGGAAAATACCATTTATAAATCAGAGAGTTCCGGTCCTTGATTCTGATTGGTTGAGCCGCGTTCGAAGCTGTTGTAAATTACTCTACAAACATACACCTTTGTTAACTTCTGTGTGTTGCTCGGCAACCACTTTGTTGGAACTACATTGTTTGGTGGAAGAATACTGTTTTTAATATCATTACACTTTATTTGCTCTGTTTTATTCTGTGAAACCTTACTACGTATATGAAATAACTGTTTTACAAAAGCAATAATCCCCATGAAGCCGTGGTTTACAGTCAATTTATAACAGCTAACTCCGCTTCACCTTGTGCCTAACAACATCCCCTTATCTGTTATAAATTCACTGTAAACCACGGATTATTGGGGATTATTGCTTTATTATACGTATCTCTAAATAATGATAGAATTAAATTTTTTGTTGCACTGTGCCTTTAAAAAATGTACTGAAATGTAAAAAAAAAAAAAAAAAAAAAAAACATTTAAAAAACATTCAGTATAAGAAAAAAAATAGTTTGCCTAAAAATGTATATTTATCATCATTTACTGACCTTCATTTTTTGTTGTTATTGGTATCTAAATCTAAAATTAAAACTATTTAAAAAATGTTTTCATTAATTGAAATAATGTTGAAATAAAGTATAAATATTAGATGGAACACTTGAGAAACTGAAACATGAATTATAAATATTTGCCTTGGCAACTAAGAGAAATCAAATATGTTCAAGTTGAAGGACTGAAATTACTAAAAATTAAATAAATAAATAAAGCCATATAGAAATATAAAAAAGCACATAACAAATTTCTAAAATTAAAATGAAAACTTGAAATCTAAAACATCTCACTGGATGTCAGTCACACCTGATTTTTTATTCCAACACCTTTACATTCTCACATCATCCTCAAAAAGATGGGGAAAAAATATGTACATAATAACAGAATTTAAATTTTTGGCTGGACTATGCCTTAAAAATTAGAAATGTTGCCCTGGCAACTAACTGAAAATAAGCTGAGTAAAACTGCAATAAAAATAAAGCTACATTAAAAAGAAAAAAATGCATAAAATTATCATAATAATAAAATAAAAATGCAAAATATAAAACTAAATGCAATTCATTTATACTAGCAATTATATACCTTTTAGATGTATAGATTTGGTATGAATCCTGATATGTTTATTTCTGGTCTCGCTCTGGTTGTGTCACACCTGGTCTTTCATTCCAGCACCTCTGTGTTCTCACCTCAGGAAGATGGAAAGACGTGAGCCCTTGTCTCTGGGCTGTTATTAGTCACTACTGTGTGTGAGGTGGCTGTGTGTTGGTCTGCAGGTGCTGACTGAAGGGCTGTGTTTGTGGTGCAGGTGGGTTTCGGGCTGGAGCACGTGTCCCGTGAGCAGATCCAGGAGGTGGAGGAGGATCTGGACGAGCTCTATGACAGTCTGGAGATGTACAACCCCAGCGACAGCGGGCCGGAGATGGAGGAGACCGACAGCATCCTCAGCACTCCCAAACCCAAACTCAGGTGACTGTGTGTCTGCGGCGCCCCCTGCTGCTCGCCTCCACACTCCACCGCTGTTTGCATCTCTGTGTTTATACGAGGCATCAATATGAACAAAAATCGGCATAAGAGGACACCATATGATGTGTGCTGTGTATTTCATGTTTCGTTGTGTAGCGTTTGGATGTTGTCTGCTGTCTGCTGTGTGAGTATTTAGCATGGATTGTACCTGAGACTGATTCATGACACGTGTGCTTCTTTAACCTTTGTGCCTCACAGACAGATGCTTTGAGTTTAGCTCTTCGTTTCTGTTTTACCAGATCCCTCTGTGTGTGTGTCTTTCGCAGGCCGTTCTTCGAGGGAATGTCCCAGTCGAGCTCTCAGACGGAGATCGGCAGCTTGAACAGTAAAGGCAGTCTGAGCAGAGAGCCCTTCAGTCTTGTGAGTACAGATACTGCATATGATCACAGAACACACACCTGCACAGATCAGACTGAGCCGTTTTCTGAAAGCACGACATGCATGCGTGGAAAAGAGTGCAAGGCATGACTCTGTATATTAAATACTGTATAATAAACTTTAGAAATGCATAAGGTAATATGAATGAGTTTTTATTAAACGTATCTTTCTCTCTGTAACAACACGTCGTTTGAAGGCACTAAAGCACTTGGTCTCTCTTGTTTTATTTTTAATTAGTTTGAATCAATCTGTCAAATGTTCTGAATAAACATAAAGAATCAGTCAGCGGTTCCTGAATCAGCGTCTGAATGAGTTCTTTCAGTGATTAAAGGAACATCTAAACTATTATTTCAATTATTTAGAATATTTTGTATATTCTATTTTTAGAATTTCATTTGTTATTTTAATATATTATATATATTTTAGTTTATATGTAGTTAGCTATGGATTGTAAAGGGTTTAAACTGTTGTGTTCTCCTCATCATTTTCTGTGTTGTTTTTTGTTTTTACTTTTGGAAGCTTTAGGAATTTTGGTTATTTTTGTCATGGTTTTATTTATAAAAAAGTTTATTTGTTTTATGTTGTTTTTATTACTTTTTTATTTATTAGTTTTAATTATTTCATAGTGATTATTTTAGTAAAAGGAGTTTAACCAAACAAAGATGAGTAATGTTGTATAATTTTTTGAATATTTTTTCTTTGTATTTTATATTTGTATCAGTGTTGTCAAACGATTAATCGCATGCAAAATAACAGTTTTTTGTTTACATAATATATGTATGTGTAATGTGTTTATTTATTATGTATATATATAAATGCACACACATACAGTATATATTTAGAAAATATTTACATGTATATACGTTTATATTCCTATATTTTATATTACATATAAATATATTTAATATGTTTATAAATAATTTTTTTTTTTAATATAAACATAGTGTGTTTTTATTTATTTTTTGATTGTATGTGTGTTTTGTTATATGAATTATATTTTTTAAAAGAAAATTTTTATTTTGCATGTGATTAATCATTTGACAACACTAATTTGTATACTATAATTTTAACAAATTAATATTTTATATGAATATTTTATATTTAGTTGTACCACTAGAAATTTAGGAAAGGGTTCAAACTTTTTTTTTGTTCTCTTTACAATTTCATGCTTAACTCTGTCTATATTTTACAATATATTATCCTAAAATGTATAATGTATTTGAATGTAGGCACTAGGACTTTCCAAATATCAACTTTTAATATTAATCAAGATGCCGAAAGTAAAATAAAAGAGAGTCTAGAGTTGGCCACCAAAAAGCAGAGAATAAATCGGAGTAATCTATGAAGTACATGTAAGGGTGTAAAATGGGGTCCATGGTTTCCAGATCGCTCAGACGTGTGTGAGTGTGTGTTAGTGATTGTAGTTCTGTGTGTGTCCAGCAGGGAGAGTGTGATAAAGTCAAACCCTCGCGCAGCCGCACCCTGGACGAGCCTCTGTCTGAGACGGACACGCTGGTGAGGATCACACTCATATCTGCACAAACACAGCATCTGCTCTCTGGAGGCACACTTCATATTTTACCATCATTTCATATACTATTACTATTTTTTGTTCATTGTTTTATTATTATATTTTCTGTTTTTGCTTTAATTTTAATTAATTTTAGTGATTTCTTTTGTCATTTTTCTGTTATTTTTATGAATTTCTATTTATTAGTTTTAGCTTGTTTAGTTTTAATTATTTTAGTACTTTTAGATAATCTAAACGAAAATAAGAAATTTTGAAAAAAAAAAATTTATTAATGAAAATGTGTTTTTTAGTTTGAATTAAATATAATAACCCTGCTTAATGCATGCATGTATTTACTTTTACATACACTGTAATAAGGTAATCTTATTACAGTAACTGCATAATTTATTCGTGTTGCAATGCATGCTGGGAACTCACAAAGCCTTAATATTTCAACAATATGAAATTCTTTGTTCACACAGCTGTGTTTGACTATTTGGGACAACATTTGGGGTAATTTTGTTTGTCTGACAAGGGCTTTTATTTAGTTTCAAGAAAAATAGCATTTTGTAGTATTTGAGACTCAAATTCTTACAGTGTAAGAAAAATCTAACTCGGACTTTTATTTTAAAGAAATATAATACAAGCATGCTTTTCAAGCTAAACATTTGACAGAAAGCTGTGGATTACACTAAAAACACCAGCTGGTTCAAAGACCCTGAGAAAGTCCAAATACTTCTGTCCTCAATGTATATATTACATTCATTCCCCAAGATTCTGCATGACTGGAATTCTTTGGGTTATTATGATGATTAATGCTCTTTTGTGTGTATATGTGTGTGTGTTTTGTAGGATCTGAATGATCAGGAGTTGTTCAGTGAAGTAGGTCCCTCTATAACAGTGTCTGTGGCTGAAAAACCACGAACACCCCTAAAAACCAGCAAGAGCGAGCTTCAGTCCGTGCCGTCGCCCAGGTGATATAATATAATAAACCATTCAAAAGATTTTAAAGACATTAATACTTATATTCAGCAAGGATCCATTAAAGGGATCAAAAGCGACACTTGTGTCATTTATAATGTTACTGGGTTAGAAGCACAGTCAAATAATGCAGAGAAAACAAAGCCTGAGTTTGATTGTGACACTTGTGTCATTTAGGGATCAAAAGTGCGTCATTTTATGCGTTACGTGCGTGAACGCACGTGCGTAATGCGTGCGTGCGTGCGTGTGTGTGTGTGTGTGTTGTAGGTTGGATGGAGGACAGACGCCCCGTAAGCGCTGCACTCCTGTGAAAGAGCGACAGCTCTCCAAACCGCTGAGCGAACGAGCGAACAGCTCCGACAGCGAGAGATCACCTGAACTCGGACACAGCACGCAGGTGCCAGGATTTAGACTCTGTTTACGTCTGGACTTAGCAAGCAATAGTTCAGCCAGAAATTAAACTTTACTCACCCTGAGGCCATCCAAAATGTAGATGAGTTTGTTTGTTCATCAGAACAGATTTGGAGAAATGTATCATTACATCATTTGCTCATCAATGGATGCTCTGCAGTGAATGGGTGCCGTCAGAATGAGAGTCCAAACAGCTGATAAAAACATCACAATAATCCACAAGTAATCCACTCCAGTCCATCAGTTAATGTCTTGAGAAGTGAAGATGCATGTTTGTAAGAAACAAATCCATCATTAAGATGTTTTGACTTCAAACCGATGCTTGTCATCTAATCTATAATAACGCTTCCTCCAGTGAAAAAATCATCTTGTTGGAATTGGGAGAGAAATATGCACAGGTCAAGCACTGTTTACAAGCCAAAACAGCTTTAAATAAATATGTGTTGATGCGAGAGACAACAGGAGACTTTTTCACTGGAGGAAGTGTTATTATGGATTATGGACTCATATTTTACCCAGAAGCAACAGTTTAAAGTTACAAACCTCCTAATGATGGATTTGTTTCTTACAAACATGCATCTTCACTTCTCAAGACATTAACTGATGGACTGGAGTGGATTACTTGTGGATTATTGTGATGTTTTTATCAGCTGTTTGGACTCTCATTCTGACGGCACCCATTCACTGCAGAGCATCCATTGATGAGCAAGTGATGTAATGCTACATTTCTCCAAATCTGATGAAGAAACAAACTCCACTTCATCCTGGATGGCCTCAAGGTGAGGACATTTTCTGGAAATTGTCATTTTTGGATGAACTGTTCCTGTAATGTATGGCCGTTAATGACAGGTGTACACAGGGTTTCTCTCTTTCTCCAAAGACCGTTCTCCTCGGATTCCCTCAAATTCTTTGCTCCCTTTGCTTTTTAAATAAGGAATGTTAATGCAGTGCTTCATCTTGTTCTGCAGAGTCACTGTGAATTATTCATGTTTGGCTGATTCATCGCTGTGTGTGTGTGTGTGTGTTTGCAGGTCCTCAGGAAGGCCGTCTATGATCAGTTGAATCAGATTCTGTTATCTGATGCTGCTCTTCCTGAAAGTCTCATCCTGATCAATGGCACAGACTGGCAAGGACAGGTACAGGAGAGAGTGTGTGTGTGTGTGTGTGTGTGTGTGTGTGTGTGTGTGTGTGTGGTGTGTGTGTGTGTGTGGGTGATGGAAGCAGACTGGTCTAATGCTTTGTTATGTGTGTGTGTGTGGCAAAGTGCTGTTTTCTGTTCTTAGACCATGCAATGTGGGAATCTGACCATAATGCACAACCTTTAATGGCTTTTAACTCTTTAAATTAGCCACAACTCAATATGAAAGACACCAATGTTCTGTCAAAAATACATTTATTAGTTATAATTAACATATTTATTAGTTCCTACGCTAAGTAACATAGTTTATTAGTGCAACCTTGGACCATTTATGGTCACAAAGTTTTAATATTCATTATATCAGTTAATTATCTAATTAATTAGCTAAGTAGTTAGAGTGTAAAAGACTGCATTTATCTGATGAAAAATATAGTAAAAACAGTAATATTATGAAATATTATTACAATTAAAAAAAAAAGTTTACAAAGTGAATATGTTAAAATATAATTTATTCCTATGATGTAAAGCTGTATTTTCATCATCATTACTCTAGTCTTCAGTGTCACATGATCTTCAGAAATCATTCTCATATGATGATTTACTGCTCGAGAAACACTTCTGATTATTATCAATGTTGAAATCAATTGTGCTGCCCAATATTTTTGTGGCAACTGTGATGCATTTTTATTTTAGGATCGTTTGATGAATAGAAAGTTCAGAAGGACAGCATCTGTATGAAACAGAAATCTTTTATATCAGTATAAATGTCTGTTCTGTGACTGTACTGCTGTGTGTGTGTGTGTGTGTTTGCAGTATGTTGCGGAGCAGCTTCAGGTTCAGAAGCATCCTGTGGTTTGCACGTGTTCTGGCGCGGAGATTCAGGCCGTTCTCTCGGCTCTGCTCACACGGATACAGAAATTGTAAGTTAACGGAGTTAAACAGGGCTTCAGCACCGAGCTTGAAGCGTGAAGTCCAGTGTGATCTGGTCTCATCTGTGTGTGTGTGTGCAGCTGTAACTGTAACTCGTCGATGCCGCGGCCGGTGAAGGTGGCGGTGGTCGGCGGTCAGAGTTATCTGGGATCAGTGCTGCAGTTCTTCGTCACTCAGCTGGCCAACAAGACGTCTGATTGGCTCAATCACCTCCGCTTCCTGGTGGTGCCTCTGGGTAAGAAAACACAACTCATAACAACATCACTGACAGATGGATTTTCTTGGAGGTTAATTTCAGTGTTTCTGCTTGTATTTTTCTTTCTTTAAACTGGGTCAGGTTCTCATCCTGTCGCTAAGCACCTGGGTGCCCTTGACAACCGTTACAGCGCAGCCTTTCTAGACGGAGCCTGGAGAGACACATTCAACCGATCAGAGCCACCGCAGACAGGTACACAACACACACACACACACACACACACTTATACAGTACAAACACACACAGTAGAGCTGCACAATTAATTGTTAAAAGATTGCGATCTCGATTCAAAAACCCACACAATCTAATTTCAAATAATGTTTGTTGATTATCATTGTTTTTAAACAAGTGACTGTTAAAACATGCATTTGTCATTAAATCATTCGTTCAAGAGATTTGTTCAAAAACGCTGATTCAAATCACTTTTTCATCATTTTAATATTAACAATTGGTTATTTAATGTATTTTAAATATACATTTTATAGTTTATAGTTTATATTAAAATGCCTAATAATTCATTCAAACTAAGTAAACACTTTTTTTAAATAAACTGCAGCAATTAATATTTTGTCACATTATTTTGTTTATTTTAGAATCGTGGGAGAATCATGATCTCTATTTGAGACAGAAAAAAAATAGTGTTTCTCAATTTATCCAGAATCATGCAGCTCTCTCTCACACACACACACACACACACACACACACACACACACACACACACACACACACTCTCTCACACACACACACACACACACACACACACACACACACACACACACACCCACAGCAAGACCTACCTATTGTTTTCCTTTTTCATTTCATTTGAAAGTGAGGAATTACTAATCTATGATTTTTGTAAAACTCAAAAAAGCATATTTTATTGGAATTTTCTGTTTTAAATTATACTATGCAATGGTTTTCTTCAGAAATTTAATGAACGGAATGGAAAATGTCAAACTAATATATCTTTTATAATTGCTATATCTTTTATTTGTTAAAAAATAGTAATCAGATATCTGATCCGTTACACACCCGTTTAACCCGGCAGCTGTATGTTGTTGTAGTTGACGTGTGTGTGTGTGTGTGTGTGTGTGTGTAGATGCGGTGGACGTGGCGGCGCGTGTGGCTCAGTACATCAGCGGAGCGGCTCTCACACACCAGCTGCCCATCGCTGAGGCCATGCTGACCTGCAAACACAGAACGTACGGCTCTGTCTCTCATTACAGCTGCACATCACTCACTGCTCTACACACAACTCACTTATCACTTCCTCTTACAGGAGAGATGAGGATTCCTACCAGAAATTCATTCCCTTCATCGGGGTGAGTAGGAAGAGGAATCATTTGTTGGTGGGGGAATTGCACCCATATGTATTTCTTACTAAGCATAATATTGCATTTTGCATTAATTAAAATACATTAGACAATGACATTTTGAGAGATTTTTTTGTTGTTGTTGTTTTTGTTGCAAAAAGCATGAATGTCACTCAAAGTACTTTATATTATGTATCATGTTTTATAATAAATTACTTTTCTTGATTTGTAATTTTTGCTCGTGTAATTTACAGTATACTGTTTTATAATATGTCATGTATTATAATAAAGTAAATTAATAAACAAATTACTTTTTTGAGGGGTAATATGTGCCCCTAGAATTTATTTCAACTATTTTACCTTTTATATTTTTATTTTAGTAATCTTTATTTTATGTCTTTTTCTATGTCTGACTCATATATTGCAGACAGCTCAAGTGTCACTTAAAGCTGCATATGTTGTTTATCATGTTGTATTCTGTATTTATTTGTTATGATCGTCTCACAGGTGGTGAAAGTGGGTTTGATTGAGCCTGGCCAATCAGCAGTAGGTGTGTGTTTCCATAGCGCTGATTGCTAGTAATAGCTCTGAGTGTGTCATGGGCACAGACGCTCACCGTGTGTCCCTCTCTGTTTCCCAGGCGACTCTGAAGAGGGCGTGGCTGTGAGTTTAGCTGTCCCCTCCACGTCTCCCCCCACTCACAGCTCACCCGGCGGGCTGAAGGAGATGGCCACGCCCCCCTCGTCTCCGTCCATGGGCGGCGGTCTGGCGGTGCAGGGGTGAGTGACTTCAGGGTGGGCTCATTGCTGAGGGAATTTCTAGCGTCACAAGGTTTCACGGATGACTTGCTAATCCTGCTGGAGAAAGCAGGTTGTGCTATAATTAGTATTATTAATATTTTGCATTAGCTTTTATTTTTAAGTTTCATTTAAATTTTGGCTCATATTTTTTCTTCTATATTGGTAATATTTATATTCAGCATTCATTTATTTATTTCAGTTTTTGTTCTAGTAAACAAAACTGAAACAATTTCTGAGCAATTTCTGGCTGTGTCTGTCTCAGGAGTCCCAGCATGCCTCACGGCGGGGACGCCATCGGTCTGCAGGTGGATTACTGGCTGGCGTCTCTGGCGGAGAAGCGTCGCGAGGGCGAGAGGAGAGACACCGGCTGTAAGAACACTCTGAAGAGCGCCTTCTGGTCGCTGCAGGTCAGCCGTCTGCCAGGAGGAGGAGCCAGCGAGCCGCAGGCGCCCGTCAACACTATGGCCATGACCGTGGTCACCAAAGAGAAGAACAAGAAAGGTGAGTAGACCGTCATGAAACATGCAAAATGATACCATGGACGTTCAAAGCATCCAGAAGGTCCGTAAATCTGTTCGGCAAACTGTAATTTGATTTAGTGAAAATTATATTTAATGTACAGGATAGTATTTTTTTAAATAGTAGATAGCAAAATAAGAGCGTAAAAAATAAATCAAGTTAAAGTATAAAGAAAATTATATCAGGCATACTTAAAGGTGCTGTATTGACACCGAGTGGTTGAACTAGGTATTGCAGTCCAAATTAAAAATACTGGAGAGGGTTTTTTTCCCCGGCCCCTCCTCCTCAGACTTGATGCACACGCAGGTTGCCAGATTGACGACACACTTGACGATGAATAAAATGAAATACGTTGTTTTCCACCAAATGGCAACCTGGGGTGCTGAAACACAATTGGGTAAACTGGCAGTGGGCGGGTTTCACAAACCAAAACCGAGACTGACATTCTGGCCCTGAACGCACATTTTCAAAAGAGAATAACTGACTGTGGCATTGTTTTTCAGATAAACAAGTATGTTAACTTAGCATGCTTCTTAAATATCTGCAAACATATTATGGTATTTTTATGCTTTAGTAGAGTCAAAAACTTACATACAGCACCTTTAAGTCCAGAGCAAACAGAAAATGAATAAATTAAAAATAGTCAAAAAATTAATGTAAAATGTAAAAAATTATAATAATACACATTATATAAGTGCATATATAACTAAATATCATAATATATATCCAAAAAATAATAGAACTTAAAATAAAATGTACACAGGTATATGAACACTACCATTCAAAAGTTCAATATTTTGGAAAGAATTCTCTTATGCTTACCATTTATTTGATTGAAAATACAGTAAAAACACTAAAATTGTGACATTTGTGACATAAAACATTCCTGATTATTATCAATGTTTAAAACAGTTGTGCTGCTTCATATTATTGTGGAAAGTGATACATTTTATTTTTCAGGACTCTTAGATAAATAAAAAGTAAAAAAAAAAACAGCATTTACCTGAATTAGAAATATTTTGTCAAATTATGTATGTCTTTACTGTCACGTTCTGTGAATTTAATGCATCCATGCTCAATAAAAGTAGTAAATTCCTTCAAAAAAAATTTACCGACCCCAAACTTTTGAATGGTAGTTTAAATTAAAGTAGTATATTAAACAGAGAATCCGTACCACTTTATATATAAGTAGAATATTACAATATGAGTAATGTCTCTCTCGCTTTCAATGTGTAGTTCCCACTATTTTCCTGGGGAAGAAGCCTAAAGAGCGGGAGATGGACTCTAAGAGTCAGGTGATCGAGGGCATCAGCCGGCTCATCTGCTCCGCCAAACAGCAGCAGACCATCCTGAAAGGTACCAGACCTTCATCACAGACAGAACACCGCTTTCTTGTCAGCTAAAGCAGAAAACAACATTTCTCTTCCTTCTTTCTCAGTCACCATCGATGGATGCGAGTGGAACGACGTGAAGTTCTTCCAGCTAGCCGCTCAGTGGCCGACTCACGTCAAGTATCTCCCGGTGGGATTGTTCGGCTACAGCAAACCACCCTCCTAGGACGGCCCACTTTCACAGCCCCGCCCCTTCAACCTCAATCTACACCCCATTGCACACCACCGTCGCCACGTTCACAGTGCTGGCCAATCACAGTTGAGATGGGACTCTCATGTGACCGTCTCTGGTGGGTGGGTAGGTGGAGTTGAAGACGTTCCATTCGGCGGCTTCGATAGACTTTTATCAGCGCTAGTCACTTTTATTTATCAAAGGCCCCAGAGCCACATATGGGGGCCAAGCACAAAATTTGGATACACCACCTGCTTAAATAACTCTCAACAACCCTCAATATGTCCCTTTAGGTATCTGATCTCTTCCATCATTGACCTCCATAACCAGTATAATTGAGAAATGCAGCTAAAATCTACCATAGTAACTGTATTTGGAGATAAACTTGCAGTTATTGTTACTCAAGTAAAATCAGCTTTCGGAATCTTTCTGTTACTTAGCAACTAGGGAATTTTGGCAGAAACTATTGGTTGCCATGGTAGTTTTTTGTGAACAGAGATTCAAACCTGCAAAAAGCACCAATGAATATTCTGAAATTAGCAAATTTCTCGCCTGTAGTAAGAAGGCGGAGTTAAACGCCAATTTTACATTGGAGGCGGGGCTACAAGGTGCCCATCAGCCAACTGAGGAGTTTTTAGATTTCCTAAAAATCATCTTTTGCATAGTTTGTTTTATCTTTCCAGTCGGCGACATCTGGAAATGCGCTGTTGACCTCCAACCTGCATGTCTTAAACTACATCACCCATAATGCACTGGGAAAGTTAACATTTAATGTTTACACTTATGCACAAATCGCTTTGCCTGATGCAGTGGCGTCTCGCGTTCCCCTTGACACACGGAAGGTTAGTAGTTCACATTGGTTAATCTCTGTTAACTAGAAAATAGAATTTCAAATTGGTTTTATATTAATTTTTTAAACACGCTTTTATGTGTCAGTTATTGTTTATTTTTAAAAGTGACCTTTTAGTTTAAATGTGTAGCTCATCTACAGGTTTTATTTTAATTCGTAAAACATCTCCAAAGATCTCTGGCCAATCAGAATGTAAACATTACGGGACAGAATGAGTCAGTCACCTTTATACTACGTGCAACGGCAAACCCGATTTATAAAACTACATTGTATCGATCAGCACAAGGCCTGACATAAAGGCTGCACGAGGTTGGAGGTGAAAATGTCACCGATTAAGCCAGCAGAATTGGGGAAGCTGTAGTTTTATTGCTGTTTTTGGTTCTTGTTCGCATCTTTACAGCTGGAAACTGGTTTGGGGAGAACTTCAATGGTTTCATCTTCATTGGTTGTCAAATGCTATGCACTTAAACTCGCCTTCATTTCTTCATATCTTTGTCCAAAGCACAAGAAGTGACCAGCTCCTCATACAAAATGCCCAATTAAAACACGATTCACAAACACTACCTTTACACACTGCAAACACATGATTTTCTTATTTTATTCTTATTTTGTTTTTGTCTTTTCCAGTATAAATATCTTAAATCTTGATACCTTTACTTGAGAATCAAAATGACTTGTACTGAATTTTGATCATTTTTCAAAAACAGTGCTTAATACATTAAATCATTTGACTTTATCTTGATTTAAGAAGGTTTAGCCATTTTAAAATACTAGAAAAAACACTATAAAATACAAAATAGGACAAAAATACTACGAGAATCATTTTTTGCAGTGCAGCTGTGAACAAAACGTCTGAACTGATCTGAGATCAGTAAATCTTGAGCTACAACATCCCTTTATTTTCTAGCTGGAGCTTGTTACATTACTGCTTTCACAGAAGTACCATGCTTTTATTTTGTCTAGAACTTTTGTGAGATATTCTTGTGAGTGGTAGGTAATGCAACTAACAACATGTGACTGAAATGTGGTTTTAAAATAATAACAAAACAAACGACAAAAAAGCTATCTATGAAATGGTGTTGTGCCACAGTGAGAGTGAAGCCAGTGTGTAGTGTGTCGGTTTGTGTGTGTGTGTGTGTGTTGTGGACAGTAGTGCTCACTGGTTTATTTAATCTGTGGTGTTAACTGTATGTTCTTCACGGCACAAGATTCGGCATCTTTCCACCCAGCTGACTTATATCCTTAGCAGCTTGAAATGCTTGAAATGCTGATAAATTATTAATATACAATGATTGTTACGTGATTAACTTGTTGAACTTGTAATTTACTTTCAAACTGAAAGAGTGAATCTCACAAAAACCTGTTGAAAAAAATGTCATATTTCACAACAAAATCAAAAGAAAGAAATAAGATTTGCTTAAAGAAAATTCAGCCAAATTTAGGAACATTTAGGATTTTGCTTTGTGACATGATTGGTATAATTTTATCACAGTAATGTGGCAAAAATTGTAAGTGCATACATCATGGTAGCATTTGTTGTAATTCCTTTCATTTAGGCTGATTTTGTAATACAGATATTTGCATTAACAATCATTTTAATATAATTATTATTTTGTTTGTTTTGGTGATATATGACCTGGATGTGAGACTCACCCTAAATCTTTCATGTTTTCTGGAATGAAGGTATCAGTTTTTCTATGGTTAAAAGTATTAAGAACAACAAAGTATTAAAGTCACGATGGGTCAATTAGATTTTTATTTGTTCCTGCTTCTTACAGAGAATGTTTAGCAATAGTTTTGAAGTGTGAGTGTCTTTTGTGTACATCAAAAGAAAGTTCTCGCCTTTTTTTGCCCGTATTCTTAGAAAAAAGTGAAACATGTTAATGTTGGTTATCAGTACTGCACTATGAAAACAAATATCCACACATTAATAATTTGTCTATAGCAGATAAGTTCTTAATATGTTTTTATAAAGCTGTTTAAATTGCATTTTTTATTTTATGAATATCTTTGTGATTTAAATCCTATAAGGTTCATAGAAAGATGCATACTCTGGCTGTCATGAAAGCTGCAAGTTATGTCAGAAAGCTTTTAATATTTCAGTCAGCGATTGTGTCTATAGGGTTTTGCACAGTCCTGTTGAGGCTTTGATCATTCCTCATTGGATCTGAAACTCATAAATGATTTAGAGGGTCGGCATGTTCAACAAAGCTTAGAAACCTTCTAGAAAAGACCCCCTTTAGATGCTGAGCATATAAAGAGAAAAACCCACGCTGAATATTATTTCAAACCAATTAAAATGTATGTACTCTTGTTACACTTGCTGTCCGTGTTTTAAGCTTGCATGATGAGCAAACGTGCAAAAACTTGCGGCAACCTTCAAACAAGCGTTTTGAGTAAAAAAAATAAAATAATGGCAACAATTTCGGAGTCAAGGTTCAAATTTTATATGGATATGTATTGAATGTAAAAAAAGGAGGGGCAAAAAAAAAAGTCACTGCCAAAGAGTGTCAGCTGTTACATTTTGTTTTGTTTATTTGTGTTTTTATATGTATGGAAAATGATTTTCAGTATTTATGGAGCAGTCTGGAATGGGAATGGGAAGTACCGAATTTTACCAATCGATTCATATCAATATGAAAAGAAAGAGTTTTCAACAACTACTAATTTCCATTCCATCACTCGAACATGGCTGTCTCTTTATGCGTGTGCCGTTTGGAGTCTGGTCTTTGCCTGTCCTCGTACCTCTGTATGTACCTGTGTTGATTTGTCATGTGAAAGTTCAACAACATTAAGTGGATTGAGCATTCTGATTGGTCAACTAATTATCCCAATGGCCAATCAGAGTGGCACTTGTCCGCTTCAGATACTTTTTGTCAATGTAATCTGTTGAAGAGATAAAATGCCTGAATTCCACAAGCTTCGGATTCAAACCCAAAGTTAACCTACTGTGTAAAGTAAATCATTGCATAATATTTAGTCGTGGAAGATCAAGAACCGAGCTTGTGGATGAGTATTTTTGCACATGCATTTGTTATCTTTTAGCAGTCTTCAGCTCTTTGCCTTTTTGCCTTTAGACAAAAACGCTTGTACATATCCAAAGTGCTTGTAATATGAACTCATGTTCCTTTATTGTGTGCTATTTTTTTATTTGACATGTTTTTGTAGTAATGCTTTTTCATAATTGAGTTGTCAATCAATAGATGTGGTATGGACAGTGGAAGTGTTACTTGTATTCTTTTTTATTTAATAAACACCTGATTTGTAAATTCTCTTGTTTAATTTGTGGATTTTTAGCACAACAAAGTGTAACTGTTATTTGTTGAACTATTATTTGTCACTTGCTTTGCTCTGCCAAAGATATGTTAATATACAGACTAAATATTTTCTGATAGATTTAACACTCTACTTGTAAAAAAAAGTCCCATAATTTAACTATTATAACTAATGTAAATTTCCATAATTACATAGTTGATTAATCACCATACATTAAAAGTATTGTTTTGTATTACAAGTATTTTACAAGTTAAGGCATTTTCCAACTATAAATTCTCTCATTAGCATACTTTTTTCAAAATTATTGCTTCATTTTAGAAAATGGCCAATTTTCTCCATATTTTAGGAATAAAATGCTATATAAAATGTGAATGTTATGAAAACAAACCCCTTGGTAAAAAGTTTCAGAATATAGTTAGGAGTAAAACTGTAAAATTTGTTTCATGTAAATTCTGGTTAAGTGGAGATTGAAACTTATTTTTACAAAGCAATATTGTAATTGAAAACTACAGACACAAATAGAAAAAGTATTATAAAACAAAACTCTTAAATGTTTTAAAAATCTTACATTTTCCACTAGTATGAAAGACAAATTATGGAACCAAATAGCCCAAAATATCTGTATATTCATCTTTCCACAGTTAATTAAAACCCCAATAAAACAAATGTTCTATATTAAAACTATTTTAGAAGTTACGGCAATTTAAAATGAAAATGCACTTTGCATAAATTTCAAGATATTGGGAAAGGCCAGGTTAACAATTCATGCTTTATTTTGTTGAGACATTATGGGTAAAGTTTTTTACAGAAGCGATTTTGGATATCTGTTTTTATCTTTCCATAATTGAGAAAACTACATTTTCACCAAAATTTAGAAATAAAATGTTATATTAAGTCACGTGAATGTTATATAAACAAACCCCTCGGCAAAAACCTTCAGAATATAGTTAGGATTAAAACTGTAAAATTTGATGCATGTAAATTCTGCTAAAGTGGAGATAGATCTCCTTTTGACAAAGCATTATGTATTGTAAATGGAATCAACAGACGCAAATTGAAAGTGTAATAAAACACCTTAATGTGCATCTTCGATGTTCTCTTTCCACTAGTCTGTAAGAAGACATGTTATGAAAGCAAAATAGCAAAAAAATTCAAAATATCTCAAATGTAGCCCAAAATATTAGCATAGCGCGTCGACGCCCGGTTGGGGGCGGGTGTAGTGATGTCAGCGCGCAGGGCTTTGGATTCTGGGAGCACAAACACACACATCAGCCATTTTCAGTTTGCTGTGGTCATCCTCCCTCACTCCAGCACAAAGATCTGCCAATTATCTATCACGCTGAAAGGGACGAGAAGGATGGACGAAGCGAAAGCGGGTGATCGCGCACACGGGCGTTTGTTTTGCTGAGCGCATCACAGACAAAGGCGCAGCACTGACGCGCATCTCGTCGCCGGGGATTCATCTGATTCACGTCTGATATCGTTTTATTGGAGCGAGTCTGGGATTCTGGACGCGTCGAATCCATAACATCACATTATTTGCACGCTTGAGGTCAAGAGAAGCCCGACACAAGCGGATTATTAAAGGTACTTTTCTTGCACGCAATGCAAAAATGATCTGCGCTTCGGTTTTTGAGATGCATTGATCATAGAATAGGATGCTAAACTACTGGCTGATTTAATGGGACAAAAACAATAGCTCATATTTAATATCTGAATAGCGCAAAAGACTGCGTTTCATTTAAATAATTATACCATTATAATTTGTTTGACAATGTCTGAAAGAGTAAACCAGAAGATGCATGACTGATTTAAGATGCATCTGGTGATTTTTGTTTTCATTTTCCAGTCAGTGGTGGTGCGTTGAATATCTCTGCGCTTATGAATCAGATATGCATGATTCGTTCTCAAATATTATTATATGAGAACACAAAATGGAGGATGAGAGGAGTTTGCGTGATGGAAATAAGTGTTTGCTGATGTTTTGAGTCGGTTGCAGAAGCTTTAGGAGGTGTGTTTGTTTCGTATTGAGAGCAGGGCCTGTTTTCCGCTCAGATGCGAGGATGTTGTGATTGTCTGGAGGAGTTCACGCTTGTTGTGTTGTCCTGTGGGTCACCTTGATGGGTTTTTCCAGGTTTCGCCTGATTGTTCCAGGCAGCTGTCAGTCATTGTGAAATGTGCATTGAGCATATGAAGGGTCATGGGCATCAGAAGGCGGGTTGTGGTCTGATCGGGTGTGTTTATAAGCTGTTTGATGCGGGACTCTCGCGCTTTCTCTCCACGGTTGCTGCATTGCAGTCGATAGGCGTGATGATGAGTGAGGAATGGCGCCTCTGCTGGACGCAGGTGGAGATGCAGGGGATGTCTGAAATGTCATAATAATATCATATTAGGTGCTGCAGTAGGTGAACTTTCTACATGGAGTAGTTAGTCAGCTGCTTCTGTAACTGTTTATTATTTGCTGCATCAGTAACCTCTGATGATTCTCAGTTGTTCATCACTTCAGATGTTTTTGGGCGGCAGGACAGGACTCTGTCAGCACTTGTACTCAGTGTTGCCAGATCGGCTGTTTTTTTGGGTGTGAGGTGCAGTAATAGATCATGATGGACTTCAGGGTCTAATGGACTAAACTCACCTGTCACTTTGCAGTTATTTTAGTATCATTGACATACTATATTGTTGTTACTTTTTTTTTCATTTATTTTTCATTTTTGTAATTTTGTTTAAAGTTTTTGTCAATTTTATGTTCTTTTTCAAATATGCTTTGACTTTCGTTTTTGTTGGTTTTTATTTATTCAGTATTTATTTCAGTTTTAGTCATTGTTGTGTTTTTGTTATTTGTATATATTATTATTATTATTATTTTAAAATGTATAGTTTAATAATTTTTATTTTGTTTATTATTTGTTTGTGTGTGTGTGTGTGTGTGTGTGTGTGTGTGTGTGTGTGTGTGTGTGTGTGCCATTTTTACAAGTTGTTTTATTGTTTTTATTTCAGTTCGTTATTTTTGTTCTTTTTTTGTTGTCATTTAAAATGTCTAAATAGTTTTTATACATTTTTATTTCAGTTTTAGTTATTCTAATACATTAGTTTAAACTAAATGAAAATGAGAAGTACTGCTTTGGCAGCTAGCCAAAATAAAATAAAATAAAATAAAGTCTTTTTATTCAAGTTTTTGCTCTTAATGTTTATTTTATTTTGGGTAACGTTTTATGGCTTTAGTTTTAATTTTAGTTGAAGGTTTACAAATTTTGTTTTTTTATCGTTTTTATTTGTTATTGTTCTTTTTAAGTGGGTCTGTATAGTTTTTATTTCAATTTTAGTTGTTTTTGTTCTTTTTAATATGTCTATATAGTTTTTTATGTGTCTATATTTCAGTTTTAGTTATTTTAATACATTGATTTAAACCAAATGAAAATGAGAAATATTGCTTTGGCCACTAGCCAAAATAAAATAATTTTTTGTTTGTTTGTTTTAAGTAGTTTATTCTGTTTCAATTAATGTTTAGCCAGTTTTATTTTAGGTAATAACGTTTTATAATTTTAGTTTTAATAGATTTTAGTTTTTTAGTTGACATTTTGGTAAAATTGCTATTTGTTTTTATCATTTTTATTAGTTATTGTTCTATTTAATTTTTTTTTTAAATTTCAGTTTTAGTTTTTTATAGTATATCAAGTCAAACTAAATGAAATTGAAATGTTGCATTGACTTGGCAACTTTTATTGCATTTAATATTTTACCTAAGCCATGTAAGAGGAGGATTTGTGAAGGCATCAGTTTGTGATCGTACCCTGTGGTGTGTTCTCAGCGAGCGGCGTCCCGCGGGTGATGTCCACCATGGTGTACCCACGAGAAGAGGCGCTGGAGCGTCTGACGCAGGACGAGATCGTGCTGAACACCAAAGCGGTGATGCAGGGTTTGGAGACGCTGCGAGGGGAACACGCTCAGCTCCTCAACTCTGTCCTGGACTGCGCTCAGCCGCCCGTCGCGCAGGAGAAGTCCAGCCTGCTCCGCAAGAGCCTGGAGGACATCGAGCTGGGACTGGGAGAGGCGCAGGTATCTGACTCACTCAGAAAGACTGACATATCTAAAGCTGCTTGTCTAGACTGCATTCATTTGGAGCAGATCAGCTGGAGCAGATCAACTTTATAAGCATTTCTGTGTAAAAACTCGGCACACCTTAGTAGAGCTTTTACTGCAGAAATGCAGTTTTTGAATTGGAAACTTCTCGGAAGAAATGGAAGAGCTCAAGAAAAAGGCCCTGGAAATTAATTACAGAAATCACATTTAAGTCATTTTTTTTTTTTTTTTTATGCCTGTCTAGTTGGGCCTTCTGCTTGTGCTGCCAACATTCTACCCTGCCAAAATAAAAAATTAAATTAAATAAAGTATATATATATATATATATATATATATATATATATATATATATATATATATATATATATATATATATATATAACAATATTATAATATAACAATATTACATGCATAATTAAATTTTTTATAATGATGATTTGATTTACATTTAAAATGGTATTTTTATAATTTTATATACATTTTATAGTTCTTTTAAAAATATTACATTTTCCAAACATAATAATGCAACTTACATTAAATGTTTTTGTTTTTAAGAAAGAAAATTAACAATGTTATTTGCAACTAATAAGATAAATTTCCAATAATAATAATGAGTTATACAGTTACTTAAAATGATAAAATCCATGCAATTTTAAGTCCATTCTTACGTACTCAAATCAGTTGCATATGTCATGTTAAGTAAATGTAACTTAATATCTAGAAATGATACCGTTATAATGTTTGATATTTTAGCATACACTAGTGTTCAAAAGTTCAGGGTCAGTAAGACGTGTAATATTTTTGAAAGAAGTATCTTATGTTCACCAAGGCTGCACTCATTTGATCAAAAATACAGTAAAACAGGACAATTGTGTAATATTATTACAATTTAGAAATGTGAATATATGTTAAAATATAATTTGTTTCTATGATGTAAAGCTGTATTTTCAGCATCATTCCTCCAGTCTTCAGTGTCACATGATCTTCAGAAATCAGTATAATATGCTGATTTGCTGCTCGAGAAAGATTTCTGATTATCATCAATGTTAGAGGGTCAAGTAACACTATAAATGTCTTTACTGTCACTTTTGATCCGTTTAATGCATCCTTGCTGAACAAGCCTGTAGTCTGCCGTGTAAGTTCTGCGCTGTGTCCGCACCTGAAGCAGAGTGAGGACTGATGTGGCGTCTGCTCTCAGGTGATCATCGCTCTGTCCGGTCACCTGAGCGCCGTGGAGTCTGAGAAGCAGAAGCTGCGTGCGCAGGTGCGTCGGCTCTGTCAGGAGAACCAGTGGCTGCGGGACGAGCTGGCCAGCACTCAACACAAGCTGCAGAAGAGCGAGCAGTGCGTGGCCCAGCTGGAGGAGGAGAAGAAACACCTGGAGTTCATGAACCAGATCCGGAAGCTGGACGAGGACGCCTCGCCCTCCGAGGAGAAGCCTGGAGAGAAGGAGAAGGACAATCTGGACGACCTGTTTCCAAACGACGACGACCAGGGGCCAGGTGAGAGACCAGCATGCTCTTATCTAGATGCTCTTATCACATATGTAGTAATTAGTCAGAAAAATCACATTTTTTTTCAATGTAACAGTTTAATGAAACTTTAGACAAAATCTTATATAATATATATATATAATTTTTTTTATACTTTTGTATATATAATTTTTTTTTTTTTTAATTGAGTGTTATATTTGATACATCAGGCTTTTATGGCCTAATGGGAATGCACAGAAAATAAAAGTAGTTTAGTTTTATCCAGAGGGTCAAACTGTGCAAAAATATGTGTGAAAAATTGGGTGCAGATGCTGATATTTCTATGGACAAAAAGTAAGAATTCAAATGCTTGTAATGTAAATCAGGGAGGTTTTTATAACAGTATAGTGTATATATAATATTATATAATATCACCAATAATATATAATGTCACTCTTTATCTCCCAGTAATGTTTTTAAGATCATAAAAGATGATATTTAAATGCTTAGTTTGATGATCAATGCTCTGTGGTTTCAAAACATCTAAAGCAATGACGATTTAGAAATAAACATTCTTTAAAAAGCCTGATGGATCATATTTGATATTTTGATTTGGAAGAATTTTAACATAATTTTGAAATGGGCATTGTGTGTGTGTGTGTGTGTGTGTGTGTGTGTGTGTGTGTGTGTGTGTGTGTGTGTGTGTGTGTGTATTGTGTGTGTATTTTATATATGATATAAAGATTTTAATAAATTCTAAATCTTTATTACAAAAACAACTCTGATTTAAATTTTAAAATCTTCTCACTGTATGTAATAACAAAAAATGACATCTAGATAATCAGGTAAAACTTGCTTCAGTCCAGGAAGTGCTCATCTTGAAATATTACTAGCAATATAGTTATCCTTGCGTTTACTTTATGAAAAATATGTAAAGATTTGACAGCAAAAAGACTCACAGAGCACAAGCTGAGGATGGACATTTGTACAATTATACTAAAAGGTCTTTTACTTGGTAAAAAAAAAAAAACTATAAACTATCAGTCAGACAACAGAAGGCATGGAGTAGATTGTGTGCAACATAGGGATGTAGCGATTAACAAAATGAGATTAAAGACAAATTATAAATAAAATGTGTCCTTTTATTATTGCTTGGACAAAATGCTTCACGTTTCTTTGTGAAATTGAAATCTAACACTATAATAATATACTAATATAGTGCTTGTATATTATAGCTCTATTGTCCTCATGTGTAACTCGCTTTGGATGAAAGCATCTGCTAAATAACAAGATTTAAATATAATGTAAATAACAAAACTAAATTGAAATTTTAAAACAAGCCCCAAATCAAATAAATGACACAAATCAAATAAATATCTTCATATAAACAAATTAAGGCTTTGTCTGTGCTCTTTCCATTTAAAATTAGAGGCAACCACTGCATTTTAATCATGATCCAAACAAAGATGCTGCATACATGCAACATGAGAAGCTTTTAATTTAAATTCTATCGCAAAAAACAGAATGATTTGACTTCAGTTTTGTGAAACTATATACATAAGAAATATCAGCATGAAACAGAAACAGCAGACGAGCTGAACGAGACGCAGATTCACTCTCTGCCAGCAGGTGGCGCTTAAAGCGTTTCCTTGGTTTCTGCTGTAAACAAAGCAGCACTGCACTTATGAACTTTAATATGCATTATACAGAGGCAAGATTAAAAGAAAAAATACCATCTAAACTTTTCTAAAGACAGTAAGTTCCCCTCAGACATGCATTCATATAAACTCCTACCCCTAACTGAATTGTGATTTGTTTAGCATCTCAAACCAATTTGAATCGGCACACATTTTAAACTATTTTCAGCCGGCTCGCAGTTATTCGTTACATCCCTTGTGCAACAGGTTTTTAGTGAAGGTTTGCTGATGTTGATCATTTAGAGGCTTTAGAAAGTCATGTATCAGATATGATGCAGCAGGTTTTCTAAGGTTAAACGTGTCTCTCCAGCTCAGCCCAGCGGTGAAGCGGCGGCGCAGCAGGGAGGCTACGAGATCCCAGCCCGTCTGCGAACGCTTCATAACCTGGTGATCCAGTACGCGTCTCAGGGCCGCTACGAGGTGGCCGTGCCGCTCTGCAAACAGGCTCTGGAGGACCTGGAGAAAACCTCCGGACACAACCATCCAGACGTGGCCACCATGCTCAACATCCTCGCCCTGGTCTACAGGTCAGAGGTCACCGCAGCCTGCTTTTAAACATATTAGCGATGCACTGAAATTAACTTTCATTTTAAATTTAGCCAAAAACCAAACATGAAATTTATGTAATAATGAATTACGTAATCACATTTATATATATAAAGAATACAGAAGTAAAATCTAAAATCGTAGTAGAAAATGGACTTTTTCCTGATAGATGAGATCTTGACACTGACACAATTAAAACGAAGAGCTACTTAAACATCACTGTTTCAGTCAATGATTTCAACCCTCCAAAATTGTTTTGGTTTCTGAAATTGTGGTGCATCACTAGAAAATATGCGTGTTGTTCCAGGGATCAGAATAAGTATAAAGAGGCGGCTCACCTGCTGAACGATGCTCTGGCCATCAGAGAGAAGACTCTGGGGAAAGATCACCCCGCCGTGGCCGCGACCCTCAACAACCTGGCCGTGCTGTACGGCAAACGCGGGAAACACAAGGAGGCCGAGCCGCTCTGCAAGAGAGCGCTGGAGATCCGCGAGAAGGTGGAGAACATGCACCTGTCAAACAGATGAACTACTGTTGCTCTAGCGTAGCCTTTGTTTGGACCCTCAGATTCCAGTTTTACAAATAGTTGTATCTCACCCAAATATTGTCCGATCCCAAATTATTTTAAGGTTTTTTTTTCAGATTTTAGATGTGTTTTATTCTCAATTCTAAAACATTGACCCTTATGAGTGGTTTTGAGGTCCTGGGTCACATATGTGCATGTGTGTTTGCAGGTTCTGGGTAAATTCCACCCTGACGTGGCGAAGCAGCTCAATAATCTGGCTCTGCTGTGTCAGAATCAGGGCAAGTATGAGGAAGTGGAGTATTATTACCGCAGGGCGCTCGAGATCTATGAGAACAAACTGGGCACTGACGACCCCAATGTGGCCAAGACCAAAAACAACCTGGTGAGGCCAGATCCACTCACCTACAACTGATACAGCAGCTTTAAACTCTTTATCCGTGCTGGAAATCTTTACCTAATTTGCTGTTTCTGGTCAAATATGACCAGCCTTTTCAAAATTGCTTGTAAATCTGTTTTTATGCTATAGTATCGCCAAATCTTGGATTCAATCTAGTTTTCTAGAAGGCTCACACACCTCAGTTTATGAGTGAAAACAAAAACATTATTTGTGAATAATTTTGGCAGTATTCTCTCAAAATATTAGGTGCATTAATTCAGAAATACAAAACCTGTGCTAACTGAAAGAAAACAAGTCGAAAAAAGATTGAATTCAATATCTGAACCCAATATGCAAGCAGTTTTTTTTTGTAGGGCAGTCATTTTTGACCAGGAACACCACAAGTGTTACAGAGTGTGGCAAGAAAAAAATCCGAAAAGTACAAAAAGTTTTGTGTGGTTGAGCGAAGTCATCAGGTTATACTCCAAAGCCTTAACATTAACATTAAATTTTTTTGTGTGGTTAAAAGAAATCATCAGGTTATACTCCAAAGCCTTAACTTTTACTCCAAAGCCTTAACATTAACATTAACATTAAAAAGATTAGAATTACATTACATAGATTTTAGACTTTATTTCTTTGTTTATATAAATGTAAATACATTATTGTGTATGTGTGTGTATATATATATATTATATATATCATATATAGATATATATATAAGATATTATATATATATATATATATATATTATATATACTATATACATATACACACACACACACACACACACACACACACATATATATTATATATATAATATATTATTTATATATAGATATCTATAATATATATATATATATAATAATATATATAAGAGTATTGCACACACACAACACACAAGATATATAATATATATATATGTATAGGAAAATATATAAAATATATATCTATATTATATATGGTATAGATACAGTAAGTATTTATTTTATCTATATGTACTTGTATTAATATTCAGCAGTATGGCACTACAGGTCAATTTACATTGCATTAAATATTTTTTGTTTTGAAATGGTCAAATTTTGACCCATTGGGTTTATTATTAATATATATCATATAGATATATAGATATATCTATATATTTTCTCAATTATATATAATATACCTGTATATTTTTATATTTTATTAATTTTTTACTAAATCAGGAAATAATAGTGCGTGGCCATTTTCCACCCTTATTTTAGCCCAGTTATATAGGGGGGTATATATTGAAGAATTTTAATGGGTTATAACTTCCAAGGATTGGGCTAAACTATGCATATGGTGGCCATTATTGTGGGGACCCTTATGTAACACTTTGCACATGAAATGAGTATTATATGTGGACCTGGCATGATTAACTAATCATGAAATGTGTGCTGAGTATTGTATCACAGTCATGTCCTTTGAGCTCATCAATACAATTATCCTGCCATTACAACATGATTTTGTATTCTCACAAATGCTTTAATCCAGCCGAACACAGTGCAAACAGGATGTGAAGAAGAGAATCACTGAGCTTCTTGAGAGCAAATGAACAGAATTAAACTCTCTGTTTGCTTCTTATATATCACGTCTTGGATGTCTCCTGCTCTTGTGTTTATCTGTGAAAGTAAATATTCAAGAAACTGCAGACGCAGTGACAAAGAACAAGCCCTCTGGGTGAATTCTGATATGAAGCATGAACGTTTGGATCTGAAAACTGGAGAGCATTGTTCTGTCTGAAGCTGGTGATTGTGAATCCTCCACAGGCCACGTGTTACCTGAAACAGGGCAAATTCAAAGACGCAGAGACGCTTTACAAGGAGATCCTGACCCGCGCGCATGAGAAAGAGTTCGGATCTGTCAACAGTGAGTATCTATCATTACACACACCACAGATTCATATATACATGTTCATTTCATGTGACGTGCATGAACTTTTTTTCATGTAAATCATGTGTTTTTGTAAGAATGGACATTCATTATTGGTTTTTTTTAGTATGGATTGGTTGGTTGTTTGTTTGTTTTTTAGGTTTTTTTTTATAATTCTTTTGTTGTGTCATAGCAGTTTTGGCCAATCAGACGCTTACAGATTTATGATCAAACATCCACCTGCTCTTTCTGAAAACTTCAACAAGCAAATTATAGTTCACTGAAGACTAGCCACTAGTCTGCTATCTGAGGCCATGCAGGGAACATTGTTAGAAAAAAAGTAACAATATTGAATCAATCACAACAAAAGAAAATTATTATTTTTTTTTACTCCTCAGATGATAACAAACCAATCTGGATGCATGCAGAGGAAAGAGAAGCAAGCAAGGTATTATAGGCTTTAAATTATATTTTACATAAATCTATTTAAATGTAAATATTTGTATGAATGTATTTGATTCATGCAGAGGAAAGAGAAGCAAGCAAGGTATTATAAATGTGCATATATATATAATATTATTTATAAGAGAATTTTAAAGAAATTTGTACTTTTAACAAGGATGCATTAAATTGATCTTTGCTTTGATAACAGACATATAATTACATTTTATAAAATATTCAAATAGAAAAGTTATTTTAAATAGTTTTTACTGTATTTTTGACCAAATAAATGTAGCCTTAGTGAGCAAAAAAATACTATTTTCAAGCACATTAAAAAAATATTATTATTTTCAAGCACATTAAAAAATCTTACACTCAATTTTATGTATATTAAACATGATTAATAAACACATCTATATTAATTATATTTCAGCTATATGACATTTCTGTTTTACAACAATAAACAAGTATTAAACAAAAAAATATATATTACATTTTATTCTTCAACACAACAATTCAGCCTGATTCTCTTATATTATTATTATTTATTTTTTACCAGTTTTAATTTTTAATGCTCTCATTTCATAATATTTTAATCTGTGTGTTCAGTATGAATTGATTTCAGTGTGATTGGGTTTGTCTGATGCTCATTTCCAGGGTAAGAGGAAGGACTCGGGTCCGTACGGTGAATGGTGAATACGGCAGATGGTTGAAAGGTTGAAAGGTGGAGTGAGTTTGGTGTGTGTGTGTCAGGGGGTTGTTTGTGTGTGTGGGAGTTTTTTGGTGATTTTCTGGATGTTTCTCTCGAGCAGTCCCACTGTTAACACCACGCTGAAGAGTCTGGGCGCGTTGTACCGCCGGCAGGGCAAACTGGAGGCCGCCGACACGCTGGAGGAGTGTGCCACGAAAAACCGCAAACAGGTACGACACGCATGCTGATGTCCCAACTGATGCTCAACCTACTAACCTACTCGAGGTTAACTTCCTGTTGCAGATGACTCATACAGGAAGAGAGCACTGTTAAGAAAACCTCACTGACTTCTCTGTTCTACTTGTTTTACCTTTATTTTTATTGTTTTACTTATTGATTTTGTGAATGGAATGGTGGCTGTGTGAATGATATTTTTGTATTTTGGGGGATCTTTGTGTTTGTTCAGGGTAATGTGGTGCCATTAATCATGGTGGGGGGAGGCTGTGCTGGAGGAGACAGACGTCAGTGTCGGGACGGCGTAAACGGCCCCGGAGGCCCCCGAGGAGACTGTGATGGAGACGAAGCCGAGTGGAGCGGGGTCAGTGGAGCCAGTGTTTATGTTCCAATCTTTAATGCAAATATTGTGTAATGTTTTTGAAGTAAATCTCTTAAGCTCACCATTTATTTAATTAAAAATACAGTAAAATTCTGAAATATTATTACAATTCAAAATAGCTGTTTTCTATTTGAACATATCGTGAAATCTAATTTATTTCTGTGATGCAAAGCTGTATTTTCAGCATCATTACTCCAGTCTTCAGTGTCACATGATCCTTCAGAAATCATTCTAATATACTGATTTGCTGCTTGAGAAACAAATTATGTATTCACAGAAATAAATTATATTTTAAAATATATTAAAAATAGAAAACAGTTATTTTAAATTGTAATAATATTTTACAATTTTTGCTGTATTTTTTATGAAATTAATGCAGCCCTGGTGAACATCATATCTCATTTATTCATAATTTTTGACTGGTATTGTGTGTTTAAATATACATCTTGAAGTTGATCATGTATTGTGGGTACAGGATGGTAACGGCGGGCTGCGCAGGAGCGGCTCAATTCGGGAAGATTCGTTGAAGCGCTGCGGCGCAGCAGTGAAGATGCTGGTGGAAGAAGCTGCAGGGCAGCGGCCCTCATCGGAGCCACGCAACCCCGGGTGAGACTCCAACACGTCACCCCTCAATCTTCTCCAAGCGATTAGACATGATGCTGTAACTGCTGATGTTGTTTTGGTTCAAAAAGGATGAAGAGGGCGAGCTCCTTAAATTTCCTCAACAAGAGCGCAGAAGAAACCTCACAGGTGTGTATTATAATATACTGTTTCTTGTGCAGCCAATCAGAATATTAGAATGATTTCTGAAGGGTCATGTGACACTGAAGACTGGAGTAATGATGCTGAAAATACACAGGAATAAATTAGTTTAACATATATTCACATAGAAAACCGCTATTTTTTTTTGTTGTAATAATTTCGTTTTTTTATTGTTATTTTTTTTGTTGTTTTTTTTATAATATATTTTTAGATTTTGAGTGTGATGTGCAAATTTTTTTTTTTCAGTGATATTATTAGGAACATTAAGCATTAAGATTTTCATGCTATGCTTTTAAATCTTGTTTGCAGTGAATTTTCACTCATTCTCCATGTGGTGTTTAAAATTGTGTATTTCCACAGTATTGTTGCATGCTAAAAAAATTGTGTTTGTGTGTCTTCAGGAATCGAACAGCGGTCTGTCAGAATCCAGAGGACTGAGCGCTAGTAATGTGGACCTGACCAGACGCAGCTCTCTGATCAGTTAGAAACGACGCCTGGACGTGGAAAAGGAACCAAACGGAGAGGCTGTTTGCTACCTACTTGAATCAAAAATACCATTAAATGATCCTTATTCCAAACGTTATCCTAAGAAAAAGATCTTAAAAGCAAAAACACGTCTTTTAGTTTCACATCGCTTGCAAAATCTGGGCTTCGTGTCTCTGCTTCGCCATTAGCGAGATCAAACGCAATGTAGCACGCTACTAAACCACAGACATCCAGTGGTGAAATGACATCATCGCACGGCGTCAAAATCGCGTAGTTTAGCACACAACGATCAAGTTATCAAAGCATAGGTTTGCCATTTAGAAAACATAAAGTTCATATATATAGTAGATGCTAACAACTTCCACAAAACGACCTCACTGAGTTGAAACGGTGCGAAAAACTATTGCGAATGCACTTACGAAAAATATGAGCGTTGAAATTCGAGAGCACTGACTGGTACAACCTCACTTTTGCCTTCTGAGTTTAATGTATATAATGATTTAAATTATTTAAGGTCTTTTCGTTTCACGAAATTAGCGCACAAGGATTTCGTTGACACTGTAGCTGGATGTCTGTCCTGGAGCGACTGGAAATCGCGTTGAACGCTACAATGAAGGATTTCTGCATTACGATTTAAAGCTGATTTGAGCCAGAGCTCTTATTTATTAGCGAATCTAGATTCAGAATTCAAACTCCAGCTCTGTCTGTCAAAAAAATCGGTGGAAAAGGCCAAACCTATATAACTGGAATTTTCCATCAGTTTAAAATGTGACGTGTTATTCATTTTATTTGATTTTCCAGCCACTGGAATATATGGATGTGGCTAAAACAGACAAATCCTTGTGTTTTTGTTTTATCTTTTCATGTTTGTAAACTGCAAATCCTAACAGGAACAACAAATGTCTCATAAGTGTACTTGTATGTAAACGTTTGCACCTTTATGTGATGCCGTTACACATTTTTTTGCATTGATTAAGGATGTGTGTGTTTGATTTTTGGTTTATTTGAATGATTTTTCTTGTGTCCATCGGAGGCGAGTGATCTCTGAATGTGCAGACGGCACTAGCTTTGGGAACCAGCCATACAAATGGGCCAATCTCATAAATAAACACGTCATATTTCACCTCAAATCATATGCAATCACATTTTGCATAAAGACATTTTCGTTTGTATGTATTGTCAGATTACTTTCATTAGTTAAGCACATTTTCCCTCCAATTTCTAATTACAAAAAATATACATTGTATAGCTATACATTAAAAACCCCCAAAATAAGGAATGCAACAAATACTATTGGATTTAATAATTCAACAATGAAATGTAATTTATTTGACATTGTGCAGTAATTTAGTAAGTTACATTATTGAGAATTTAGGGGTTTAAATGTGCTTCGTTTTAATTAATGTCACAATGCTAAACATCTTATTGGTCTTTATTATGATCAGTTTTCCCTAAAATATTCTTAATTCTATATAACTCTCCAATTTTGTAATTGTTTACCGATGGTTTTGCGGTGAAATATGACACAGGCTTGTGCTTGACATGGTTTGTGAGATTTTCTCAAACAGAATGTAACGTTATTGCAAAAAGTTTCCAGTGCGTTCATGCTAATGATTACGTTTCGATGAGCTGAACAAAAATAAGGGTTCTAGAAAGTGTTCGAGTGATGAGAGAAGAAAAAGTCCGGAATCGGAGCTATATATACGAATGATTGTAAAATACTGAATTTTTGACTCACTTGCGACCACAAACACACACACACTCGTGTATCCTCCTC